>NC_135785.1:13128333-13467500 GCF_051106095.1 Pogona vitticeps | reverse complement strand
TTCCTGTTCTTTATCTTGCAGAAATATTTGTTCTTTCGCCTGCGTTATTTATTTGGCGTTGCTGCCTGTCTCATTTGCTATTTATCTTATTTCCATATCTTATTACTGGCAGTCCAGGCAGTCTTTCCTCCCACCCCTGTCTTAGAACTATATTCATTTTATTATCCCCTGCTCTTAACTTCCTCAGTGTTAATCATTTATCAGCCAGTTGCAGAAGGAGAGAGAGGAAGCAGGCCAGATTGTCCTGAAAATAAATTACCATGTGGCTTCACTTTTGATCACTACAGTAGGTTTAAGAAGCACCATTGCATCCATTACGCTGCCCTCACATCGCATCCTTTTCTGTTAGTAAACTGAACGAATATTCCAGCTCAAAGTAGGCCATCCTTCATAGAATTGTTCTAGCTTAGAAGATTTAGCTCTATGTGCACAGTGAGGTTGGTTGGCAATTCCCATATGCATCAACCTCATCTTCACAAGGGTCAACGTCCCTTTCAGACTGCAATTTGAAGTTTGTTCTTGTTGGGCTTCTTGCCATCTTTCCAAAAAGCCAGGAAGGAAGGTCCCCTTGGCAGGACTGACTGCAGGAGAGAAGCAAGCAGAAAGCCGTGGCTGAGTAGTTGAGTCCTTATTCCAGTTTTGTATTCGATATCATGATTTACAATCTGGCAAAATGTTTTATAGGTGCAAGAATTCAGGTGCACATGACCTGCAATGATCTCTCTTTTTATAGTCAATGAAAGAACTATTCTAATGAAAAGGAATAAGATGATTTAATGTTTAGAGTGTTAGAGGGAGGCAACTTTGGCAGATCTAGGACACTTCCCCCTCCCCGGGGTGGTATAGACCACAATTGCCTCCTATAAAAAAAGGTAACCAAAGTCGCTGGAAGTCTACTTCTGGTTCTGCAGAATGATAGAAGAGCAGAATGATGTAGTTGGAAGGACCCTACAAGGCAGGGGTCCCCAACCCCCAGTCTGCAGCCTGGTGACGGTCGGTGGCCTTGGCAAGACTGGGCTGTGGAGACAGATCTCTGCTCCACACACACACACACTCCTTCCATGCACACCTACATGCATGCATGGTCCAACCACCCACATGCACAGGTGCCCCACCCACCCATGCGAGCGTACCTCACCCACTCATGCATGAGTGAGTGTGCGCCCCACACATCCATGAGCATGCCCTGCCCACCTGCGAGCATGGGGAGGTGCCCCCCTGCACATGGACCCCACCCTCCAACCAGTCCATGGTTCAGAAAAGGTTGGGGACCACTGCTATAAGGTCATTGAGTCCAACTCTCTGCTCAATGCAACGATCCAAATCAAAGCAGATCTAACAGATGGTTCTTTAATTTCCTCTTGAATTCCTCCAGTATTGGAGTGTGCTCGCGCGCGCGCGCGCACACACACACACACACACACACACACACACACACACACACACACACACACACACACACACACACACACACACACACACACACACACAAGGTCATTGGCTCCATTGTCCTACTCCTCTAACAATTTTGTCCATACTTTATTTCTCTAAGGCATTTTGGAAGATCTGAAATTGTGCAAATTTTTGAGAAGAGACACATTTTTTTTTCTCAGAACAAATCTTAAGCAGGACAAAAATCTTTGCTTTTTGTTTTGTTTTGTTTTGTTATAAGAGTCAAACCCAAACAAATTTTGTCTCCATCCCTTGTGGCAAGTGATGCAAATGACAGCCCTGAAGAGCTGCTGATAGCCAAAGGGAAGGCAGTACCTGAACAGGCTAATGTATACTTTGACACAGGAGAAGGCAGCTCTCTCTACATAACTACGAAAACTTGGGAAAGAGTCAGAGCACTTGTGCTTCGTCACTTACTCTGCTTGAAATGACAAGACAAACCAAATTTATTCTATCTCTCTCTCTCTCCTGCTGGTGATGGGTGGAGACAAGTGCCACCTTACATAAGAAATAAATGTCACTCCTCCTTCAGTAGTGTTCAGTCTGAAATCAGGTAGACGCAGGAAATCACCAGATTTGCCTGAGACATCACTTGGTATCCTGAGATCTTTATAGGTTGTTGTTACATGTCATCAAGTCACCTCCGAGTTAACACAACCCTATGAATGAGTGATATTCAATATGTCCTGTCCTCAACAGCCTTGCTTTAAAGAGTCAATCCATCTCATATTTGGTCTTCCTCTTTTCCTACTGCCTTCCACCTTTCCTAAGCATTATTTCCTTTTCCAGGGAATCTTGCCTTCTCATGGCGTGCCCAAAACAGAACAGACTCGGGTTCATCATATTTGCCTGTAATTCAGTCTTGCTTTGCTCTAGGAACCACTTGTTCATCTTTCTGGCAGTCCAGGTCGGCACCACATTTTTAATGAATCATTTTTGGGTTTACAGTTATGCTACCTTTCCCTCTCTTGGTGCCATGCTGAGGAAGGGCGGAAGATGGGGGCCACTTTTTGTCATCCATGAAAACAGGGGCGAAATAAGAATAATCAGCTCAGCTCAGCTCTACTTGACTCAACATCTTCATAACAATCATTTCTCTTTGCAGTTTCATGCCAGGAACCCAACACACAAGACGGATGGAATGATGTTAAACTGTCTAATTCCTGATACAATTTAAGTCTAGCCTGCCTTGCTCAAATTAATTAATGCCACATCATTATCTTTAGATGGCAGGCAGATGTTAAGGTTATGGTGTTTGTGAACCCTGCACGCTTGTTCTTTGCAGATTGAAAGCAGTTGCTTTATAATTGAGAAATCAAGGTCTAGGCCTACTGGCAAGTGAATTGGTTTTGTAATTACCTCAGTAAAAGGCGTCCGTTATTATTCAGCAAGGGTCCTCTTTCCTCTGCTGATGGGTCATGGCAACCCCCCAGGATCCATATATGGTCCAGTTCTAATTTGTCCCCTGTAAATGACTTGCCATCTGTGAGCCATTCAACTTCACCTGTTGCTGTTCCAGAAAACTCAATAAATTAATTTCTGACTTGCAGGTTGAGGTAAGAGCATAAAATTGATTTAGGTTACGATTTTTGTGGAGCCTCCCCCCACACACACACACACAACCCCACTCTGAGATGGATTTGAACTGCTAAAAATAATCAACCATACTTGGCAATGAAATGAAGTTCAGAACATTTTATATTGACTTATGCCAGAGGTGTGTTCTGTTCCTGCTCAGGGTCTGGACTGATGGATGAATTAGGTGCTAGTCTGACACCGGTCCAGGATCTGGAGCTCCCTGGGAAATGAGATTTGGGACTTTTGAAATTCTTTGCCATTGTTCCTTGTCATTTACTGTGTTCCCCCCTCGGTTTGTCAAGGCATCCCATCTTGGGGCATTTAGTTCTTGCTTTTTTTTCTAGGTACGGCGAGATACTAGGCAGTAGCTCCTACCCATGTGAATATTGATTGTGCTGTGTATTGGATTGTGAGTAGAGTTGGGCATGAACCAAACCACAAACCAGAAAAAAAAATAATTTGGGCTGGTTTGTGTTTTGGTTTGTGCTTCCTTTCAAGGATCCCATTTTGCTGAAACATAACAAAGTGCTGAACATTTTTTTCCTTTCAGTGCTTCATTTTGCTTCAGCAAAATGGGATGCCTGCCCCTACCCCTACCGCCATTGTCTCCCTACCTGGCCTTGAAGCTGCCACTGCTACCTCGGTGGCAGCAGACCCAGCCCCTTGCATGGAAGCTGGGGCTGCTGCCTGCATGCGTGCACACGCCGCTCAGCCGAGAGGTGGAGGCTGCATAGAACCTGCCAGCATGAACTCAAAACATGAACTGCACACCAGTTTGGGATTTTTTGGGGGGGGAGTCATGATAATTTGTGGATTGTGGGTAGCCATAAACCATCATGAACCCTCAGTTTTCTCGCTCATGCCCATTTCTAGTTGTAAGGAAGGTTTGTTAGTCCTGTGGAACAATGATCAGCAGTACCTAAAAGAGCAGTGACTGCAACAAAGGGCATTTCTGGAGGCTGTCTGGGTAATCTCTGCTGTGTTCAGAGCAAACTGTTTTGCCTTCAGGAATCTTGATGGATTTGCTGTGCTCTTTTAAGTAGATCTGGTAGATATTTAGAGAAAAGATCTACCCACGATTAAAAAAAATTGCATCTTATCAAAAGGTTGACAGGCGACTCCTCCAGAGAATCTGGTCACAAGGATTTGTTTCTAGCTTTGCTTTCTTTAATCAATTTATAATCTATTTGCTGAATTTCAGAAGAAGAAGAAAAATCGACCCCTGATGGTAAAACTAAGAAGTTGGAATGCTGCAAATCAGGGCGTCCAAACATAACCAGGTGGCAAACTGGGTGTGGGATTGGTCAGAGAAACCCTGGTTAGAAAGAGTAGTGTTTAACAGAGCCCAGAGCATTTGGCAATCTCCCCATTGGGAGGAAGAGCCTATTCTAAAATCAGGGTGCTGTGCTACCATACACAAGGCCTGCTCTTGGGTTGCTGCTAGATGTCAATCTGTATCATGAAATAATCACCAAACCCTCTTCTGATGATTATTCAGATCTATATATAGGACTGGGACCTTGATCTTGCTTTGAAGTGTGTAGATCTCAACTATATCAAAAGGAATCGGCTGGAGATGCACACACACACACACACACACACACACACACACACACACACACACACACACACACAACACCACCACCACACTACCACCATCATCATCACTACACACACACACACACACACACACACACACACACACACCACCACCACCACCACCACCACCACCACCACCACCACTACCACCATCATCATCACTACAACCACCACAGAAATGTGACTCTCTGAACAACTTGCAGTACTTGGTCACTCATGACACAGTGATTAAACTGTAGAACTGCAGTGAGGACTGCTCATGATCTGAGTTCAAACCCGATCTTCCATCCTTTCAAGATTGGTAAAATGAGTACTCAACTTGCTCAGTGAAGGCAATGTGTAGCCTGCTTTATCTATCTATCTATCTATCTATCTATCTATCTATCTATCTATCTATCTATCTATCTATCTATCTATCTATCTATCTATCTATCTATCTATCTATCTATCTATCTATCCATCCATCCATCCATCCATCCATCCATCCATCCATCCATCCATCCATCCATCCATCCATCCATCCATCCATCCATCCATCCATCCATCCATCCATCTATCTATCTATCTATCTATCTATCTATCTATCTATCTATCTATCTATCTATCTATCTATCTATCTATCTATCTATCTATCTATCTATCTATCTATCTATCTATCTATCCATCCATCCATCCATCCATCCATCCATCCATCCATCCATCCATCTATCCATCCATCCATCCATCCATCCATCCCCCACCCATCTAGACCGAAGTCTATTCTGGGCGGCTAACAACAATACATAAAAGTAAAGGCAATTTAAATAAAAACAACGGTATTAATATAATTCAAGACAGCAAAGAATAGATTAGTTGGTGACAGGAGGGAAGGCCTGCCTGAAGAGCCAGGTCTTATGTTTGCTCTTAAAAACACCCAGTGAGGGAGCCAGGCAGATTTCTGTGGTTAGACTGTTCCAGAGGCGAAGGACCATTTCTAAGAAGGCCCAGTTTCTTGTTCTTTCTCTCCGGGCCTCCCGTGGCGTTCGGCCCCTCAGCTGCCCATCCTGGCTAGAACAAGTGATTCGGGTAGATCTAGGTGGGAGAAGATGTTCCACTAGATATTGAGGTCCTAAACTGTTTAGGGCTTTATATGTCATCATTAACACCTTGAAATCAATGCAGAAACACAGGCAGCCAATACAAGGAAGCCAGAGTGGGGGAAATATGCTGATATTTTCTCACCCCAGTGAGAAGTCTGCCACATTCTGCACCATTTGAAGCTTCTGCATCAAAGGTAGCCCCACGTAGAGCACATTACAGTAGTCTAATCTCAAGACTACAAGCACATGGACCAGAGTGGTGAGCGCCCCAACATCAAGATATGGACGCAGCTGGGCAATCTGCCAGAGATGGAAATAGGTGGAGCAGACCACTGACACTACCTGGGTTTCCATGGTGAGCGCTGGATCCAGATGGACCCCAAAGCTGCGAACCTCACTCTTTGTGGTGAGTGTCACTCCCCCAAAAGAGAGGGAGTTCCCCAAACGACCAATGGTGGGGCCACCCACCCTCAGGACCTTTGTCTTGTCTGGATTCAGTCTCAGTCCATTCACTGGCATCCATTGCAGTACAGCCTCCAGGCAGCACTGAAGGGATGGAACGGCATCCACTGTTGTTGGAAAAAAGGAGATGTAGAGCTGGGTGTCATCAGCGTACTGATGACATGAAGCCCTACATCCCCTGATGACCACACCTAGCAGCCTCATATAGATATTAAACAGCATTGGGGAGATAATATGCCCTGCAGAACCCCACAACTGAGATTCCATGGGGCTGATACACCCTCCCCAAGCTGTACTCTCTGAGGACGGTCCTCCGAGAAGGATTGGAGACAGGTAGGCACCAGACCACCTATCTCAACTTGGAGAGCCTCCCCGGGAGGATACCATGGTCAGCAGTATCGAAGGCAGCTGAGATATCGAGGAGGACCAAGAGAGACATTTTGCCCGTCGGCCTCCTTCAACAGGTCATCAAACAGGGCGACCAATGCTGCTTCCATGCCATGGTGCAGCCTGAAGCCCAATTGGAATGAATCCAGGGCATTGGTTTCATCCGAAAGGATCTGGAGCTGGTCAGCCACCACTCTCTCTTCTACTTTGCTCAGGTAGGAAACATTGGCAATGGGCCTATAATTGCCAATGTCCTCTGCTGCCAGACTTGATTTCTTCCTGATGGGCCTAATGAGTGTCTCCTTGAGGTCAAGCAGAACCTTGCCCTCCTGGAGAGACCCATTAATTATTGCAGTGGCCCATTCAGTTGTTACAGGCCTGGCTGCTTTGATTAACCAGTTCAGGCCAGGGACAAGGGAGGTGGTGGTGGCACGACAGTGATCAAGCTGTCTTTTATTTGACTTTTATACCACCCATCTGGCTGCCACTCTGGGCAGTTTACAACACAATAACATCATAGATAGCCATTTAAAAAAAAAAAAACAGTAAACATAAACAATAAACATAATAGCTAAAGAAAATCAAAATTAACATCAGTTACACATACACAAAACAACATAACATGAACCAAAAATAATTAAAGGTAATTTAAAGGCCAGGTGGTGGAACTGAATATGAATGCTGAGACAACTACAGTGGTGCCTCGCATAGCGATGTTAATCGGTTCCATTAAAAACATCGTTATGTGAAAACATTGTTAAGCGAAACACCATTTCCCATAGGAATGCACTGAAAACCGGTTAATCCGTTCCACTAGGAGCCTATTCAATACATTTCAATGGTGAAAAAAAAATCACCAAAAATTCAAAAAGACTCAGAACGAAGCCAAATTACTTTAACAAAGGTTTTATTAGGTGCACTAATGATTCCAAGCATTTTAAACATTTTTAAAACATTTTAGAATATTTTTAAAATAGCGAAAACAGGGCTGTCAAAAAAATGTTAAGCGAAACAGGGGACCTAAAACTGTCATTGTTAAGTGAAGCAAGGTCCAAAACATCGTTATGCAAAAATCCCCCATAGAAAACATCGTTAGGTGAGGCGACAAAATTTCCAGCAAAGGCCATCGTTATGCGAATTCATCGTTGAGCGAGGCACTTGTTAAGCAAGGCACCACTGTACTGTGTTATGGATGTTATAACGCCTGGGAAGGCCTGTCTGAAGAGCCTTGTTTTCAAGGACCATTTGAAAATTCCCAGTGAAGAGGCCAGGCGAATTTTGGGCAAATTAAATTGTAAACTGTCCAAAGAGTGCTTTTAGCCCAATGGGGTGGTATATAAGCAGCACACTACACACTTGGGTAGCTTCTCCATGATGACAAACTAAGCTCCTGATACAGAATTGTACCAGGGGTTGCCCAGTGTGATGAATTTGTGGCATAAAAGACAAAACCAACATTTCCTTCCTTTCTTTCCTGCTTTCCTTTACGTAAGCAGGCTACCCTAATAAAGAATTTAGAAGTTAACAATACTGATAACCCCATCCTTTGCTCTTTCTGTGTTAAAATGGTCTCACCGAAAGTGGTGCTGTGTCGTACAAAATTACCATACAAATTGTGTCACTGAACTCTGCAACTGAAATAACAGCAATTTGCCACAAATGGCAAATCTGAGTTAATTATTGATTGTCCGATAAACAAACCATTTCTAATCCACTGCATGATTCATTATTAATAGATTAATAAGAAGGCTTGTTTTATTATCATTGCAGTGGGATCAGTTATGATTAGCTTCTATGAAACGAAGGGACAATGCAAAGATTTTTAATGAGAGGAAATTTGGGGGTCCATGATGCATTTGGTAAGCCCTCATTGCTTCTTTTGTTTTAACAAATTGTAGTGCAGTGGAACCTCTACTTACAAACATCCCTACCTACGAACATTTTAACTTATGAACAGCTCCATTCGCAAAATTTTGCTTCTACTTGCGAATGGAGCTTCAATGTATGAACGAAAAAAATACGGGTAAGGCAGGGAAAGCATGAAATTTGAACTTTCAGTTAACTGTTGGCCAGCAAAGAGGGTTCTTCTCTGCTATCTCACTCGTCCAAGCGGTTAAAGATTGGATAGGGAGAGAGTCTTCAGACTGCCTGGTACTGTACTGTACGGACTGTATTTTTTTGGCTTTTTTAATTTTGGATTTTTGGATTTTTGATTTTTGGATTTTTGGATTTTTTTACTTTCTTTTTTAAAACAGAGATACTGCCTGTTCTGGGTGAGTACACTGTATTTACTGTACTGTACAGGATTTTTTGCAGCTTGGTTGGGGGATAGGGCTAGGTGTGGGGGGGTTATGTTTCTGTGCTCTCATGGGTCCTGCAGTGTAGATTTTAGTTTTAAAATGTGTGTGGTTAAAATTTGGCTCTAAAGTCTGTTTTAAAAACAGAAAACATTCTGTGATGGGTTGTAGATGCAGGCATCCAGGCTTTAAAATGGAGTTTAGATTCAAGTATATCCCCCCCCCGTGCTCTCTTTTTGTGATGAGGAGTTCTGCGCTGGAATAATGGTTGCTGATTGTTGGTGCAAGCAGGCTTTAAAATGGAGTTTAGACTCAAGTCTCTAACCCCCTCTTGTTTAGACTCCACAGACCTTTTTTCTTAAAATCAGAAAATATTCTGTGAGGGGCTAACTGTTGATGCAGGCAAACTGTAAAATGCAGTTTAGACTCTCTTTTTGTGATGAGGAATTCTGTGCTGGAATAATGCTGGATTCTGTGGTTTTTTTAAAGGTGTTTTGTTCAAACGGTATTCTCCTGCCTTTTTAATCTAAAAGGTGCTTGGTTTTGTTTAAAAGGTGCTTGTTTTTAAAGATGTTCTGTTTAGAAGGTGTTCCCTCCCCCCTCCTTTCCTGTCCTTTTTTTGACCTAAGTTCATTTTAGGTCAAAAGAAGAAAAATTCGCTCCCTAGTGGTAGGAGACGGATTAACCAGTGTTGCATTAGTTCCCATGGGAACTAACGCTTCAATGTACAAACGGCACCTCTACATAAGAACCAAAAACAGCCGGAATGGATTAATCGGTTTTCAATGCATTCCTATGGAAAAATTTGCTTCTACTTATGAACGTTTCAACTAACGAACATCTTCTGGGACGGATTAAGTTCGTAAGTATAGGTTCCACTGTATCTGAGTCTTTTTGAAGGCTTTTCTTTTCAGTCTGGTTGGTTTCTTGCTTGATATTAAATTTATAAATAAATATTAAACATTTTAAACACCTTTAAGACGAATAAACATATTTCAGTACTCCAGTGACAATATGTACTTGTTTTGTTGAGCTTATTACTCAGAAAAAGAAACGGCAAATGGCAAGTGGGTGAAACTGAGGACATCCCTTCACGTGAGAATGCCATAAAAATAGGAATGAACTTTTTTAGTGATTTTTGGTTTGTTTGGTTCATTTGCCCATTTGCTCTCCCCCGCGTGCGCCCCCCGACAGCTTGCTCCTGTCAGTCAGAAGCACTAGGCAACCCTGGGAGGGACCTAGAGACTACCAGATTGGCAGGTCAGGCAGCCAAACATGCACTTCAAAGGGCTCTGAGGGAGTTGCTTGTTCTTATTCATAAGATTGATCCACAGAAGCCATTTTCACCTCAGAGCCACTTTTGCTTTTCTGAGGAACTCTTCTACCTCAGAGCCATGTGAGCTCAGATGTCCAGCAGCATGTTGCTTTTCTTGTCAGGCGCCTTGTCTCCCCACAACCACCCCCTCAGCTCAGACCACACAACAACCTCAGCTCAGACCTCCAGTGCGGCATTGTCCATGGGATTTGGTGTGTTGTCCATCCCCAGTCCACCTCATGATGAGCAACACCCTTTGTCAGGTTCCTTGGTACACTGCTGGAATTCTCTCCAAGACAGCTACTAAAGGGCACTTTCCTGGAAGACCAGCTTTCAGGGTGTATAACTTGGACATCCGAAATCCATACTTCACCAAACGTAGAGGAGGTATAGAGGAGAGTCAGGAGAAGCTTCTCTGTGATTTTGCTGTTTCTGCGCGGCTAGGGCTCTTGAACCTCCAAATCACAATGAACTGATTCGTGGTACTTTTTTTCCCAAAAAAAGTTTGGGAAGTTCATAGTGTATGGACTTCAGAGAACCACAAACCACAATGAACCACCATTTTGCTGGTTCATGCCTGTAACGGGCAGACATAGCATCACATGTCCATCACAGCTGGGCAGTGAGTCATCAGCCAATGGTGGAACTTAAGGGGAGGAGCTAGTATAAAAAGGGGGGTGAAGAGTGTGTGAGGGAGATTAGAGTCTGAGCTGAGAGCTGAAAGTGATTGTTAGTTATAGTAAGTGAGAGAGCCTGTCAGTGAGAAATAGTCTGTGTGAGCAAGTGATTTAAGAACAGTGATTGACTAATTGATTCTTTACCAGTGATTTACTATTTTTATTTCTTGTAATCAATAAACCAGTTTTTGTTTTCAAAGTTACACTTGTCCTTCTTTTGATTTTTAAGGATAAGTTGATGGCAGCAGAGTTTTGAAGTAAAGTAGCAACCACTCTTTGAGGTTTGAGGGTGGCTGTTACAATGCCCATCTCTAATCAGAATAATGTTCCCCCTCAAGTAAGGTTCTTGTTGTTCTTGCAGCATCCCTGCATACATGACTGGTACCAAAATAGTGTCAGTGGCTTCTTCAACATTGACTATGGTATACTTTTTTGTTTCAGTCACATAAATATTTGCCATATATATGCAGTTTATTTGTGAACCTGGCTTCCTTTCAGGATATAAAAAGACTGAAGGATCAGAGAAGAGCTTACCTACTCTGCCTTCTTGGTTCCAGCCACATCCCGGCAGAGGTTGTTAGCAAGTCCAAAAGCAGACAGGAAATCAACAGCCCTTATTTGGTGTTGATCTTCCTGCAAATACTGCACCCACCTCTTGAATAGAGAGACACCATAAATTATCCAGGTTAAGATTTATCTTCTTCAGATCTGTCCAGATACCTATTTAAGCTAGTGACCACCTCCACAATGTTCAGCAGCAAACATTTAGTCATCATATTTGCCTTCAGCGATGAGACACAGAAGTCCAGCCTCAGAGTGTGGCACAATCTGGTCTTGCCGGATCAAGTGGGAGTTCTTTTGGATTAGCAGAGAATATGACATCTGCCACACAGGATTTCTCTGACCTTGGCTGCAACGAGTGGAGAAGAAAATTGCTACAGTTCATTTGTTGACTTTAAAATAAAAGCATTTCTCCCTAGTTGCTGGGAAGAAAATTTCTTTGAAAATCCTGAGGCTGAAGTGTGCATGTCTGTGTATTTACATGTACATGTATGAAGAACTGGATTTAAAAAGAAATACTTTGGGGAATACAAATCCCAGAATGCTCCAGCCAACATAGCCATAGCTTGTGGGAGCCCTAAAGCTATGTGTGTGTACAGTGGGGTCTCTACTTAAGAACTTAATCCGTATTGGAAGGTGGTTCTCAAGTTGAAAAGTTCTTATGTTGAATCTGCATTTCCCATAGGAATGCATTGAAAACCATTTAATCCGTATCTGCTCTTTTCCATCCATAGAAACTACAGTGGAACCTCTACTTAAGAACTTAATCCATTTTGGAATGGTGTTCTTAAGTTGAAACATTCTTAAGTTGAAGCAAAATTTCCCATAGGAATGGACTGAAAACCAATTAATCCGTCCTGGCTGTTTTTTTGTTATGTAGAGGTGCGTTCGTACATTGAAGCATTAGTTCCCATAGGAACTAATGCAAAGTTGGTTAATACGTACTCTACCACTAGGGGGAGATTTTTTTTTTAACCTAAGATGACCTAAGGTTAAAAAAAGAGCAGGAAAGGTTTTTTCCTGTTCTTATCTTGGATTTCTGTTCTCAAGTAAAAGCAAAATTTAGCAAATGGAGCTGTTCTTAAGTTGGATTGTTCTTAAGTAGAGATGTTCTTAAGTAGAGACCCCACTGTATATATGTGCACATATGATGCACAGAATGTGTAACACAAACAAAATGAAAATATTGCAACACCTTTAGGACTAATTAGGCATGGTGTGAAATCCATATTCTCTACCTGTAACATCAGGACTTCCGCAGAGATTTACATCTCAGCTGCTAGACATGCAAATTAAGCTCATGTTTACCTTCCAATATCCAAACATAAAACTAGGTTTAGTGTGTTACAGTTATCTTATTCTTGTTGTACACAGCCCAGAGTAGTAATTTGCTAGATGGGCTGTATAAAAATTATATAAAATAAATGAATTAAATAAAAATGTATTTCAGTGTGAATTTTTGCAGAGAAAGAGAGCTGATGGATGGGTCAAGACAGCTGCTCCCTCTTTTTAAAGAATCTCAGTGGTGGTGTCCTCATAGGCACAGTCCATTTGTGATGAGTCGCTAAACTTCAAAAACACATCACTATACACCTGGCAGGCAGAGAAACCCTGAACAGATGAAAACTCACCAAACAATCATCACTCCTCAGATTCTTCTCTGTCCTACTTACCAGCCACTCTCTTTTGCAACATGATGAAAAAATTAAGACATCAATGTGCAATTGCACTCGTTACATGAGTGATATGGAACAATTATTTGACAATTAAATGTCCAGTTAGTATTGCAGATATTTAGCAATGACAATTAATCCACCAGTTAATTCCACCACTGCATTTCAATAAAAGGTATGAGAGTTTCTTTTTTTCCCCTTTTCTAAGATTTCATTGGAGTTGATTTCAATTACCCACTGAAGCAGAACTGTATAAAATGAGATGTCTTGTCAAACTAACTGCTGTCAGTGCCATATATCTGAGACACTCATTGCCCTGACAAGTTCAAAGAACCAGGTCAGATTCTTGAAAAGGCATGAGGACTTGATTTGATTCAAATGAATGACAAATCAATAGGCATTTTGATCAAGCGAAATCCAGTTAACAACACACACTCAAGATGGCTCACTTGGGGATGAGATTTAAAAAAAAACTAGGCCACCAGGCTTCTGAAAGTTGAAATATTTGGGTAATATTATTCCAGCTGTGATTTGTTGAGGATGTGGTTTAGCGTACAAAAGTATATTATCTGATAGTCCTTATTTGCCACTGTAAAGTCAGATGAAGGTGCCTGAAATGCAGCATTCCTGTACAGTGACCACCATTGTATAATGGATGGAGAAATCTTCATATATAAGGTACAGTCTACACTGGTCTCAATTGTGTTCCTTGGACTTCTAAAATGTATTTTATTTTCATCTATTCTCAAGTCACCCTGCAAATACAATATATTCTATTGTTGCGAACCGCTCTTCTCACTGGCGAAGGTAAAAGAATGGCATGATGAATAAGAATGAGGATATCGTGGAGTATTCAGGCCTGGTAAATTAACTGTGCAATGAGTTTAGGGAAAAAAATCACTTCAGATTCCTTACTCCCTTACAAGATCTGGACTAGGAGAAACTTTGAGATCAAACCTGCAAGGAAGACCAATTGAGAAACTTGTGTGGTGCTTGAGACGATACCAATAGATAATTAGTAAGGCTTATCAGAATAGATCAGTATTGATCAGAGAACACCGCTAGGTTTCGGAATCAGTAATGGAGTTGTAAAAACCTGCAATATCAGGCCTATGTCACAGGAAAGGCTTCTAACATGACAGATAAACAGAATGCTAAAAAATGCTCTCAGTTCAAGATCATTCGGATGCAAAATCACTGGGATCAAGATTACCTTGCGTCGTATTTTCACCTGAAAAACCAACATAACTAATTTTTTGTTGTGTACTCATGGCACAATAGTGTATAACTATCATTGTATGATGAATTTCACAATAATGGGGCCTGTTTCAGTCACAGTTAAGCACTAGTGCATCCAGATAGTTCAGTGTGAGATTCATATCTCCTTTGAATTCAAGTCAACTTAAATATACTTAATATGATGGGATGATGTTCACTGCAGAGGTGTTCTTGGTGATGATTAAAAGAATTCATTGTAAATACTGACAGTTCTTTCTCTGTGTTTTGTCCTTACTGATAATATGCAGGAACAGAGCTGAGTATGTTCAAGAATGTAGTTGACTATGATCTTGGTAGCTGCTTGTAAAACTGTACCCCACCATATAAAAATTACTGGGGAAAAAGTCAAGTGCCTAATCTCAGAAGTAGATTGGCACTCAGAGAGAGCTTTAAGTGCTATGGGGCATATACAGTGGGGTCTTGACTTACGAACTTAATCCGTATTGGAAGGCAGTTCTCAGGTCGAAAAGTTCTTAAGTCGAATCTGCATTTCCCATAAGAATGCATTGAAAACCATTTAATCCGTATCTGCTCTTTTCGTCCATAGAAACTAATGGGAAGCTGCTGTTACATACAGCACTGATGTTACCTGTCTGTCATGGGTTTGGAGGGAAAGTTCCATCCTATGGGGAGTGGAAGGCGGGACATCAGGAGGAGGGGCTGTACTGTATAAATATGTGATGCGTGTGTGGAGAAGCTAAGCAGACGAAGCAGCAGCTGGGAAGAAGGAGTTGGTGTGGGAGTCTGTGTGTCAGACAGGGTACTACTGTGTGTCAGAGTACCAACCTGATAGGTTCAGGTGTCTGTTGGTTAGCCAGAACTGATAGGTTCAGGGTCTGGGCTTTAAGTTAAGGTTCTGGGTGAACCAAACTGTATGCTTGTATGAGTGAGAATAAGCCACGTTACTTTATGTTATTCACCTAATTGTTTTATTTACCCTGTTTGTATTTAAAATAAACCTTATTCTTTTATTGTTTGAAAATCCATCCCTGGTCTGTGTGACTTATTATAGGGAATGGTTGGTGGCAGCTTAGTGTAACTGTGTGACAGGTCCCAGTAGGTCTGGGTTTGTCACATTGATTGGTGTCCAGCGTGTGGGATACGACTGGTCCAGTTGTCCAGCGGTCCAGCAAAGCCTTGGCAAGTGTGCCCAGAGCAAGGGGGGTCTAGTCAGGGACAGTCTGAGGCGCGTAGGTAATCTTCTAGGTGTACCTCACGGGGAGGTGCGCTAGTAGAAGAACGTGCCAACTGGGGAGACTTAGATTAAGGTGCTCTGAGGCAGCCTAGTTTTGGCGGGAAAAGGCTGAGGCAAAACTGCGTAGTAACAGTGATCTAGCCTGCCAGCTGAGAGGCCCAGCAGAGGGGGGTAGGCTCTGACTCGATACTGTTGCAAGTTAGTGCTGAAGAACAGCAGCAATCTCTAGGGAGAGCTGGTTCTGAGGCAAAAAGGAAAAAAGTGGTCGTTTTATTTTGAGGCTTGACTTTTTAAAGCAGCCTGTTCTGAGGGGGGATTATGCCCTTGACTCGAAGCCAGATGGCCGAAATGAGTGAAGTGAAAGACCCCCAGATTGACCAAGGTTCTGAGGATGAATTTGGCTCAGTGCAAGGTGACAGCACAGGAGAGCAGAACCCAGAACTCAGAAAATTGATCCTAGTCCAACAGCATGAACTGAGGATGAGGCAATTTGAAATGGAGGAAAGGGAGAGGCAGGAAAGATTGGAGAGAGAGAGAATGGCGTTTGAATTAAAGAGATTGGAACTGATGAACCAGAACAATAATAATAATAGGGATTCTGAGGGAGGCCAACTGTCTAAAGCTGACCTGAAGAAATTCCCTGTGTACCACAAGGGAGATTGTCCTGAGGTGTTCTTTTCCTTAGTGGAAAGAGCGTTTGTGGACTTCTCAGTGAGGGAAACTGAGAAGATGACCATCATGCGATCTTTAATCAGTGGTAGCCTGGCTGAGGTTTATGCCGAGATGCCTGAGGAACTGATGAAAGATTTTGCAGAGTTTAAAAAACTGGTGTTTGCCAGACATGGGATAAATGCAGAGCAGCTGAGACAAAGATTCAGGTCCCTAACCAAAAAACCAGAACAGACTTTTACCCAAGTGGGGGCCCAATTGGTGAGGCTGCTTGAGAAATGGCTATCGCAGGAGGGAACAGAGACCTATGAGCAGCTTAAAGACTTGATAGCACTGGAACAGTTCTATTCAGTCCTGCAAGGGGAATTGAAATTCCAGGTGAGGGAAAGGAAACCGAGGTCTGTGGCAGAAGCCGCAGAGATCGCAGATTTTATTTCCCAAATAAGAAAGCCCTTGGGTGAGGGGAAATCTGTAGGTAAACCCAAAGAAACCTACAGCAAGTACTCTCAGGGACCAGGGAAAAGCCAGCAAGGGGGAGGGGCCCATGGTGAAGGGAAGCCCTCAGACATGAAACTAAGACCTCAGATTTTGGAGGGAAAACCAAAACAAGATGAGAGAGAATCAAAATACACCAGAAAATGTTATTTCTGTCAGGGAAAGGGTCATCTAATCTCAGAGTGTCAGAAATTAAAGCAGCTAAAAGGAATGGTGCCTCAGGAGTCTAGTGGGACCAAGCCAAAAGCTGTGTTCTGTGTCCAGAAAGAGCAAAGCTCAGTGTCACTGAGGGAGCCTGTTGCCATGGCTACTCAGTCTGGAACAGCTACCTCTGCTGAGCAGGCTGAGGAAAATGGTCCTCTTATAGAGGTAAAACGCTGCTTGCTGGTAAAAACAGATTCTCAGTTGTTTGAGACAGCCGGGGTGGACGTAGGAATACTGGACCGTCAGTATAGGGGGCTGCGGGACACTTGTTCCCAGGTAACCCTGTGCCATCCAGATATTATTCCTAGGGAGTTTATAATCCCAAATGAGAGCATGAAGGTGGCAGGGATTGAGGGGCAGGTAATCTCTCTGCCAGTTGCAGAGGTACCTGTCAACTTTCAAGGCTGGAGGGGAGATTGGCGGATAGCGATTTCATCGACTCTGCCAGCAGCCGTGCTCGTGGGAAATGACCTGGCTGAACATGTGAAACGGGTGCTAGTGATCACACGCTCACAAGCCACCACAGGGACAGTTCAGGGGGGTAATGATGAGCCAGAGACGGAAGGAGAGGGAAGTTCAGAAGCTGTGGTGGAAACCTTAACCACAGACAGCAGATTTGGACAGGAGCAAAAGGCAGACGCCACTCTCCAAAAGTGTTTTGAACAGGTGACTGACGCCCAGCTAACACCTGAAACCCCAGTGAGATTTCTGGAGAAAAAGGGGATTTTATATAGAGAAACCCTGAGGAATATCTCAAAAGGGGGAGATGGGATCAGAAGTCAGCTGGTGGTACCTGAAAAGTATCGCCCCATGATCTTACAAAGGGGTCACTCTGACATGTCTGCTGCACACTTAGGGGTGAAAGGGCCCCTTGATTTGATCAAGCAAGGTTGGGACAGACAGGATGACCCACAAGACGTTGTGACATACATAGACACCTTGATGAATGACCTAAGGAGAAATCTAGAGCTGGCAGCAGAAAACCTGCAAGCTCAGAAGGTCAGACAGAAAACATGGTATGACCACAAAGCTAGAGAGAGGCACTTTGACCCAGGGGAGGAAGTGCTTTGGCTTAGGCCCTGCAGAGAGAACAAACTGCAGCTCAAATGGGCAGGACCATATAGGGTCATTTCCAAGATGTCAGACCTGAACTACCTAATAGAGCAGGAGGAGAACCAAGCAAGGAGGGTGGTTCATGTGAATGCCCTAAAACCCTACTACAAGGGGGAACAGAGGGTTTTATTCGCGATAAAAGCAGCTGAGAGTGAGGAAGCTGAATTACCCTTCTGGGAGGGTAGAGGGGAAGTAAAATACAACCCAGAGGAGGTAAAGATCAGTCCTGCACTCACCCAAGACCAGCAGCAAGAACTAAAAATGCTGCTTAGTAAATATCAACAGGTGTTTTCTAACAAGCCGGGGATAGTGAAGGGAGTGATGCATCGGATCCACACAGGGGATGCACCCCCGCAGGCAGTATCCCCATACCGAGTAACGGGACCCTATAGGGACAAGGTGCGGAAGGAGCTGGACGAGATGCTGAGGGAGAACATAATCGTCCCCTCTTCTAGTCCTTGGTCCTCTCCGATAGTCCTTGTAGACAAGCCTGATGGGAGCATTAGGTTTTGTGTTGATTACAGGAAATTAAACCGTGTAACCACTCCTGATGCCTACCCAATGCCCAGGCTAGACAACCTGATTGAAACCATAGGGGGTTGTCGGTTCATCTCATCATTGGACCTGGTAAAGGGATATTGGCAATTAAGAATTGATCCCAGGGATCAAGAAAAGACTGCCTTTTGCAGCCCTTTTGGTCTCTATGAATTTCGAGTCCTGAGCTTTGGTCTCAGAAATGCACCAGCCACATTCCAAAGGCTGATGGACCAGACCTTGGCAGGGCTCAGTGACTTTACAGTGGCCTACATTGACGACATAGGGATCTTCAGTAATACCTGGGAAGATCACCTGATACACCTGGAGTTAGTGCTGCAGAGGTTAAGTGCAGCAGGGCTAACAGTAAAGGCCAGCAAGTGTCAGCTGGGTAGCCCAGAAATAAAATACTTGGGTCACGTGGTAGGGGGAGGAATGATAAAACCCCTGGAGGCCAAAATAGAAGCTGTTCGTGATTGGCCTAGACCCAACACCAAGAAAAAAGTTAAATCATTTCTTGGGTTGGTGGGCTACTACAGAAAGTTCATCCCGAGGTTTAGCGAGATTGCGGCTCCGCTGACCGATCTGACGAGGAAGACGGCTGATGACCGCATCCCGTGGACCAGCGACTGTGAGGCGGCGTTCCAGAGGTTGAAGGAGGCGTTAATCAACTATCCTGTCCTACGTGCTCCAGACTTCGACCGGGAGTTCATCATCTACACCGATGCGTCTAACAGCGGCGTAGGAGCAGTTCTGTGCCAGGAGGATGAGAGTGGTGACCAGCATCCAGTGTCCTACCTGAGTAGGAAACTTCAAAAAGGTGAGAGACATTTGGCAACCGTGGAGAAGGAGTGTTTGGCCATAGTCTACGCGATCCAGAAGGCCAAGCCTTACATCTGGGGAAGACATTTTATTCTGTGTACTGACCATTCACCATTGCAATGGTTAAAGACAATGAAAACCCACAATAGCAAACTTATGAGGTGGGCTTTAAACCTACAGGACTATGACTTTGAAGTGAAGGTGGTCAGAGGGTCAGTGAACTGTGTTGCTGACGCCTTATCAAGAAGACCTGAAGAATGAAGACGGCGAAAGAACATGGACTATGTGTATATACTGATAACCAAAAAGTTAAATGTACCTGGTTTTGAATTTGGTTTGTATGAATAAAGGTAAATTGTTGTAATGTTAATGGTAAATGTTTAAATGCATAATTGCTATGGTTAACTTAGAGTGTAAGTATATGTAAGTATAATATGGTATGTATAACTGTTTTTGTGTATTTTATACAGGTTGTTTTTTTGGTGAAAAGCACCTTAGCTTTCCCCCTACAAAACAACTTTTAAAGAGGGGAGGTGTTACATACAGCACTGATGTTACCTGTCTGTCATGGGTTTGGAGGGAAAGTTCCATCCTATGGGGAGTGGAAGGCGGGACATCAGGAGGAGGGGCTGTACTGTATAAATATGTGATGCGTGTGTGGAGAAGCTAAGCAGACGAAGCAGCAGCTGGGAAGAAGGAGTTGGTGTGGGAGTCTGTGTGTCAGACAGGGTACTACTGTGTGTCAGAGTACCAACCTGATAGGTTCAGGTGTCTGTTGGTTAGCCAGAACTGATAGGTTCAGGGTCTGGGCTTTAAGTTAAGGTTCTGGGTGAACCAAACTGTATGCTTGTATGAGTGAGAATAAGCCACGTTACTTTATGTTATTCACCTAATTGTTTTATTTACCCTGTTTGTATTTAAAATAAACCTTATTCTTTTATTGTTTGAAAATCCATCCCTGGTCTGTGTGACTTATTATAGGGAATGGTTGGTGGCAGCTTAGTGTAACTGTGTGACAGGTCCCAGTAGGTCTGGGTTTGTCACAGCTGCTATTCCACCTTCTGCCACTAGAGGGGGATATTTTTTCTTTTTTTCTTTTAACCTAAGATGACTTAGCTTTTAAAAAAGGGGAAAAAAGAGTTCGTAACTCAAATCTAAGTTCGCAAGTCGAGTCCATATATTCCTATGAGAGCAGTTCGTAAGTCGAAACGTTCGTATGTCGAGCCGTTCGTAAGTCGAGACACCACTGTAAACAGCACACTTTAAATGTCCCCTCAGGTCGAGGAGTAAACTAGACCATCCCACCTAGCAAACCAGACCAAGGCTATTTAGTAGTAAACAATACTAAATATAAAACAAACTGCATTACCAGAATCCATTTTCTCTTTACTGCACGTGCAACAGTCCATTGAAAACTTATTGGCATTTCCCAGTGTTTCTGCAAGTTACTGAATTTTCCATTCATAGAATAATAGAATCATGAAATTGCTGAGCTAGAAAGGGCCTATAAGGCATCATGCCATACTCCTGCGCAGTGCAGGAATCCAAATCAAAGCAGATTTGACAGATGGCGGTCTAATTTTCTCTTGAATGCCTCCAGTGTCGGAGTGCTTACTACCTCCCAAAGGAATTGTTTCCATTCTCATACTGCTCTAACAGTTCAGAGGTTTTTCCTGATATTTAGCCCAAATCTGGCTTCCTCTAGCTTGAGTGCATTATTACGTGTCCTGCACTCTGGGATGATCAAGAAGAGATCGTGCCCCATTCAATAGGATGGTATTTAGCTCATGAACAACTGCAAACTGGAGATCCTGCAAAGCATTCTGCTGCCATGCTGTTTTCCCCAAGCAGGGTCAAGGTAATCAGAAGACCTACTTGAAATCAAGAGATCTAATGATACACATCCCCAAGGGCTACTGTACATTTTTGTAAGGATTGTTTTAGCTTCTGGGGAAACAGCTGTGCTCAACTGCTATATATTTTACTGCTCAGAAGTTGCCAGATGAATTCAAAAAGCAATGATTCCTGCTTTTCACAGCCAACATACAGCATGCTTCTTGTTTGGCATGTATATTGTGTGTTGTCCTGTTGCAGTGGTTCAAGGGACATGCATTTTTCAAATCGCATCTCTTGACTGAAGAAAAAGATCCGTCAGCCAACTTTGAAAGTTAGGAAGAAAATATTGCTGCAAATATCTGCATATATTCTGAGTCTCCTGAATGCCCACATAAAATAGTATGTGTGTTACCTGCCAGAACCACAAGGAGATGAGCAAACTCTGATCAATGAGTTCTTGGGACTTTTGAAAGCTGTTTTGTAGTTTTCTTTACTTATTCCCGGGGGGGGGGAATCTGAGCATTTTTAGGTACTGCTAGTGTGGTGAGATTGACAGCCTAAGTTTGGTACCAAACACATGGAGGATTATTTGCGTTCCCACAGGTTTATCCTCTGTCCGTTATTTCCATGTTTTAACGTTTATTTACTTACTGAGTTCGGTTTTTTGGTGGTTTTGCTTGTTTGTTTTTTAAGAAGAATTTGTTGGCTGCAAGGCTCCCAGATCCAAAACCCCATCTAGCACATCTTGTTGAATCCATAAAATAATCATCATAGGAGACCAAACACCTTGCATACACCGACAGCCATGGATAAGGGCATTTTAGCAAACTGGAATATAAATAAATATCCAATAAATAATTCAGGCCGTCATGTAGCTATTTGCTTTCTACTGTCAGAAGAGAGCATTCTTATCTCTTGAGTGGCAAAAAACAGAACAACAGCAGTGGTTTAAAAAGGAAAAGGAAACACACAGCCACTCACTCCATAGAAGTCTATTTTTAAAAAAGGGTGCTTCCCCCCCCCCAAGTCAGACATTTCGATGATAAATTAATATGGCTAGCACATTTTGTTTGATCAGAACTACCCACTGTGAATGATGAGAATGCATATTCAAAAGGTGAAGAGATGCTGGATCAAAATATGCAGGGCAGGTGAATAAGCATGAAAAGATGAGAAGAGGAAGCGCAAGGGCAGGGGTGGATGAACTGTCGACGTTTGGGGGCCATCTTCTTGCAAAAAGTGTTAAATATGCCGCATAAAAATTCAACCATAAATGGTTCGTGTCTGTTTTTCAAAAGATGGATTCCACAGGGTGTTAAATCATGCAAGCCTCCCTGCTGTGAGGTATTTAAAAGGTGAATTACCACTCCCAGAGGCACCCAGAGATCTCAGTCACTGCTTAATCTTCTTCATCATCATCAACTTAGAACTGCAGAGCTGGAAAGAACCCTGTAGTATCAAGAAGGCACAGTGGGGAATTGAACTCCCAACCTCTGGCTCCACAGCCAGAGACCTAAAGCACTGAGTTATCCTTCTGCTGGAAAACAGCTCACTGAGTGTAGGCTAAGGGAGAGACTGGATAATACCATACCTCTTCCGTGTCCAACAAGGTGGCCACTGGCATATCAAAGAGAAGAAAGGGGGAAACATGGGGGGGGGGGGAAGAAGGTGGAAGCAAAAACACATCAACTTGCATAAAACATGTTGTTTTATATGGATACATGACTATTTGGAGGCCATTCATAAAACGTATGGAGAAATCCCAATTGATCTGTGCACTTGCTAAGTCTGCTATCCTGATGCTAAATGTTAAACGTAACAAGGGATCTAGACAGAAAAAAAAAAAGAGAGTGTTTCTTTCATTTTGGGCTGTGTCACAACTACCTTGCTCAGTCTTCTTTTGCTTTCACATTTTTGTGTGTTAGTCCTTTCATTTAACATGAAAAGAAAAGCTTCTTCTAGGCTATTTTGTTTTAGACTTTTCATTTATGCTTCTGGCACTCCAAAGCCCTACAGAACCCTTAAAAGCTGCTCCAAAAGAGCAGAGAAATAAGGCAACTCTAAAAGCAGGCAACAATATATAAAAAAGAAAAATCATCATCCATCTTATATAAAAAAAACAACCTCATTCACCCACCAACCAAATGAAAAAAACAGTAAAGCACCAAAAAATCAGAACAGGAAAAAAAAAAAACCAATGTGAATTCATTGTCACCCACCCAGCACAATACTGACCCTGTAGACCTGGTTAGTGCAATAGGGAAAAAAAAAAGACAAAGAAGTAACTTTGTACAGAGTAAGTCAACTAGCATCAAGTAAAACAGTTCCCAAAACTCCTAATCAAAATATACACCTTTAACAAAATTAACACAGAATAAATTAATGAAATAACATTCTAAAAAAATGAATCAAACAGGGAAAGCACCTCCTCCCACACAGGGGAAAAACAGCACCACAAGAGAGTAAGCAACAGCAAAGGAAAATGGAAGCAGTAGGAGTTCAGTGAGCAGCACAAGAGGAAGAGGGGGTAGGAAATGAAGTGTCAGTGGCACAAAGTGTGAAGGGAGGTGGCAAACATGGCAACAGTTCACAAATGGGAAGGAAGGTGAAATAATGGTATAAATGGCAAAGAAGGAGGGAGGTGAAGCAGTGACATGGAAGGTTTTTAGGGGAAGAATTTGTTTGCATGTTTGTTTAGTTTCATATCTCCCAGTGAGAGGACCCAGGGCAGCTTACAATGCTAAAACAAGCAATACTAAAAACACAATAAATTGCAGATTAAAAACCAATTAAAGTAGTTTAATATTTAGAAATCTGCTTTTTCAGTACTTTTAATTTAATTTGCTTTGTGATGTAATAGTAAGTGATATTGAGTTTTATGCTATGCAACATTTCTTATTAGTTCGATAGTTAATGTACTAAACAGGTTTGTATGGCATGCAGGAATCTATCTGCCCAAAAAGTTCTGTCTTCCAGAGAGAACACAGGAAAAAAAGGAGACAATAAACTCATGCCTCCTGTGCGTAAACAATGGTTTTAACATGAAAGAAATCCCTTCAGTGTTACCAGTCTGCAAGAAAATGGTTGGTTCTTCCCTTAAATGATCAGGAAGAAAGAAGATCAGCAGGAAGAATCAGGTGCAGCTGAAACAGACAACTGAAGGAATGGAGGAGGCTTACTGCATAACAATCCTGCTTTTGCACTAAAAACTAGCTTTCAGGGCTGTATTGAAAAAATACTGACAAATATAATTAAAATACATTTTTAGAACTAGTGATTTTTAAAATATATATATTACAGTTAAGTATTAAGGTTGCTAGGATCTATTTTCCCTGCCAGCGATGCAGTGGTAAATTACACCGGTACAGGTATTCGTCAAGGCATCTCCATGGCTAGGCTGGCCCTACAATTAGTCCTGAAGTGATGGATGCAACTACTTTCTTCTCACCCCATTAATGGGCCCCTGCTGCGGGGAAGGTTACTGTTTTGACTCCTCCTACTTCACTCTTGTACACATGTCCAACCGCACTGCACTAGAGGCGGTAGCCCCAATGCTGCTCCAAAAGCCAGCCCTACATAGAGTGGAAGATTCCTGGAACGCCTGCCTCAGAGGATCCTCATGTGAAGTCAAAGATCAGGTAAATCACCTTTGCTATAACTGAAAGTAAGATCAGAGGGAAGATGAAGTCTGAGGGACATGGAAGGTGACATTACGGTCCCTGGTGCTTTGACTCCCTGAGCCCACATCCTATTGTGCTGCTTTTTACTGCCCCACAAGAATAAGAGAAACCATTTAATTTTAATTTTATTTTATTTATTCAATTTTTACCCCACCCCTCTAGACAGCGTCTACTTGGGGAGGCTTACGTAGGTTAAAAAACATCAAATAAATAGATAGATAGATAGATAGATAGATAGATAGATAGATAGATAGATAGATAGATAGATAGATAGATAGATAGATAGATAGATAGATAGATAGATAGATAGATAGATAGATAGATAGATAGATAGATAAATAAATAAATAAATAAATAAATAAATAAATATATTCTTACAATTCATTTTAAACAACACATTTCCAAGATGGCAGGACTCAAGAAGAGGGATCATTTCTCCTGATCTTATCCAGGTTCCGGGACAAGGACTGGCAATTTCTGAGGGGATATTTCCTGTGCAAGGCAAAACACAGCTCTCCTCTAGAGATGGGCACAAATCACTGCTTTCGTGGTTTGTGCTGGTTTGTTTACTGGCTGAACAAGTGTTCGATAATCAGAGCCCTGCCTCCTCTGACAGGTGCCCACTCCAAGGCAGCACCCTGAGGAGGCAGAACAGAGAAGCTCAGCCACTTCCACTGAATGGGCACCTGCCAAAGGTGGCTGGGCTTTGAAGTGCCATACTCCTGTTCAACTGATAAACAAATCAGCATAAACTGCCCAACTGCTGGTTCATACCGATTTGCTTACATGATTTACCCGTAAATCCAGAACTGATATTCATCAGGACAACAAGATGCTTTCACTTCTTGCAATTCACTTTTTTAAAAGTCAGCTATGTAATGGCTGTGTTTAGATCTCATATCAAATTATAATTAATTGAGATCTGAGATTATTTTTGCCATCACATGGTGCGCCCCTTCCCCTCTACACTGCCACACGTTTCAAAGCTTTCCCGTCTACTTTTGATTAACAGCAAATTGCTAAGTCATCTGAACTTGGCACACTGTGGTTAAGCTTCACTACAGCTAAGTTTCAAACAAACCAACATCAAAGTTTCAAAGGTTGGCAAAGCGGCCTTGCTTGAAACTAACTGTTTTCAAGATTAACCACAGTTCGCCAGGCTGAGACAACGCAGGATGCCCTGGTTAATCAAAAGTGAAAATGAAAGCTTCTAACCCCCATCTGATACATGAGTGAAAGGAGCGCATATGTCTAGGGAAAAGGTTAAGCTTGTTCATATCTTTAAAAATAATAGTTTAGAGTGATGTCAGAACACAGTCAAACTGTGCTGTAGAAGAACGTTTTCATTTTACTGGTAGTACACATATAGCATTCACTACTTTCCTGCCCATTGATCTAAAATCAGTTCCTATAATTCTCAACATTTGAAGTAGTAATCTTGATGTACAAGTGCTCCACAGTTTTGCACTAGCTTTTTATTCATTTCTAACTTTAGTTTGAACTTGTTCAGTCGAATTACTCTTCCTATAAGACGCAAGATCTCTTGCCTAATCATATGTCTTGTCTTTTTGCCTAGGTTTCATTTCATGTCTTCTTTTCCTCTCTCCATCAAACCATTTTTTATTTCTTCATCAACACTACCTTGTTTCTAATACACAAAGGGGCTGTTGCCCCTCACCCTATGTTACAGGAAGTATAGATATACAGCTTCCAAAGTTGGTGATACTCTCACCCCACTCTCCCTGCCCACAGCACCTCAATTCTACAAATTAATTGCATGCTGTCTAAAGAAGTTTGGACTCTGGTGTTAAATCTCTCCTGGGTTATATGAGGATTCAAGGTTATTTGGTTTCTTCCTCCTAGATAAAGCTTATACAACATAGCTCCCAGGGGCTAGACTCAATAGGCTGGGCCTGGCATGTACAATTAATGAAGAGTTATAAAATCCAACCAATATTTTGTGGAATCTGAGAGGGATTTTTTACAGCTAAAAGGATAAGCTGAATAATGCTTCTGTTAAAATTCCTGTCTTTGTTACTGAGGGCATGATATTCTCCCAGCTTCAGTGCACTGAGACTATTATTCTTGTGTACACTTAAAAGTCAACATGGTTGTTTAAACAGAAGCCCCCATGAGTCACTTTTGTGCCTAAACCCTCACCTTGGTTTTGATATTTGAGAAAGGTAAACAGTCGTTTACAACAAATAGTTTAAATAGTTGTGTATACGAGCATTTGAGAAGGAATTTCGGGGTCAGAGATTGTGGTGGCCCATAATACTAGACTATGAAATGCTCTCTGATTCTGTCAATGTTGGTGGCTAAAATCCTGTTGCACAAAATCTGCATGTGCAATAGTGATAACTGCCAGCAGTAATGGCAAATGACTGCTGCTAAAAGATGATTTCGAGGTGAAAGCAACACATACACAAGGCAATGAAGTCACCTGTATTCTGAAATTACCAAAGGAAGCCTTTAAATAGGCAATGGCTTACCCCTGAGGATAACATTATCGCCATTGTGCATGTGGAATTGTGTAACAGAATTTCAGCCACTGACCTTGATACACAGAATGAGATGATTCAATCCTGTCATCCCCTATGCCACATGGGAATTCTGTTTCTCTTGTGAAAAGGCAATTCCACAAAAGTAAATTATTTAAAAGCAAGTTCTTGTCAGTTCAATGACTTGAATGCTGACAGTGCAACACCATACTTGGCTTCTCACATGTTTCCTAGGGCTTCCTGAGGCTTGCACATAGCTAAATATATACGATTGCAGAGCAAACTGTTTCACAAGGACAGAAACCGAGGAATGCAAATCCTTTCATGTATGAAATTCATATGGCACAGACATTTTATTAATCTGCAAGAGGGCTAGATATTTTCTGTCTCTGTGGATTGGGGTTTTCATCTGCAAGGATTATTATTTTTTTAAGCAAATACGTAGCCCATTGTGCAAAACTATGATAACTGCTATCTTGATTAATGGGGTTTTTTTTTTTTGAAAATCAAAGCACCATATTGGTTGTTTGCATCTTTTTGGTTAATTAGTCAAAGTTTTCCTACTTGTTGGGTATCTGCGCATTGTTCTACGAAGTGAAAAGACAAATTTTTGCACAGGGACATTTTGTGCTAATTGCAAAAACGTTGAGAAAAACATACATTGTTCTCACACCTAGAGACATAGTTTTTGGTCCTCTAGAAATTAATGACTAGACGTTAACTTGTCATGGTCACTAATGAGAATTAAATTTGTCAGTTTGCACTTTGCATGCATGACTATACTTTTACTGAAGGCATAGGGTTTGCAATTGCTCCAACAGGCTTTTCTGAAGCCCTGTGCTGTACAAGACAGGTGCTCTTTTGGGCCAATCATCTGTACACTATCAAATGGACAATTTCCAACCTCACAAGCTTCTGAACACATCCAGGCACATTCACATGTACACAAATTGAGATTGGTTGTTGCAAAAGTCCTGGTAAGCGTTGCAGCTTGCTAACTAGTGAGCCCCTTCCATTCCATCCTCTACTTTGGTTCTTAATCAGGATTGGCAAAGGGAGCAAATCAGAAAAGAGCTTATATCAAGCACAGTTACAAGCTCTATACTGTCATGCTTTGATGTCATGGCTAGAGCAATGGGGAGTGACCTATCAATTTCCAAGAGTTATTATAAATAACACCCAAAATCAAGTATTAAAACCAGAAACCAAACATTCACACAGGAACGCAACTAAAAAACAAAACAAAACACACACAAAAAACCCCACTTTGGTTTAAGGAAAAAAGATATGGCTGAAGCTCTACTCCCTAAAACAAAGAAATTCAGATCTCAGTTCACTTCCTTTCCATCAAAATATGGGCACACTTATGCACCCTTCTTATACATTAATTTCCTTGCAAAGCAATGACTATAATATCGCTTTACTAGCACTCCTCTCTATTTATAGCATGTCAGTATTAGTGCTGAAGAACTAAATGAAACACGGGCTGGATAGTGTTAACATCCCCATATAGCCAATTTGAAGTGCACTCTTATCCACAGTTACATGATCTTTACTAGTCTGGTCCAATTAACCCATATTCTGGGTGCAAGGAAGTCTTGTTGCATTTAATGGATAACAGATAATAGATAATCAGAGAGTTTTTGCTTTCCTTTAGAGATTCAAAATGTGGAGCT
Source organism: Pogona vitticeps (assembly GCF_051106095.1). Lineage (NCBI taxonomy): Eukaryota > Metazoa > Chordata > Lepidosauria > Squamata > Agamidae > Pogona > Pogona vitticeps. Next base: position 13,438,417 of record NC_135785.1, on the reverse strand, counting down.
TACTTCTTGTGTTTATGTGGGCGGAAGTTAAGGCACAAGAAGACCATGAGAATGTAAGTAAGTTTTAAATGAGGTTAGCATTAGGAATTTCTTGCTTCAACGATAATGATTTAATTCAGACAAAAAAAAATCTCTTAGGGGAGCTTTCCTGCTCTTGCAAAGTATTAACATGTAGACATGAATGCTGGGGAAAGAAAATCTACTATTATTGAACAACTTAAGATATGAGAAAACGGAGTTAAGCAAAGCAACAGCAACAGTGCATGCCTATGACTCAGTAACATGCTTAAAATTTTCCGCTGGGAAACACATTCAGAACTAGATATCTATGAGCAAAAGCTAGTCATACCTGTAGGTGAGAATGGTAAAGAATCACTGCCTTCACCCAACAGTTTCCATTCTGCATTGACCACTTGGGTTAAAGGGAGAAGTAGAGACTTCATGTTTTCCTAGGGTCATTGCACAAAGAGGGAACATTGTTATGGTAGTGAATAATGTTATGTGGCAACCAGTTGCTTCTGACGTGTGGCAACTATATGAATGCATGACCTCCAAAAGGCCCACATTTCTAAAATCTTCTCATTTTTCACCTTTCATGACAATAATTATCAGACAACATATTCTTCTGTTGATTTATCAGTATTCTTAATCTTGGTTTAAATTTCATTTGGATGCCTGTGATTAGAAACAATCTTTAGCACTTTTTTCCTTTTTAAAAACATTGTTCTCTCTGTGTTGGCAATAAATATTATACTAGTTCTCTTTGTCTTTATGTGCATGTCACTGACCCTATTCCTACGACCTTGTAATTCTGCTTCTTGCTTGCTTCTTAATAATTTTAAAAGTTTCATAGGTCATCTGCTCAGGTGTTTCTTTTCTTTTAGCTATAAGCATAGTCTTTATGCATTCTTCTCTAACAACATCTCTGTTTCTAATCTGCAGTTCTTCTAGCTCATGAATGACTGAGTTCAGTGATGCAGATGTATTCTTTACATGGGCTTTAAATTCTTCTTGGGTGTTATTTAGTCAAAATTTTGTTTTTGTGTTCTTCTTCAGCTTCAGTCTAATTTTCATATTAGCAAGTTTATGGCCCGTACCACTCACTGATCCTGGTCTTGTTTTTGTTTTGTTTTGCAGATTGAAACCAGTGATGTTGATAGAGTTTTCTTGGGTGTTTTTTGTTTGTTTGTTTGTTTTTTATTGATTAGCTAGCAACCCCCATGTGTACAATCATCAGTTAGGTTGGCAGAAGCACATACGTATAATAAGCAAATTGCCTAGTGAACAAAAACGATAGTAAAAGTGTTGTGAAAATTAATAAAAATGCGCAATCTGCCATTGTTTTCTACAGGAGAGATAATATGGAAGCTTGTCATCAGCCATAACTATGTGTTGGCTAGAACTACCATACTAATAATAAGGAAAAGCAATAAACAATGGTCTGTTTTAGATGAGTGAGGAATGAAGGAATGGAAATAAGATACCAACCCCACCTCAGATGACCTATGAGTTCCAAGAGAACTAAGGCAGATATGCTGGAAATGTGCTGGCACATCTCCTTTGGGTTAAAAGGATTAAAGAAGTGATGAATTGCCCTGTATGAGGTTTTCCTATCTGAGTATGTCAGTATACCCTGTGTGCTATTCACAGCTATCCCAGGTCATCACTGCTGCCGAACCATTGTCCACTAAGCCGAAAAATAAATGGCAACAAGAAACATCACCTCCACTTTTTTCCCTTGATTTCCCCCCCCCCCCGCCATTGATTGATGGTGTCTCATTTGCTTGCTTTCAGGCCTGATTGCAATGTTGTTGTTTTTTTAAAAAAAGAAAGAAGGGAAAAGAAAAGGCTCGCATCAAAATCAGCTGATAATTGTAACTGAAAAGCAAAGAAATAACCCGGTGCTCCCTGTATGATTCTGCTTACCAGGCATTTGAGAGATTTAGCGACGAAGCTTCTACATGCGGAAATTAGATGAGTACTTTGTCATTCCTTGGTAGTCTTTATTTAAAGATCTCAAAAAGCTACAGCAGCAATAAATCATGTGGCAATAAAACCGTACTGCAGAGGTCTCCAGTTGCTACTCTCCAGAGACAGAGGACTTCAGAAGTAATGGTATTTCTATAAGCAGGACTTCGGTGCGGTGCAGTGCTTTAGCTTCACTGAAGGGTCCATTGTTCCAAGACTGGGCCTTTGAATGACAGAGGCATTGCACTGATGCCAGTACACTAGCAGCAAGAGACAGTGTTGTTCCACAGGCAGCAATGCAACCACTACCATAACCATGAGCACAAGGAACACGGAGCCTAATGAAATCCATGAGTTCTGCTGAGTCTTCTGTGAAAGCCTGTGCAACAGCTGGCTTGTAGAACAGTGTGTGAAAGCACTTTTGAAACAACTGGGAAACAGCCTGTGGAACAAATTCCTGTTGCACTCTTGTTCCGATTGTGGGCTTCCCATAGGCATCCGTTCAGCCCCTGTGTGAACAGAATGCTGGACTGGATAAGAGCTTGGTCTCATCCAACCTTTTATCTTGTACGTTCTTAGCATAATGTACTGGGATTTGACATTTATGGAAGGAGGAAAATGCCACAGAAGTCCTACATTCGCAAAATGACATCCTAGGATACAACCCAGTATTTCCATGTCCCCATAAGCTCAATGCCCCATTAAAAGAGTGCTTCTACACATTTAATATAATGATAAATTCACTATCAATGCCCATCCCCATAGCCAAAATAGTTTTCTACTTGTAAGTAAAATAGCAACAGCAAGGGGGAGGGCAGTGCCAGCCCACTGTCCCTCACATGCACCAGTAGCTAGGAAAGAAATTCCAGCTAGCAGTAGCGGATCACATTGAGCAGTCAGAAACTAGCAATATTCATTGTGGCTCAAATAGCAGTAGCAACAGCTGTATGCTAGAGTCCAAGTCCTTCACCCCTCCAACAGCAGTGCAAGTTTTTTGGGACACTGCCTTGACAAGCATGGCAGGGGGCCTGTCCTCCAGAGACACCACCTCAGAGGAAGGACAGGACAGAGATGGAGACAGAGGTAGAGGTGTACATGCAGGAGACCTGCAAGCCAAAAAAGACCAGATCCTTGTCTTACCGGTCTAAGACTCTAGCCTAAGTGGCAGTGGGACTGTTATCTCGCTCACCAACTAGTGTGCCCAGTAACAGAGTGTTCCCTCAGGCAGGGGACATTGTCAGTCCATATCACTCATGCCTAGAACCTACATCTGTAGAACATTTCCTTAAGGTCAATCTACCATTGCTGAAAGGGTACATGGTGGCCCTGCAGTTAAAACTGCAGAAGCCTCTGTGCTGTAAGGTCTGTAGATCTTCAGCTGTAAGATCGAATCCATGTGATGGAGTGTCCGTCGCTTGTCGCAGCTCCCACTTACCTAGCGGTTTGAAAGCATGCAAATGCAAGTAGATAAATAGGGACCACTTCGGTGGGAAGGTAACAGTGTTCCGTGTCTAAGTCGCACTGGCCATGTGACCACGGAAGATTGTCTTCAGACAAATGCTGGCTCTATGGCTTGGATATGGGAACGAGCACCACCCCCTAGAGTCAAACACGACTGGACAAAAATTGTCAAGGGGAACCTTTACCTTTACCTTTTACCCTTGCTGAGCGTCCCAGTGGTCCTCTAAGTAAGAGAGAATGGCAGACTTTGTTCAGAGTACTAAGCTTGTCATGCTTGAGTCTGCTCCTCCTTCTGCTTTTTTCATTCTTTCAACTGCTGCTCCAAGATTGTGCTCACTCACTTCAGCTGTGCTGTGCCTCATGCTGTTGGCAGAGGTCCCACCCACCACAAGCTGTCTGCCACTCTAGTTTGTCTGCCAGTGCTGCCCAAAGTATTTGCTTACTCCCCCCTGCAACCTGACCTCTGCTTCCTCAACGCTAGTGGCATTTCCTGCTGGCATTCCCGCTGTTCAGGGTTCAATCAGTATGCCCGTTACAGCTTATTTCCTAATATCGCAGCACTGCTGGCTGTTGGTGTGCATTTTTTTCCCCAAACCCAAATTCTGAATCAAAATTTTGGTGCTAGTGCACGTCCCTAATAAGATCGACTCAGCCAAGGTCCCTAGAAACGTAACATATTAATTGCTTGCTGGTTCAGCCATTTTGTTGCTTTCTGCCAATCCCAGCTGGGGGATTTCTGAGTTACTCCCCCATGCAAAGCCCCTCTGTGAATTGCCTCATGTCATTCTCTTTTCCTAAGGGTTAGGAAGAATCATTAATTAACGATTTCCTCTCAATGCTAATTATCTTGTGAGACCGTTCAATAACTATTAAAAACTATTATTGACAGATGCTCCATTAAAGAAATGCCACCTCATCCATTACCATTGTAATTATAATGTTACAGGCATTGTGTGTGATTTCTTTTTCTTTTTTCTTTTTAAAGACAATGGGAGTCATTAACCTGTGACCACTGATAGAAAACTCCATGCATATCAAATTTTGCTCCTCTCTACCCCCCTGCCTCAAATACCCCTTCCTAGTTTTATCATCTGCGCATAGGTCAACAAAATGGAGCAGGGGAAAAGAGGCATGTCCACCTAACTTAAAAAGAAAAAAAATTAACTGTCCATTTACTACCTGATCAGTTGAGGCTCTTGAAAAAAATAACAAAGAGGACACTTTAACGAAAATCATTTAAATTCTGCAGACTTGGACCAGTGTCAGTGTTGGAAACAAGAAAGAGAGCAGTTCTTTGGGGCTCGGCGCTTAGAATCCGTGCTAATACTCCTTATTCTCTCTCTTTGAAACAATCTGTGAACTGACAGGCCATAAACCATCCCAAGAATACATGTTGTCTTTCCCCGAATGAAAAAGCTCTTAGAAAAATCCACCAGGTAGAATCTTCAAATGACCTCTAAGGCTGACAAATCATCTGAAAGGAAAAGAGAACCTACACAGTAAGAGGCACCTGCTGTTTCTTTTGCTGAAGTCAGAAGCAAATGCCAAGTGGGGGAAAATGTAACTCTCTGAGACTATTTAAAATTCCAGCAGGACGACTCTGCCTGAATTCCAATTTCCTGCCTGAAACATACAAAAAAAAGCATCTGAATGTCAGAAAATCACCACATGCAACCAGGTTCTTTTGACAAGCAGCAATTTATTTAGACCGCCCTCAGGAAACTCAAAAGCTATTCTTCTCACCAAATGTTGCTACTGCTCTAATTGAAAGATTACATAAAGGTTGCAGATTTCCATTCGACTAAATACTGTTCCAAGCATCTCCAAGAAGGAGCACAAAGGAAAAGAAGAGAACATATCATATCATACTACCTACCATACAGCAAACCATGCAAAAAATATTAAGAGATCACAGAGCATGGGGACAGACTTTCTGAACTACGAGCATGTCTGTTTTCGGATATGCAGTTTCCTCTAAGGTCCAGACACCCCAGTCCTGACCCTAAACTATGGGATAAGGAAGGTTAATAGATCTCCACTTTCAGTCCTCCAACTATTTTATGCCAATACACAGAAGTCCAAAGCTGTATAGCTGAAAATCATGGGTTTCTAGCAGTTGACCCAAAAGATGTAGAGGAAGAAAGATTGGAAACCACCATGATAGGGCATATTTCGACAATATAAAATAGAGTCATAAAAGAGAATAGAACTGCAAAACTGGAAGGTACCATATGAGTCAAGCCCCTGTTAAGGAGGACCATTGGGGGATTCAAACTCCCAACCTCTGGCTCCACAACCAGATGCCTAAACCACATCATCATTACAACGTTGCTAGTCCAACCTGGAAATAAGGAGACAAGGCACAAGTTTTAACTGGGGACACAACTTTATTAAGATATTAAGTTATAATCTCCTGTCTCCTCAAGAGGGGGACTACTGTAGTGAGGATTCAGTTGACAGACACCAGGCATACCTGCCAACCTTGCCCTGATCCCCCATCGGGCAAGTCCCAAGGCTTAGGTTCATGCTTTCCTGTTACCAGCCCATTCCCTGACAGCTAACACCCAGATGACCCTCCTGGCCATCGGACGCCCAAGCCTTCAGAAGCAAGGTAGATGGTAAGCACAAAAATGGCATAACAATGTTGGCACCTCATTTGGAGAATATCCTCCTCATGAAGTCTGCCTGATTCCTCTTATACCAGATGCCAGACAAAAACTTTCTTACCTGCACTTTTAGTGAACAATGATGCTGAATTAATTTGCAAAGAACTTTCACACCTATTATTTTCTCAGCAGTTTTTAATCTATTCTCTTCTCTCTTTGCTGCTTGGAGCTGTTCTCCAACTATTTGGTGACATTTATAATGCATATTTGGGTTTCACCAAATTGTTATGTACAGCACTTCAGATATTTAAAAACAGAACGCACAGAGCTGCAAAGTAAATGGAGAGACAGCAAAGTCCTGCATCACAGAATGAACATGCATGCCGGTCTCTATATGACTAACTAAAACTGATATACAGTGGTGCCTCACTTGACGATGATAATCCGTTCCAGCAAAATCGCTGTAGAACGAAATCATTGTCAAGCGAAAGTAAAAAACCCATTGAAATGCATTAAAAACCAGTTCAATGCATTCCAATGGGCGAAATACCTCATTGTGCAGTGAAGATCCTCCATAGGGTGGCCATTTTACGGTGCCTGTTAAGCAAGGAAACCGTCCTAAACACAGAGGGGAACCATTTTGCACAGCGGGCAGTCATTTTGAGAGCCGTCAATCAGCTGTTTTAAAATTGTCGTTTAGCAAAGAATCGGTTCCCAAAGCAGGGAACCAATCGTCGTAAAGTGATTTTCCCCCATTTAAACATCGTTTTGCGATTGCAATAGCGATCACAAAAACCTCATCATAAAGTGGATTCGTTGTCTACCGGGGTAATCATCAAGCGGGGCACCACTGTAATTTGTTAATTACAGGTGTAACTCAGAGATGTGCCAATTTTAAGGGACTGGAGATGGGCACAAGTCCTTCCTGCCAGTATAAATCCTTCCCATGAAAAGGCTCTTCTACTGGTGGAACCCTTTACTGATGATTGATGCCTGAGATTTGCCAACACAGTCATCTGGTGACAGAACTGCTCTCGTGGCTAACATTCTCTGGCAGGAGAGCCAGGAAAAGAGTCAGAGAAGTGGTGAGGAGAGGAAAGATCCAAACTCTCCAAGCCCAGGAACACAGTCAAAACACTGGTGCAAAATTAGACAAGGGGAAGAGCAATCCTAAACAATTTCCATCATCCTTATACTCTTAATTTGGAACCAGGATGTAATACTTTCGCCTACTCCTTGTCCAATTTGGATTGCACTCTTAGTTATCAGTTGAAGTTGATATATTCATTGAAGGGGATATAACCAAGAATTCTTGGTTGATCTCAAGCTTCCTAATAGGATAGAAGGAGGAGAGAATCAATAGGCAACTTGTGACCAGAATAGGATGGTGCCCCTGCCCAGAATTTTGGAATGAGATGCTTCCCCCTACTCAAACTACAAGTATTCTTGCTAAGGTAAGTGTATATCATTTTGCTAGGGTACCTGTCAGTAGCAATCTCATTGAAAACAGGTTACTGCTGAAAAACAGAGGAGAAAATTGTCCACAATGCTGCCTCTGGAATAAGCAACATGCCTGTACGGAGGTATGAAGGTGAGTGACCTTCTCCTGCTGTGTTCCACCCACAAACAATTTCCTGTTTCCCAATGCTGTGCTCTGTGACAATTATGAGGGCTGTTGCTCTACTGCCTGTGAAAATTATGATGTAACACATTGAGTAGACTGAGGTACTGGTGGAACACTAAAGGGTGTGGCTTTTGCCCTTTCACTGCCATAACAATCTCTCTCCCACAGTACACGAATGTTTGCTGGCATACAATAGTTACTAAACTTTGGAAAGCATTTATAAAGCCATCTGGATGTTAAAACTTTACCCTGCAGTGACACCAAGAGGGAGAAAAACATAACATTGATTATCTCTACTGTCTTGATACTCAGAATGCTCATATTTGCTTTCTTTGATGTTTTCACACAGAACACATTCTTGGTTCTTCTGACCTCGGAATGTAGCAAAAACTCATATTTTTTTTGTCTAGTTTCTGAAGAGTAAATGTACTGTGTGCAGAAGATTGTCCTGATTCAGCCAGAACCTGGTCATGGAGAAAACAGCACCATGGAGAGCTCCGAGTAACAGGCTAGAAGCTAGATAAGTGTGTTAGCATGTTACAACAACAAGCCTAAGATATGATGTTGGCTTACATAAACTTTTGTCACCTCCTTACCACATTTAAGCTGAGGGTTCCTCCCTTGAAGAGTCCTGATCTGTTTAGCGGCACCAGGTTGCTACAACACAGAAATGACTAGAATGTGGTAGTATTTCATAGCTGGTGTCATCAGAATCTGAGGATGGCAATGGGACTTCTTCTGGACGCAGGAGTCTAGTCACTGGGGACTTCATAGGAAACCTGGTGGTAAGGAAATTGACATTTTGTGATGACTTTCTGTAACTGAGCCCTCTCTCATCTGTTGTCTCAGAAGTCTCTTCATCTTCAAGGATCTTGAATCATGATGACAAACCTGGGTTCAGTTTCTGACCCACCTTTAGTTTAAAAAGAAGAGGTCAGGTAACTGGTGATGGAAGATATTTCTGCCAGACCTCCTAGTGAACAATTGCCAATAAAATCAGGCAGTTCTGGGCAAGAAAGACAAAAAGTGTGATCTGCTATAAGGCAGTTGCCAGTGTTCCCATGTATGTTTTTGTGTATAATCAGCCAACTGGGTTTAGAATTCATTTATAAGCTGTTTTATGTGTCAGATTTATAAGTTTCTACATAAAATTTCTGATGAAGAGAGCTTCATACCATGAAAGCTCACACCAAAATATGATTAGTAATGTTTAAGGGATGAATGAGCATAACTACTAAGGTCTTTCTTTGTAATTTGTGTAAAATGTCTGTAGTATCCTGTTCTTTTGAGAAGCAAAGCAGAGCAGGGCAAAGCAAAGCAGATTGTTTGACAGATGAAAACAACCCATTTGTGCTTCAGAGTCTTAAATAAACCAGCAGGCCATCCCAGTTTTGGACAATTCACACAAAATGGTACTTCTCTCACACAGCATCATTCTCTGCAATATGATCCTTCTGTCAAGAGTGCTAAGAAGTTCCTCATCAGTGCCAGTGAGAAGAGTGTTATATTTCCCTGTCCTGTGTAAGGATGAGACAACTGAGGATTAACAGCCCTACCTTCCACAGACATGGCTAGTGATGCTATATTTATTTATTTTATTTATTTATTCAATTTATATGCCGCCCACACTACCCAGAGGTCTCTGGGCGGCTTACAATAATTAAAATTCAATACAGTAAAAGATAAAGTAATTAAAATACAATTAAAATACAATTAAAATTGCCATCAGACCCACAGCTAATATTATTTCAATTAAAAGTGAAATATGTGGGGAAAATGTAAGTCGTACCCTCTGTAGGATAGAAATTCTGCACCAGGCCTTCAAAGGTTGAGGAGAGATTTCTCAAGGTACTATATCTCCTTCCTGTTCTTTTTTTTCACCTCACCAGATGTTTCCTGGGTGAGGAGGAATCCCATCAAACTGAAAATGTGAACACTAGTTGTACCAGAAATCATTTAATACCCCTCAGAAAGAAAGAAAAATCACCCTGAAACAAGACAAAGTAAAGTGGTAGGAAAACAACTGTGCATAGGCTTTTCAAATGTCTAAGTGTTACAGCAAAAAAATTAGGGGGGAGAAAACCCAACACCCTGTCACTCCGATAGCTATCATGCTGTCAAAATGCCCCAGAGCAGAATTTCTTCCCTGGGCTTGAAACAGCCATGGTAGCAGTGATTGCTATAGTCGTTAGACAGCAAGTATTTTTGGAAAGATGACAGCTGGCTTGTCAGATGTTAATGCTGAAGTACTTGGTGTTGGTATGTTACAACAATAATGTGCTGAGCATTTATTCCCGCATTAGTGTATGCAGAGCTGTGAAACTGCCTCCTGAAGACTGGAAGGAAAATGAAGCCAGACTGTGCTATTTTCATTTGTTACCAGATCTCCATTGAATGTAAATTACCTTTGTGCTTCTTTTTGGTCTTCCCACTCAAGGATGTATCAATGTAAACATCTACTGCTCAAAACATATGACCCATTAAGATCGCTGGACCACAATAATTCCCCAAATCATGTGGAAATGCTAGTTATATAACAGAAGCAAACACAGATGTACTATGGCACCTTTAAAACTAACCCATTTACTTACGTGTGAATTTTCATGGATTATACACTGGAATGAATGTGCTAGTCTTAAAGAGACCACAATACTTCAGGGGTTATTTGTTTATCTACTTGTTATACTGAGACAGATACCTCAGATACCAACGATTATGTGAGAAGCTGTTGATAATAAGATTATCTGAATATTTAGAGGTAAAGCATTTTTTTAAAAAAAAAGAAAGAGGAAAAGGATCATTCAAACATATAACAATGATATTTTCTACTATTGTTTATCATACAAGCTACTACATCCAGTGGTTGGTCTATTCAATAAACAGTTACATCTCTCTAGACTTAAAGCCGGTGTGTAAGTTACTTCAGTTGTTTTACATCTTTGGGAACTCTTTCAAAATTTTAAAGAACTCTTTTAAAGAACCTCTCCATGCTGAGCTCAGATGCACTGCAAGAAATTCGCACACACCAGGTACACACTAGGGCTGTGCAACTTTCTCAGAGTGTTCTTGCTGCTTTGAAGGAACCACTCCCAAGGGAAGTCATTTCGATGCACTGCTCTCATTTCCTGAAGGAAATGTAATGTCCACACAGAACCTCCTGAAACTACCACTTGAAGGTGCTGAGAAACAGCACCTCCCAAGGCAGCCAGACACATGCTCCTTGTATTTCATAACAGGAAAAATGAGGACCAGGTGGAGTCTCTTAGAACTCCATGGAGTGATGAATTCTAAAGAAATCAGCTTTATGTAGGAGATGAAGGAAGATGGAAGGATCTATGAGGAACAGCAAAGGGGGTTTTAGTGGCTGCCTTGGGTTCTCTTGAGGAGAAAGGGGGTTATATATAAAATGTACCAAGGTTTCCTTACCTGTGGTCTAGCTCTTAGTTTTATACCCCATGTGTAGCAGAGCTGATTAGTGAGAATAACTGATTGATTCCTTTTTTTTTTTTTTTGCTCACCAGGACTCTCAAGAAGAGGTGCAATAGTGTCAGATCAGATGGTCTAATGCTGAACATCTCCATAAAAGCCCTACACAACTTTATAGACCTCCGGGGGTGGGGGGAATCACAAGCTTGTGTTAATCACAACTGGCATTTATCCCAAAAAGGGCTAATTCCTGAATGACATCAGACTTTTCCAAACAGTATCAAAATTCATCTAATTATCAAGACATAAGTCTTGTCATTGTTGCAATAATTCCAGGCAAAAACAGCTTGACTAATTCTACAAGTTTTATTTATCTTCATTGCTTCTATGTTCCAGATACATAAAATACTTCAAAGATGTTGGAAAGCATCCAAACATCTTACAGATATATAAAAACTGTAGGCAAAAAACCTTTGAAAAATATGAAAACTAAACTTAAGTTGCAGGCAAAAACTTAAGTCAGATTTCAGTCCAAAATACAAGAGCATATAAGATACAATAAATACAAAAAGGAATGTTTCAATTACATTTTAAAATTGCAAGAGCTTATAGACTTAAAAGGCACAATGAAAAAGCAGAGACTACAACACTAAAATACATCATTGAAAAGTAAAAAAAGCATTATAACTTTAAGAAGTCTTTAGCTTTTAAGCATATTATAAGCAACATACAGAAAATTATTCAAAGTGTTTACCCAGCCAAACCAGTCTGAATCTATAAGGGAAACTCCATTTTGTTTGCTGCTATTCTTTCTATTGCTGCTTGTTTGTTGGTATCTTTTGTGTGTGACATTGCATGTTACATTGTATGGTGTTGCTAAGTGAGTACCCTTCCTATATTTATATTTTTCTCAAATGTTTGCATTTCTCTTCCAACTGAAAACATTTTCTTTTCCAGGACCAGTAATTTCTAGAGACCTGAATGCATAGTCAAAAATACATAGTGGAAATTTATATTTATTTTGCAACTACTGATTTACAATAGCTTGCAAATCAAAATCTGGCAAGCTGCCACTGTAACGATAAGCATTCTTATATTGTCTAACAGGACTGGAGCCCAGCAGTTTACACTGACTGTAACTATAAGGATAGTTAGCAACCTATATGTTCAAACGTTCACATCTCAACTATAGGCTCATGTAATTACAAAGATTTGAAACATTAAGCAAAAACATCAGAAATATTCTCCAAAACCCAGTTTTTAGATAACTACTCATAGATATCAAATGCGCTTTGGAAAGATACTGTTTCAGTTGCCCACAAGAAGCTCAACAGAGATGGGGCCAGCTTAAATTCTTATGGGAAGGAGTTCCACCATCAAGGTGCTACTATCAAGAAAGTTTTGTGCATACACACAATCCGCTTTGTGGATTGAGGATCTCAAACTCTGGACATGTCTCTACTGAAGAACGTGGTTTTTCAGATACTGTGCCCCCAAACCATTTAGACCTTTGGAAATCAAAACCAGCACCTTGGATTGAACTCAGAAGCAAACTGGAAGTTCTAGAAAGGGCAGCAACAAAAGGAAGAGCAAAGGCACTCCTGAACATACTGTAGCAGCCACCTAGCTTTCAAGGAACAATAAGAGCACTGCTGGGCTGTGAACTTTGGGGGCAGGGACGTTCAACTCCATCCAAAAAAGGCTGTAATGCCAATCTCAAACTGGTCTTTTTGTTGGCCAACACAACTTCTATCCAGTTTGGACTAGGTCTCAATTGCATTTTAGACTTTTCCTGTAATCCCACTAACAATGTCCTGCCCCTGCAAAGGATCAGCACTGCCATTGGGATTTCATAGCTCCTTCTTTTTCTACAATGGATCCTCCCCTCCCTGTCGTGATTATATTTTTATTACCGTATTTTTCGCACCATAAGACACACTTTTTTCCCACAAAACAGGGGGGGTGGAAAGTCTGTGCGTCTTATGGAGCGAAGAAAACAGATTATATTTTCCTGTTTTCTTCTCCTAAAAAAATTGGTGCGTCTTATGGAGCGAAAAATATGGTATATTTCCTGGGTAGAACTCATGAGCTACTGACTGGGAGGTTATCTGTCACAGAAGCTGGTTTTCCATGTTGTTTCTCTGTTACTGTTTCTAAGTCACAACTTTTAGTCCCATGGCTCTAAGCCTTAGAAGAGGATTTTCTCCCCATTTTCTCTCTCTCTTTTTGCAGTTTTGCTGGTCCCGTGCAGTCCATCCTCCACATCTGAACATTGAAAGTTCAAGAGAAAGTGAGCATTCAGGGAGGATAAGTTATAAGTCAACATGGTTTGCATAGCATTACTGTGTACTGAAATGCATATCAAAACTGTTACATCAGTTAAGGCATCAACTATAGCATGCTGTTTCATGGCTTTCTGGAATCTGAACTGCAATGACATAACTTAAAATGGTCATTTCATAAACAATGCAATTACTGTAATATTTTAAGTACTAAGACAGTGCATATCATCATAGTGGGGAAGGCAAACCATCTTCATGTTCAGTCTGCTCCCTGGATATTCCCTGACAATGGCCAAATTCAGAACCCTGCTGCTTTCCTTCTTAATGGCATTCATGCCACATTACGAACAGCTAGACTCAACAGTTTGCATAATAGGCTCTTCTAAACTGTACTTTTAAAATGAAAGAAGCTCAATTTGTGCTCATCAAAATCCATTTTCTCTGGATCCAAAGAGATCTGTGGAATCATTAAGCCTTGCCTTGGAAGTGAATATGACCATTCTGCTTTGAGTCAGAGCTCAACACAAAACACTCTGAATTTGGCTGATCGCACAGTTCTACTTTGTAGATATTTTCTAGAACCTTGCAGGCCCAGTAAAGTTCTCTCCTTCTGCAGGAGTCAAAATCAAACGAGGATCCGCCACTGGAATCTGTATTACCTACTGTTTTTGCAGTTTGCGATTCATCCCTTTTGTCATCCAAGCAGCATATTGATAGGTGAAGCATAAAGAGGCGGATTAATACGGTAAATCTATAAACCAGAACATTTGAAGGAGAACAAACTTCTTTGAAAGACAGGCCATTCAAAAAGGAATAATACTTTATGTTGTTCACGCTGTGCTAATTTGCACTACTTTATTTTGAGTCAAGGCAAATCCGGGCACACAGGGATAAGGGTATTTTAAAAGTAACATTGGAACCTCATTTTTAAAAAAGTAATAGCAGAGCCAATTTTAATTGGGACTGCAGTTATCAGATAAAGTGAAATTTCATTCTTCCCTTTCCAGTTATGATTCCAGGGTAAAATTACTCTGAGCACTGCTTCCCATCCTTAGGGGAAATTGTTATTGGGAATGGCTTCCTTCTCACAGACATTTATGCTTTATGTGTGAATGCCATGGGTGCCATGGCTAATGAAACATCAAGGGGAGGGCTAGTATGTCTTGGGAGGGTGAATAAAGAGAATGTGGAATATGGAAGTGTCTATAACTGGGCATCAGAGTAGATATCAACGTTTATATTCACTGGGGATGGTCACAGAGATCACATAACCCTCCTGTTACAGCAGTTTCACTGGCTGCTGATTTGTTCTTGGGCATTTTGGGTCCTTTTTAAGGAGAAAGATGGGGCAAAAATGACTGACCGACCAACCAACTGACTGACTGACTGACTGAATGAATGAATGAATAAGGGCATTATAATATATAAAACATTGTCTGATCATGTAGTCTACTCTAAACAACCTATCAGAGGAAGCTGTCCTTATTGTAGTTGCTTTCAACAGTTACTTTACTTATCCATTCCTGCTCATGCTCAGTTTGTACTTTGGAATTTTCCACTTACAGTTATAAAAGAGCAATTGTTTATTACTGTATTTGGTGAGACCCACTTTGCATATACACTATGTGTTAAAGGACAGAAGATGAACCCACTTAAAAGAGCTCTGCTTCTAGCAATGTGCTAACCTGTGAAGCTTGGGCCAGAGGCATTCTTTCAAATAATGCTTATGACAAATTGCGAATTGTTTTTGAGGTTTCATAAGAACTTTGTTGTCATGGCATCTACCACAGAATAAATTCCATGATTTTTCGAGACTAATCCATCTTCTTTAAACAAGTTATAGTTTTGATTTTGTATTTTCCTTTTTGATAAAGTTTTCAACAAATGCTCCTTTTCCTTCTCATAGGGGGAAATGCTTAGTCACAGTTTTTAAAAGGCACTGTAAACAGTACAAGATGAAATCTGTGACAGAACAGGAGCTGAGGCTGCACCTGTGGTGGAGGTAATAAAATATTTACCACTCGAATTATTCAAATAATTAAGCACTTTCTTCACTTTTCTGAGGGAATACGCTATGAAACCTGAAGTCAAAACACTGTAAGGGGTGTTCAATATTTAGCATTTTGTCATCCACAGACTCATTAGCCATTAAGATCAATCTGACAGAGTGTTCAGGTAGTCAAACATAATTAGAAAGTTTTCAGTTTGATTTTCTTCTCCTTCTAAAACTTTAAGCCACTATAGATCCTTCTGGAAATCCCTAAACCTTCAGATATCCAGCTGTTTATTTATTTAAGAGATTTTTAGGCCACCTGGCAGGTAGTCTATTTGGTTAACATATCAGAAACGAGAATGAGTATCCTACAAGAAATCACCCTAACAGCCTAAAATCACAATGGCTTTGCTTTTTTCAGGTATAGGGTGAACTTCTGGCTTGACCAGGAAGCCCTCCTTCCAGACTTTCAAGGTCACTTGGAGTGGGAGACTAGGAGTAACAGCCTGAAATTTTCAATTTTCCAAAGTTCTGATGTTTTCTTATCTGCTCAGATGCGTCTATCAGCACAGCAGTACAGATTCATAGAGATCACAAAAATTAAAGCATTGGAAAGGATCCTAAAGTTCATCTAACCAGCTGCTGATTTAGGAAACCCTAAGGTCCATCTTGCTGATCTAGGTCCTCTACTGCCAAGACATCCTTGATAGATGGCTGTCCAAACTCTGTTTGAAAAACCTCTAGCTAAAAAGGGACACCATCTTGTAAGGTAGTCCATTCCACTGTTGAGGAGCTCTCACTCAATGCTTGTTCATTTACTCTTTCCTATGCTGGAAGGATCTGTCCTTCCAGTGAGCACTCAGGGTTGATTTCCTTTAGAGTGGTTAGGTTTGGAAGGAGAACAAACCTATCAATTCTAAAGGAAATCAACCCTGAGTGCTTGCTGGAAAGACAGATCTTGAAGCTGAGTCTCCAATACTTTGGCCATCTCATGAGAAGGGATGACTCCCTGGAAAAGACCCTGATGTTGGGAAAGTGTGAGGGCAAGAGGAGAAGAGGACGAAAGAGGACGAGATGGATGGACAGTGCCATTGAAGCCACCAACATGAATTTGACCCAATTCCGGGAGGTAGTGGAAGACAAGAAGACCTGGCGTGCTCTGGTCCATGGGGTCATGAAGAGTTGGACACGACTGACCAGCTAAACAACAACAACAATGCTTGCCAAATGAACTCAGGAGGTTAGCTCATCCTGTCTTTATGTCTTATAGGTACCAGAGTAAGACTTCTCCATTCTGGAAAGGTTTCACATTGTTCCAATGAATTTTCATTCCATTACTGAGTAAAATGGCAACTAAATGAGTTTTTAGAATATCAAAATTTAATGATTTTTATGTTGCTGAAACATTTTGTTGGTGTTTTGAAGTGTTTTAATAAAAGGCAGGTTATAAAAATATTTAATATGTGTATGTCAACATGCATATAGACATAACTTACATGCATACATAATACATCAATCAATGTGTCACAGTGTGGCAAACTGGGCATGCACACGACAGAAGAACCATCTCCCTGTGGCATAAATTCTGAGTGTACCGGCATCCCTTGTGTGAAATCATCTGGGATGCCTAATCACAAGAACTGTTGAACAATGCAAAGAGATGAGAAGCATCATATTTAGCCCCCTCATTACAATGAATGTATTCAAGCTCTTCGAATAATGAGCTGATCAGCAGATGTAGAAATGCTTTATAAAACAATAAATTTCTAGCTGATGCCTAATGCCATAAAGGCAAATTGCTTGGTAGCATTGTTACAATCATCATGTCAACCTCAGGAGGAAAAAAAAGATAATCAGAAGCAGAGCTTTTATGTTACCTTACAATGGCAGTTCTAACAAAGATCTCCATTCCTCAGCTTCATGTTGTACTCTTTGTACACCACCTTCTCCAAATCTGAAATAAGATAAGAACAAGAAGACGGCTGGTTTCTCAGAAGAGCCATCTCACTCAGGTTAGTAATCCTGCTTCAGACATTGACCAAGCAGGTATTCATTGGATGTTCTGGATATGAATGCAATATCCCATCTCCAGAGTCATCCAGAGCCATAGTTAGTGGCTCTAAAAATTGAGGTTTCGTATAGTCATGACAAATACCAGAGATGGGCACAGGAGGGGGAAAAAACTCCTTTTGCTTTCGAATCGAATTATCCATTCAGTAATATTCAACTCTTGGCAATTCCATGAGCCAGCTCTCTCCATGATTTCCAGTCTTGAAAACTTCTTTCAACTGCTTTATATTTTGGCTAGCATCCACTTTGATTACATCTAAATATGTTCTTTACTGTCCTCATTGTCTTTTGCCACTGGTCATTCTGAGCATAACATCTTTCTCCAATGATGTTGATCACATGACATGGCCAAAATAACACTCTACATTTTGTTTGTCTTTCAGTGGTATATCCAGTTTTATGCGCTTCTGCACTTCTGTATTCATTATCTTTGCAGTCCATGGAATGTGCAAGAGCCTCCTCCAACCCCTCAGCTCAAAAGAATCAAATTTCTTTCTGTCCATCTTCTTCATCATCCAACTTTCACAGCCATATATACTTATGGGGAATACAGTGGTGCAAACTGATCTGCATGTGGTCATCAAGCTGATATCCTTACTTTCCATATTTAGTTCATACTCATAATTGCTGTGCAACCTAGCATGATTCAACATTGTTTAGGCATCAAAGAATCACAGAGCCATAATTCTCTGGTGCCTAAATAGCTCGTAATCATTGAGTTCTGTAAGAGAAAGAAACAGTTAATAATCAACCTGGAAAGAAGTTGATTGGAGATGTCCGATGGAAACTTATTTATTCCATTACACCAATTAAGGTACGGAGCACCCATTTTAAACCAGAATAAATGCAGAAAACATTTTTTTCATCAATAGTTGGGTTAAACTGACTTTGAATAAATACAAAATAGCAGCAGAAAAGATTCAAAAAGTGTCTGAGAAGCCATGGATTGGATTCTGAGTGGTAAATCTCCCAGCTGATTTTTATGGGCTTTTAAAAATTTAATACTTTGGGCAGGATTTAGGGAACTGGAAAAATGGCTTGGGAGCTGCATGGTGCCCACTAGAGATTTGGTTAGTGGCCACATAGGTGTCCAGCACTTCAAATCCCCACCTCCTCCAGCAGGTACCCACTCAGAGACAGTGACCTGGCTTCCCTGCCTTGCCTCCTCCAGATGCTGCCTCTGAGTGGGTGGTCACCAGAGGAGGCAGCCTTTGAAGCACCAAACATTTAAATGAACTGGCATGAATCACTGAATCAGCAGTTTGTGCCCATCTCTACTCCCCACCCATATGCTAAATATCCCAGGAGATGAAGCTGCGATACTTAAGAAACATAAGCGCTAAGTAAACTATATACAGTACACCAATATTTGAACCTTTGCTTTCTCTCTTCCTTCTTTTCTTCCTTCCTCTTTCTTTTCATCCCTTTCTTCCTACTTTAATACATCAATCCGAAATGAAAAGATTGCCCTGATATGATCAAATCAAGGAGAAATAGGACAATGGGGAGACATTAAAGCCAGCCGTTTTCCCCTTCATTCTCACTGCATTTTCTGCAGCCCTTCAAAAGAGGTAAAAGACATGACCTCACTGTGTTCATTTCCTTAGACAATGATTTTCCATTCAGATGGAGAGAATCTAGTATTTCTATTAAGCCTAAACAAAGTGCTAATATAATTCTTCAAGCAGTATATAAAAAATTCATTATCCCTTTGAAGGCTAAACAAGTTGGAGTGCCAGCAGAATAATGCACTGGATCTTACTTACGATCAGCATCTCTCCTGAATTGTGTGCTTCGTGCACAGATGGTATTTATTGACAACAAAACTCAAGAAAATGCCTGGCTGGTATTCAGTATTTATTAAAGTGGACCCCGGGGGCATTAAAGCAGAGATCGCTGTCCTTTATTTGAGAGAAAATGCCTTACTGCATACATTGCATAACATTAATTTTGTTTCTTCATATGCCAGGCCTCCAGTATGATTAGGATATATATTTTCACAGTACAAGAAATGCCACATCAGTTTTCATTGTAATGTAACAGAGCCCCTACTGTGTGTGAAATGAAGGAACCAGGAATCTATACGGGTTTTCAGCAGTTATATTGTGAAGGCAGAATGAAATTAATCAACTGTAGCGTGGACCAGCTTACACCAGTTTCTCCAGGATTTAGAATAGTTTTGATCCATCTATGGTCCAAATAGCACTTCCAGTCCCTAAAGATTTTACAATGAATACTGGTATTTATTAGAGTCAGGTTTCCATCTTGCTGATATCTGCATGGATCTGTTGCTTCTTGACTCCAGAGATGACAAAGTTCCTTGTCCATGTCCTGGTGGAATACTAGCCAGTGATTTGTTCAACCAAGTCCCCAGTCTGTTGTCTTGAAACAGAAGTGTCTTTTGCTATTACTAGCAAAATTATTATTACCAAAAAAGGTAAAGGGGAAGGGAACCTTGACAATTTAGTTGTGTCTGACTCTAGGGGCCCATTCGTAAGTCAAAGAGCTGGCATTTGTCCATAGGCACTTTCCATATTCACACGGCTGGCATAACTAGACACAGAATGCCGTTACCTTCCCACAGAGGTAATATCTATTCATCTACTTGCATTTGCATGCTATCAAACTGAAGTTGAAAAAGAAATGTATTTTGCTAGACTTGTGTGTGGAAGAAATGGGTCAAAAGGTGGCCCACATGTAATGTTTAGCTATAATACTAATTGTGTGCTGCCAAGTTGATCTTGATTTACCGCTCCCCTTTCCAGGGTTTTCAAGGTAATGAATACACAGAAGTGGTTTATCATTTCCTTCTCCAGGGGGTTCCCTGAGACTGTGCAGCTGGCCCAAGGACGCACAGGCTGGCTCTTCTCTCAGGAGGCACAGTGGGGAATGGAACTCCTAGCCTCTGGCCCTGCAATCAGATATCTAAATTAGAGATGGGGACTGTAACGTGGCGGGCCTCTCCAAAGTCACTGCCCACTCAGGCTTCTCAGAATGCCCACCACGCCACTACACACTCTTGCTGCCACCAACCTTTCCTTTAAATAAAAAGGACAAGGGTTTCTTCGAAAACAAAACTGGTTTATTGATTACAAAATGAAATGGGTAAATCACAGGAAGATAATCAAGGTGTAAATCACTGCTATTTAGTTAAATCGATCTCATAGACTTTCCTTCACTGACAATCAGACACGCAGGCCTCTAACAAACTATTTCTCTCTCACACAAGATCTCTCCAGATCTCACTCTCTAGAACTCTCAATCTCTCTCTCATACACTCTTCACCCCCCTTTTTATACCAGCACCTCCCCTTCAGTTCCACCCTCCGTCGCACCATTGGCTGATGGTTCACTGTCCAGCTGTAATGGACAGGTGAGGTCAAGGCTGCCTGTTACAGGGACGAATATAAAAATGGATCAGTTTTTCTGATGAATATAGCCGATTTGTCATATATTCGTCGATCCGTAATTGTAAATCAGGATGAATATAGCTTGACAGATATTTCCTCAGTTTTATTCAGTGATCCATTCATATTCATCGATATTCGTTACCCCTTTTGGGGGCCTCTCAGACCTTGCTGGCGCCAATTCGAAGCTCCCTCCAATCAGTACTGAGATCCTGGATTGGCATGTCCGGCAGCCAATAGTGCTGCTGAAAGGTGCATCTACTTGTACAGACACTTCATATAAGCTTTTCCCGTCCGGCTGTTCCCCACTTCTGTTCGTGAGAACAGTCACTGCTCGCTGGCTTGCTGGTGCTCTTGCGGTTTCGCTTTTGCAGCAGCAAAGCAAAGAGCTGATCTGTTTCTGACAGCCCCGTGGCCCTGTGGATTAACTGCTGTTAGTAGCACCAACCCTGTTCATCTGATGGTGCCACTGGTGCTCTTGGAAGTTGCAAGCAACCTCAGTTGCCTCCTGGGGGTAAAAAACTTTCCTTTGCAGGCAAATCTGATGTTGCTGAAGAAGATGAGTCTGCTCTGCTGCCTTTTGCCTCAGTGCCCCGATGGGGCAAGACACACCATTTTGCTGCTGCCAACTACTTCAGTTCAGTGCCCGATGTGGCCAAAAAAATCCTGCTTTCCTGCTGCCAATTTCCTCAGGCCCGACGGAGCCAAAAAGCCTGCTCTGCTGCCAAATTTCTCCTTGCCTCCAGTCCTCCTGAGGGCAAACTCTACTTCACTGGCAAATGTAATGTTGTGCTGAGCTGAAGACAATCTCGATGCCTCATGCATGCCTCTGCAAAAAGGACCTCTCATTCTGCTGGGGCTAAATATAACTTCTTCAATCCCATGGGCTTTGTGCCGTGTGGTAAACTCTCCTGAGGGGACCCAATTTGTGGGTGAATAACTTGGAGTTCTGATATCCAATCTTCACCAAAGTTGGCAGACGTGTTGGGAAAAGACATAGGAAACTCCATTGTGATTTTGGAGTCTCTAAGTACCTGGGGGAGCTTTCCTGAGGGCTCCTCTTTGTGACTATATAACTCGGGGATCTGTGATCCAATATTCACCAACCTTTCAGGATCTGTAGAAACACATCTGAGGAAACTTCCCTCCAAATTTGGTATCTCTAGGTTGTCAGCGGCCAGTGTTATAGCCATATAAAGTGCAGACAAATTTACTGATTGATTCATCGAAGAATATTTGTATATTCATACGAATAACGAATCAAAATGAACTGCCATTTTTTAAATTCATCCCCATCTGTAATATAAACCATGGAGCTATCCAGCCAGCCCAATGCTTTGTTAGGACCTCTAAAAAGGCATTAAATGAAACAGAAAATTGAGCTGACCAAGTCTATTATTCACATTCTTCATGGGGGGTGGGGCAGGTCAGCTGCAGAAAAAAAGTAAATAAGGCCAAGCAGGAGGCATGCAACATTTGTGTTATTTCCTTTAACAAATAGCAATGTTTATTTCTGTGTATTTAAAAAACTGAGCACATAGCTCTAGAACAGGAGTTGACCTAGAGAAACCGCTGTGCTTTGCTTTTTATATTGTTGAATTAGAGCAATTTATTTACTGTGAAATGCCCACCTTATTGAATCGTACGGTTTCGAAACTGTGCCTACAATAAAATGCAAGGCATTTTACTTAATAAAGTATCAGAATGATATCAACTCATAAGGCAAATCGTTCAAGCTAGGAAAGATGTAAATACAAATCTGATAGTTATTTCATGGACAAATGGAGTTTGTGGATCCATATAATGGTCAAAAGGGTCATACAATAAGCTGTTCTCATAATCGTCATGTTCCTTAGGTTTCATAGCATGTGGGGTCATAGAGAAAGAGGGAGGGTGTAGAAGAATGTTCTGTGGAGAGTTCAGATCTGGCATAAAAATATTTTGGTGACTCCCCCAAGTCTTGGTTGGTTGAAACTGAGAAGAGTTATTGTTATTGCTTTTGTATATTTTCCTTCTTTCTGTTTGTCGTCTAGTCGTTTAGTCGTGTCCGACTCTTCGTGACCCCATGGACCAGAGCACGCCAGGCCCTCCTATCTTCCACTGCCTCCTGGAGTTGTGTCAAATTCATGTTGGTTGCTTCAATGACACTGTCCAACATCTCATCTCTGTCATCCCCTTCTCCTCTTGCCCTCACACTTTCCCAAGATCAGGGTCTTTTCCAGGGAGTCTTCTCTTCTCGTCTCATGAGATGGCCAAAGTACTGGAGCCTCAGCTTCAGGATCTGTCCTTCTAGTGAGCACTCAAGTTTAATTTCCTTTAGAATTGATAGGTTTGTTCTCCTTGCAATCCAGGGGACTCTCAAGAGCCTCCTCCAGCACCTCAATTCAAAGGCATCAATTCTTCGGCGGTCAACTTTCTTTATGGTCCAGCTCTCACTTCCATACATCACTACAGGAAAAACCATAGCTTTGACTATGCGAATCTTTGTCGGCAAGGTGATGTCTCTGCTTTTTAAGATGCTATCGAGGTTTGTCATCCCTTTCCTCCCAAGAAGCAGGCATATTTTAATTTCGTGGCTGCTGTCACCATCTGCAGTGATCATGGAGCCCAAGAAAGTAAAATCTGTCACTGCCTCCATATCTTCCCCTTCTATTTCCCAGGAGGTGATGGGACCAGTGGCCATGATCTTAGTTTTTTTTTGATGTTGAGTTTCAGACTGTTTTTTGCACTCTCCTCTTTCACCCTCATTACAAGGTTCTTTAATTCCTCTTCACTTTCTGCCATCAGAGTGGTATCATCTGCATATCGGAGGTTGTTGATATTTCTTCCGGCAATCTTAATTCTGGTTTGGGATTCCTCCAGTCCAGCCTTCTTTCTGTTAGAGGGGTGCTAATCCAGTAAATCTATTTTCCAGGAAGATGCTTGTATTGTACTTAATAACAGTACTATATACTACTGTATGTCCAGTCCAATCTGCTGCTCAGTATGGAAATTCACACTGTACAGATCCACCCCAAATGGCTAACCACTTGTATAGCTTCTTGTTTGCCACAGTATCCCTGACTATGGGGCATACCAATGGAGTTCTGCATTCAGTACACAACTCATATAAGCCACTGTGTTTCAGTATAGGAAAATGTAAAGCAATGCACACTGGGGTGAAAAATCAAAACTTTAGTTATCAGTTAATAGGTTCTGAGCTGTCCGTGACAGATCAGGAAAGAGATCTTGGTGGGCTGGTGGGCAGCTCAATGAAAGTGTCAACCCAGTGTGCAGCGGCAGTGAAGAAGGCTAATTCCATGCTAGGTATCATTAAAAAGGGGACTGATAATAAAACAGACAACATTATAATGCAATTGTACAAAATGCTGGTAAGGCTGCACCTGGGTTATTGAGTACAGTTCTGGTCGCCGCACCGCAAAAATGACATACTGTAGTGGGACTGGAAAAGGTGCAGACGTGAGCAAGTAAAATGATGACTGGACTGGGGCACCTCCCTTATGTGGAAAGGCTACAGAGTTTGGGGCTCTTCAGTCTAGAGAAAAGGCGCCTGAGGGGGGATGTGATTGAAACATATAAAATGATGCAGGGGATGGATAAAGTGGATAGTGTATACAAGAACCAGGGGACATCCACTCAAATGGAGTGTTGGGAGAGTGAGAAAAGACAAAAGAAAATATTTATTTACCCAGTGTGTTGTTAGTCTGTGGAACGTCTTGCCACAGAATGTGGTGATGGGATCTGGCCTAGATGCCTTTAAAAGGGGATTGGACAAATTAAATATCTCACTTATTTTAAAAGCCTTATTTGGGTTGATATACTGTAAATTCATTCCAACTTGATGGCACACAACATACACATCCATTGAATGATGTATAGGCATAAATCATACATATTGTATATGTTTAATACTGTAATATTGATCAAAATCTTATTGGTCAGTTACACAGGTGTAAGTGCAAAGGCATCAGTTACAATGACAAATCCTGCTAGTTAACAAATGTCTACTTGTATCCCTCCTTATGAGGCAGTCATGTGACTTGTAGCACAATGAGGGAAACAAGCAACTAATTAACAAGTGTCAATATAATGTGGCAGTTTGCTGCACTGCACTTATGCCTGCCTAACTAACCAATAGGATTCTAACCAACTATGTGTGCACACATACACATATATAAATGTGAAGTATCATATGCATGTAACATTTACAGTATATTATACACATTGGCATAAAGAGGATATACATTTACAGAGCAGAAAAACCCAAAGGCTCTTCTCTGTATAATCTCACTAGCTAAAACCATGCAAACTCATGTTCCTTTACTGCTTCACACTTGGCTTTCACCTTATATTTGGATTAGGGACATTTATTGCATGGATGGTACTAAGAACAGCATCCACAGGGTACATTCTTTGAATGAACACATCACTTTGGCAGCATTCACACCGGCATTCTCCATCAGCTGATGAAGATTATAAATGTTGTGGCTGCTGTTTATGAACTCAGAGCTACTTAAAGTTATGCTACGGTGCCTTCTTGACAGGCGTTGGACTCGATGATCCATACGGTTGCTTCCAGCTCTATAGTTCTAAGATGATGACGACAACGACGACAAATGTGGTGGATTTGTTGTAGGGATACTGTTTTGAATAGCATCCAAGGACCTGTTGTCATGTGTAGATAATCATTGCAGGCAGGGATAGCAGCAAATTGTGGGATTATGGAGGAGAAAAGGGCAAAGGAAAAGAACAATAGAGAGGGCAGGAGAAATCACTACATCCCTGTTAAAAACATCACATAGAACACAATAAGTAGAACAGGTTCTCTGACCCTGCAGTCTAAGTCAGAATGTTTAGAATCCTACGATAGGCATTGTACTTTCACTGTTTCTCAACACACAGCAGTAACAGTGCAGATACGCCACTAGAATCTGTCAACAATTACCTTGTGCTACTGTACATGGCCTCTTATTCTACAATGTAAGGATTTTCTCAGTGGCAGCAAAATTTAATATCTTCTGATCCATGTATCCAACTGTATTATTACTTCACAGTATCAACTGCCAACTGAAATAGTACAAAGAAAAACTGTAAGATTCAGCATCAAAGTAGAGTCCTTCTCGTTTCTGCCCCCCTCGTTTATTTATAATTCCATTGTTCTTCCCACACCTTAAAAGTACAGTAGATGAACTTCCTTTCTACTACCCTTCACTGCAGGATTTTGCAAGTCAGAAGTTGTCCTTCGCTATCAGAAGGAATGGCAGTGTGACTTTTCCTTTAACCAAAATGGTCAGAGGAAAATCTGGCAAGGACACTGGTCAACCATTGTCAGGACATTTGTCCAGTTACTGTGAAGCTAATGGAAGTGAAGCTAGATCACAGTTGAAGTCTCATGTGTCCTTTGGCCAAATGACAGATGATTCCCCCGCCTGCATTCATTCAGTTCTATTTCTGCAAAATCAACTGGGGATGAGGGTGGGGTGAGGGATTCCGCTCCTAATCCTAGAAAAGGCATGTTCACCTTCTAATCCTCTGGTGCATTTTACAAGGAACTCTGCTTTGCTTCAGGCAAGGATGGGCGCATATGATGGGGCTCTTTCTAACATCACTATGCTTCACTATTTTAAAAAAGTCTCAGGTATTGTAACTCCATCGCCCTACACATATTGAGCTGAAATCCTTCTTGCCTTATGCTCATCCAAATGAAATCTGTCTTGTTTTGGGAATAATTTGTGGCATGTGCATTATATAAATTTCTAACAAACTATGGAGGAAGGAAAGGGAAGCAAATCATCAACACACAGACACACACACACACACAGAGAGAGAGAGAGAGAGAGAGAGAGAGATTCACATTCCACATAATCCATTGCATCTATCCTTATTGGTTTGTTACACAGGGAAACCTCCATGTTTTATGCCATTTTCAGGACAATAGTTGCCAGAGTAGGCTAAGCTCGGTACATTCCTTTTTTCAAAAACAAAACAAAACAAAAACCTGTAAAGACTAATCTTGTACTGTTCCCTGCACCTTTAGTATGAAATTTGGTAGGCTTTATTCCATTAGAAAAATAATAATTCCTACAAGCTTCACCCAGTTACCTAAGACATAAATGAATAATTATCGATAGTTCCCTTCTGTAAACTTTCAGGCTTTGAAACTGTGTAGCAGTTTCCCCTGTGTCTATTTTCTACAACCTGTCAGCCATCGCTCTTCCAAGAGGCTGCTATTTCTGAAAAATTTGAACAAACATAAATGGTGGGCTTATTTTTGGATTTCCAAATATAATGATTAGAAGGCAGAAAGCTTCAGATTTGCAGATATCAGGCTAGATCCAGGACTAGTTCAGTAATCCTTTATATGTCCTTTCAGGTCAAGGAGTCAGTTAGTCAATCAATTAGTCACTAATTAACTAAATGATAAATTGATTGGGCCAGTTTCCTTGCATATCTTCCTTTCAAATAGTTCACTTAAAAGAAGTTCGCAGCCCACTTAACAAAACTGGCCACTCATCTTGAACATGAGCTGTCATCTGGTCTGTCAGATTTTTCTCTAACCATTCTAGTCAGCAGAGAAAACTCACATTGGAATAATTTGTGGACTAAATTGATGGAAATTGGGAGATGGGAGTGCTAAATATGTGATTTTTTCTTTTTTCTTTTCTTTTTTTTGGTAACTGAATAGGTGAAATGATGAAAAAGTACGTTTAACTTAAATGAGTTATATTTTGAGATTCAAAACCTGCACCCTATGATCACCCTGCTCCCCAGGGCCTCCTGGTCAACAAAAAGCAGTCTAATCCTGAAGATTCTGGTTGTCTGAGGGACTTCAAAAATCTGTTGCTTTTTGCTCATCATGTCCTTTCAAATGATCTCCTGAGTTTGTAGCTTCTACTTGTATGAGTCCTCAAAAGATCAAACTAGATGTTGAGAGGAATGTATTGCCCCTGTGATTAGCTTGTTCTCCTTTCCACAGTGGAAATTCCTTATGCCCTTAGCGATCCTATATGCAAATTAAGCTGCTGTTTACCACCCAATGGCCAATTGCAAAGAAGCATGCTCTCTTGGGGAACAAAGAAAACACAGGTAAGAGATACTGTGAGATTTAACAAACGAACGTCCTGAACTATTTGGAGAGCCATTTCTTTCAAAAGTGTGATAAATGTGTCATCATATAGTTTAACCCTCAAACACGTTTGGGAGATATCAGCCAGGCAGAGTTTCTTGAGAGTCCTCAAACAGCCGGAAGGCATCAGTTGGACAGAGAATGTATCTGCAGGAAACAATGATGTCAGTTTGATACCACTTTAACTGCCATGGCTCTACTCTATGGGATGCCAAGATCTATATTTGGTAAAGTATTTAGAATTTTCTGCTGTGGTTCACGGGAGGGCAATAGATGTCTCAATTAGGGAACTGTTAAGTTTCCAGCAAATTGCAGATTCTGGAGTTCCACAGGATAAAGCCATGGCAGTTAAGTGTTCGATACATAGTCAAAATCTCTTGAGAGTGCTCAAGCTGATCATCTGTAGATAAAAACAGGGCCTTTTCTGAATTTGCATCCAAGTTCCATGGTTCTGTTTCTGCTTCTTCTGATTCATATACATCCTGCTTAGCTTTTTGTACTTGTTTTCACATCTAAGTGCCACTGGTTACATAACTGAAAATGCATTGGACTGGCCCCTTGCACATAGTCTGGAACTAGATATTGACAAGAGTTATGTTGTTTAGATGGATGACAATACTGGAGCCTGACTGAAGAATGCTATATGCTATTGTAGCACCAACAGACAAGAAGCTGGAGTCTGGAATGAGTTCACCTTCTCCTTTGTACATACAGCACAATGTTCTATTGACTGAATTAAATGAAAAAAATTTTATTTCACACATTGTCCAATCTACTGCAGTATTAAGTGTTTCAAGTGAGAGGGAAATACATTTTCTCACTTATTGGGAAGTGAAAGTGTGTCAGCTTTAAACCAATAAATGTCTGGGTTTTGGCTGTGACATTTACAAGTTGCCTGTTCCTCTAAGCAGAGTGTTTGAGATGATGGCATACATTTGAACATTTGTGTCTTAATTGTCACACCATTCTCCCAGCAGATTCCTCAGGAACCTTTGTGATGAGATGCTAGACAGACCACAACCACCAAGACAGAAACACTACATACAGCATTTGACAAGTGGTAGGGCTCCCCCCCCTTACATTGGCCAAGGGGAGGCAACGCTTAATAAAGGCTCTGTGCATTGATAGCAACTGAACACTTGCTTCAAATATATAATGCCATTTCAAAAGGTCTGTCTGACATTTGTTTCCTTAAGGGAGGACTGAGTTAGCATCCATTCACAAACAAGGGAAATAACAATGGCAAATCCTCCATTTAACAGGGTTGTATCTCACACCAGACAGTTTGGGACAGAATATGCCAAAGGCGAAGTTGAGATTTCAAATGCAAAATGAAGTGTTAGAAATAATATATATTTGCATTTAAAAGGAGAAAAACATTCATGGGATGGCCAAAGTATTGAAGCCTCAGCTTCAGGATTTGTCCTTCCAGTGAGCACTCAGAGTTGATTTCCTTCAGAATTGATAGGTTTATTTCCCTTGCAGTCCAGGGGACTCTCAAGCATCTCTTCCAGCACCACAATTCAAAAGCATCCATTCTTCGACGGTCAGCCTTCTTTATGGTCCAGCTCTCACTTCCATACATCACTACAGGGAAAACTGTAGCTTTGACTATGTGGACCTTTCTCGGCAAGGTGATGTCTCTGCTTTTTAAGATGCTGTCTAGTACTTTGCCAGTACTTTGCCTAGCTATATGCCAGTACTTTGCCCAAAAACTGAATACTGGAGACTGGACAGTAATTATCAAGTACAGTGAGATTCTAGGAGGGCTTTTTCCCCCATGCAGAGCTCTTAACTGCTTCCTCTTTTAGGCACACTGGAACTCAACCTTACTGCAAACAGTCACCCTTTCCTCTCCAACATTGGGTAGGGAAACAGAACACACCACAGATAAAGGGTCCTGCTAGAATGAATGGCTTTCCTGTGATGGCCACCATGCTTTTCATTGCTCTCACATATTACCACATTGATGTATTATGGGTAGAAAAACAATGGCTGCCTAGAGAGGATAGTGATTGATGCCTACTGTGCTACCATGGCAGACCAGTTAAAATCCACCACCTGAAAATTAACCAATGAAAATTAACATAAGTAGTGAGAAGGGCTCCTATTCATATTTATGTGGTCCTCTCTTTTTTGGCACTCATTTTCGGGATACAAATAGGCCCGATTGGTGCATTTGTCTTGAGCTGGCTGAACCCCCATCCAGGTGTACAGCATTCAAGCAGGATTATAGCACTTGGAATTAACATGATTTTATAACAGCAAACACACCTGCCGTGAATGTTTTATTCCCTTGGTCTTTAATAACGACTCCAAATTAAACAAAATTGCAATTAGCCATTCTGACTTAATTGCACAGTTCCAATGAAACCTTGGTTTACCGGCACCTTTCTTTTCCTCTACTTGCTATCACCTGCTTTCATTGATCTTGTCTTCAAAATACGAAAAAGGTAGTTGCAAGGGAACCTCCAGCACTAAAGCTAAATAGGGAAAATGTCTGTCATTATTAGACATTTCAATCGAATGCATCTTTTGCGTAATTTATTTAAATGTCACCTCTGATGCAGGATTTTTGAGGGCATGGTGGGCCATTTTAATCTTATTTCATCACAGAACAGGTGTGGGAGACAATCTGGCTAAGTTATTTTTGAGTTTAGATTTCTAAACCAGCACCAGGTACCTTAAAATGCAAGCCTTGATTTCAATGAGCAATTTTAATTTACTTTAGAATGAGTATGTGGGTGTATACACATAAGTTGGGTGGGTGGGTGTATTGGCCACCTGTCTTAAAAGAAACTGATTATGGCTGAGCTGAAATTTAAAGAAAATGGCACCCTTTATTCACCATGGTGGAGAAAATGTTCAGAATCCTGCTGGTGGTTTGAATGTGCATAAGTTAAATGGTATAACTCACTGCAGTAAATTGACCCTAAATTGGGCATTGATATTCATTGGACCTGCTCCACAGGGATGCCCTGTGCTTTTCCTCTCTCCCTCTTCTCTCTCCCACACCTATCCTTCTCACTCTTATCAATTACTCTTATCTTTCTCTGGGTTGCCATATTTCAGTCTTTCAAATCAAGTCAGCTACGCTAGTGGATGCAAAATGTTTTCTTACCATGCAGATCATGCAGTGGGTTACAATGAAAGGGTTTGAACCATGGAGAAATCTTCCTACCGTAACATAACTCTACTTCCTTTAACTAGTCAATTAATACTGCAATTCTATACACACCTACTCCAAAGTAGGTACCATTTTGCTGCTCTCAAGGCCAACACCATTGTCTGGCCCCATTTCCACACCTGAAGCGTGTCCAGGAGTCATGTTTTCAGTTTAGGGATCTTGGAAAAGCTCTATAGGATCATCAAACCTCAACCCTCTAGAAAACCTGAATATGCCTGCCAAGGCACACCCAATTTGCTTGTTTTCTTTACCATGGCAGTTTCTTGATATTTCCAGTTATGGTGTGGCCCACAGTAGAGCTAGGGGGCATGGATCCTGTCCCTGGCAATACTGAGGTAACCTGCGTTTAGGATCAACTTCAGCCTGAAAGGCGAAGTCATCCCAGAGTGAGGCATTTAGCCCCTCCTCCTACCATTCAACCTTCGTCTCTTGTAAAAGAACTCCCTACCTCCTCCTTCCAGCGCAGGTGACGTGAGCTTTTGAACAAGAAGCCACCCATAGCACATTGCATGGTAGAGTATTCACAGCAGAGGGTTGCCACTTTAACACCTCTAAAACAATGGCGTTCAGCATGACTGCCCCTTTTTGTATGTGTTTTGTGCATCTGCAGTGCACAGCTCAGTGGATCACTTTACAGTGCTAAATCTCTTAGTTCCAGAATGGTAGCATCAGTCACAACTGTGACCTGGCCATTGTTTAAACACACGGAAAGACCATAGCAGGTTTGTCTGTTGTAAAATAACAGACTGCAATAGCAACTGCAGGTTTTGCCAGCAGCTTTGTACAAAAGCTAAATGCATCAGGTATTGCTGCCATCTTCATCCTCGTTGTGTACTGTCAAGACAATTCTGATTTATGGTTACCATTTCCATGGTTTTCTAGGCACACAGTACTCAGATGTGGTTTATCATGCCCTTCTTCATCCTTGGACAATGTTTGCCCAAGGTCACACTCTTCTAGAATGCACAGTAGGAAAATGAACTCTCAGTCTTTGGCTCCACAACCATATACTTAGAGCTATCCAGCCCATATAGCTATAAGTTCTTGTTTTAATGACAGATGGACCTCCAAGCCAGATGAAAAGATGGCAGGTGTCATATGGCTAGAATTCAAGTACAGTGATGCCTTGCTTAACGGGCGCCCCGTTTAACGACGAATCCGCATAGTGATGGCTTTTTTGCGATGTTGCCTATGGGGAAAAATCGTTTGCGATTTTTCCCCGTAGCCCTATTTTCCCCCAGCTGACCGGCGGGGGCTTGGGAAGGAACGCGGGGGGGGCCTCCTCCACAGTCCTCGCAAAGCCCTAGCCAGCATTTTCCCCCAGCTGAGCAGCGGGAACTTCCGAAGCCACCGCCACTCAGCTGGGCAAAAATGCCGGCAGTGGCTTCAGAGGGACTGCGGGGGAGGGTTTCTCCATGCTCCTTCGGAAGCTCCCGCCGCTCAGCTGGATGAAAATGCTGGCGGTGGCTTCAGAAGGACCACGGGGGAGCCCTCCCCCGTGGTCCTCCCAAAGGCCCCATTTTCACACAGCTGATCGGCGGTTCCAAAATGGCCACCCGCTGTGTTGCCTCGCTTTAGAGGCACCGAAAATGGCTGCCCCTATGGAGGATCTTCGCATAACTGTGAGTTTTCCCCCATAGGAACGCTTTTTTGCCCCGTATAGCGATGAATCCGGATAGCGATGATTTATCCGGAATGGATTATCATCACTATGCGGGGCACCACTGTATAATGTACGCACATGCATAAGATGACGACTGTGTCTTCCATTCTTTTCCCTCCCCACCTTCACTGCTCATTTAGTTCCACAGTTTCCTTCCCACACATATTAAGCAACAGGATTTCTCATTCCTGAAGCAGCCCAGAATAAAGAGGTAAGGCACAGGTAATTGGTTTGAACTAGGGCTACAACTTTATTAAAACCTTAGAATAGCTGCCCCCTTTTCACAGAGGGGCCTACCATAGTGTGGACTTCTGATCAAGAGTCAGGAGTCAACCCAGAATATCAATACAGATATTCGAGAGGCAAATCCCAAGCCGTTAAATTGTACAGCCCTGCTTCAACCAGCCACGTACAGTATGCAGCTGATCAAGGAGAAAGGACCGCAATTAGTATAGCAAAGTTTCGCTGCTCTCAGCGCAGATTCTTTCTTCCTGCAGCTCTTAAACTCTCTAAGGCTGAAACGCTTGCACAACTGCTATATGGTTTGTTTCTGGGGCCACCTAGTTCACATTTTGCACTCCAATAAAGGGTACAATGCAAATTCTTATGAACTGTCCTTCAGGACTCCAGATATGTCTCAAATACAATTGCAGGATACGATCCTCAAAGGATACGATTGGGGACATATCTCCTAAGAGTCGAGGCCTGGGTTTACGTCCTGTCTATATATACATGGCTAAAGGGACAGAACAACCCCCAAAGCCTTCTGCCCTTGATTTTCTATGATAATTTCCAATCCAACTGGATAAAGGCAGTCCAGAGCCACTTGATGAAAATCGGTCTATCTCCACAAGTGCTGCTGTCGTACTAAATAAATGTGGCAAGGAAATTAGTCAAACAAAGAATTGAGGATATAGAATACCAAGCTGACTTTGCTAGTGTACAGAATCTGCTGTTAAGGGCCTACATTAAGAACCCCATGGAACCCCATGGCAGACTATCTATCACTCTTAGAAGTGAGAGGATTTAGAAGAGCTTTCACACTAGCAAGATGCTCTGCCCTTCCATCAGCCATCCTCGAAGGGGAATATAGGAATGTGCCTTATGCAGAAAGGCTTATCTCCTGTTCGCTAGGGGTGGTAGAAACTATGCAACACATGTTTTTTTTTACCTGTCCCCACTCTGAGATTGCACATAATCAGATTATTTTTTTCCACTGATTAAAAAAAGATCCCAGGTCACACAGAAGAAAGTAGACCCCAGTTTCTTCTCTCAGATAAAGATCTGTTCTAAGATCAGTTCCTGCATGGTGATACTTAGATTCCAGAAATCAAAGGGTAGATAAATTTTAGATGTGTAGATTTTAAATGGTTTTAAATTGTGGATTTTAAATGGATTTAAACTGCCAGTTTTTAAATGCATTTTAAACTACTGTAAGTGGTAATTTTGCTATGCTTTACGCTCAAAAGGTTGAAATTGTAATTGTTTTGTTTAATTGGTCTAAGGATTGTAATAAAAGTATGTATGTATGTATGTATGTATGTATGTATGTATGTATGTATGTATGTATGTATGTATGTATGTATGTATGTATGTATGTATGTATGTATGTAACCCACCCACCCTGGGACACTGCCCACTCAAGCTTCATGGCTCTAGGCAAACTGTAGCCCAGGGATTTCCTTGTACATCTTTCCCCCTGCACTGAAATCTTAGGATGGCAATGAACGCTCCCAGGTGCCCTCATGGGAATTCACCTTAACATCTACTCTTCTGCACTACCTGCCTGTGTGACGTATTTAAAGATGCTCCTCACTCTTATCAGTTCAGAACTTCAGTTCCTGTGGGTGGTCAACATGGAACAGGCAAAAAAACCTCCTGCCCACTTTTTGTTCAATACACCAATCCGGTCAGGTGAAAACTTTCTATCCAGTCCTGAAGCAAACACGTTCTCTCATACCGATTTTCCCAGGGTGGCCGGGCAGCCCAAAAGCTTCTGGAAAGAAGCTGAGGGGCCAAATTATCCATCTGTGCTCCCTAGAGTCTGTGAAGGGGCTATGTGAACAATCTGTGTCTTAACTCATGTCAGAAATGTAAAAAAAGAACAGAAGACACAGCTATGTGAAGGACCGTGGAGGGAAATCCTTACAGAACCAATTTCCTTTTGCACTTAGACAGAGTGAGTTAACCACTACCTGTCCCCTTAAAGACAGCCAAGCCTCTGAGTTGCCAGATAGATAGATACATAGACAGACAGACAGACAGACAGAGCTATCTATCTATCTATCTATCTATCTATCTATCTATCTATCTATCTATCTATCTATCTATCTATCTATCTATCTATCTATCTATCTATCTATCTATCTATCTATCTATCTATCTATCTATCTATCTATCTATCTATGCATTATGAACATGGTTGATTAGGATATAAAAGGATATATATGAATATAAATATATCTATATCCCCACACCACTCCCATATCTTTCTTCCAGTACTGAGACCCAAAGCAGTTTACAATGTGATTTTTTTTGGGGGGGGGAAGCAAAATACAGTGCAAACTCAGTAAGTTATAATATAATATTAAGATGTAGTTAAGCAGAAATATAGTTTTATTTACCAAAGTACAGGCTTTGCAGTTCTCGCTGGGTATAAGTCAGCAAGTGGAGAGTCAGAATTAGTTTTACAGCTCTACCAACTCAGTCCCTGCAAAATCTAAAACTGGCAGTAAAACCTCCAAGTTCATTTAAAATTAGCTCGAAAAGCAAGAGGCTTACGGTGAAAGCGAGAGTGTGTAGCAGAGGCATAGAAACCTAGCCTGCTACAATACACCTGAGCAGTGCAGCAAGTTTAACCTAACCATAATATTGATCTTGTAAGTGAGCAAATCCCCATTGCCATGACAACAGCCAGTGAGCAACAGGTCTGAAGGAGGCCAGTAGCAACAAGGTGGGAATTAGAGTTAAGACAGACAAGCCTTTAAAAGATCTCTATGTATGTATTAAAATATTGATGCCTGGCCCTTCTGTCGTCCTGATCTGGCAATAACTTCCAGCCATGTTTAAATACAACATGAAAATCCAGCAGAAAGTAAGCTAATGCGAAAGAATAAAACTGGGGTTAAAAATGGCCAAGAAAAGGTGAGGGGAAAAAAAGAATTTAAGCTTTTGACCTCCAAGGAAGGAAAACCATTGTGGATTGGTTCCAAATTTAGAGCAGACCTATTTGAATGAATGAATGAATGAATGAATGAATGAATGAATGAATGAATGAATGAATGAATGAATGAATGAATGAATTGAATTGAATACATAACTAACCTAAGGTCCATTGCTTTCAGCAGGTCAACTCTAAGCATAACTAAATCTGGACAAGAGATGGACATGAACCACTGTTCCATCGGTTTGTCCCTGTTCACGGAATGCCACAACAGATGTTTGGCAGTTCAGTGTCATGCTCCTTCAGTGGGTACCCACTGGCAGGGAAGCCAGGATGCATGAACCAAAGGGGCAGGACACTGAACCATCAAACACCCTTTGCATCACTCAACAGACCAAGACAAACCACCAAAGCAGCAGTTCATGCTCATCTCTAGTCTGGACCCATCCCACTGTTTTTACCTGGCACATCAGGGCCTTAAAGGGAAGGTGAATCTGGCTTTCAAGACTGGAGCGTTTCATAAAGGGTTTTCCACACAGCTGAATTAGCCACTGACTTACAGTACATACTTACTCAGAGCTGACTAGAACCTCTGTTAAAGATTTGAATGGATAGACAGGATAATGTGGGCGAACAGCTCCTGAAAGTATTGCCAGCCCAGGACATTGAAAGATTTTTTTAAAAAAAATCAGCTCTTTGCATCGGGCATGAAAATGGACCGTGTGTTGATAGTCCATGCCGGCTCATGGCCAGTGTGGGTAAATTGGTTGGTTGGAGGCTTACTTGACAATGGTAGGTGAGGTCCCAACCTTAGCAGACTGAAGGTGGAGCTGAAGCCTCCAGAAGAACATAGAAACTGTAGCTCACCTGTAGGGGATGCATTATGAACACAAGGTACAAGGTTTTAATGCTGGCTTTTGCAGTTAAATAGAAACCTGGTTAGCAATGTGCCGTCAAACCAACATGGATGCAACTTGAAGCATCATTGTGTGTGTGCGTCTAAATCAACACCAGAAAACACATGCACACAATGGTAATCACACACATGATTAGCAGCTTTTTTGTGTGTATGTAGGGTGATCAAGTTTAAAAGAGGACAAGATTCATGTGCCTTTCATAGCTGCTTAAAGGTAAAGGTAAAGGTTCCCCTTGACAATTTTTGTCCAGTTGTGTTCGACTCTAGGGGGCAGTGCTCATCCCCGTTTCCAAGCCATAGAGCCAGCGTTTGTCCGAAGACAATCTCCCATGGTCACAATGCCAGTGCGACTTAGACACGGAACGCTGTTACCTTCCCACCGAAGTGGTCCCTATTTATCTACTTGCATTTGCATGCTTTCGAACTGCTAGGTTGGTGGGAGCTGGGACAAGCAACGGGAGCTCACTCCGTCACGTGGATTTGATCTTACAACTGCTTGGTCTTCTGACCCTGCAGCACAGGCTTCTGCGGTTTAGCCCACAGCGCCACCACGTTCATAGCTGCTTAGAAAAGAAATTTTCAACAAAAGCTGCACCTTTATTAAAAGCTGTACCTGCTGAAATTGCCTCCTCTACAAAAGTTATAAAAGTATTGGAAGTATCTTCTATTCTGCATCTTGTCATACTAATTCTATTTACTGGTTTTGGTAGTTACATTTGGTTTTATTTTAATGTTTCTATGGTTATATTTGTTTTTACTGGTTGTTTTATTGTGTTTCATGATGCTTGTAAGCTGCCTTGAGCACCATCAAGGAGTGGGGAGGTGGGCTAAGAAAATGTAATAAATGAAGGCAATGATTGTGATAGTTCACTCTTTCTTCTATATTTTCAATGTGCAACACTAGAACTAGCTGTTAGAGAGGATCAAAAAGAATGTCAGCATTTTGGGGGTCTCCTGGTAAAACACAACACACTAATAATGTGCAGCACAACAGTTTTTATTTCTGAAGTAAAGCTAACAATAGTGATAGTCTGACTGCCTAAAACAAACACCAAAAGTTATTTTTTTAAAAAGTAATATTTCATGTTCTACATAAGATCTCAGAGAAATGGCAGCTAAGTTGGGATCCAACACCAATAGCACTGTAAAGTAGTTGCATTTAGTGTCACACTCTTGTACCTGTTGCAGAGATTTGAATTTCTGGTAAAATTCCTTTTTGCTACACAGTAGAAGAAATAGCTATAAGTTCCTTAGCATCCACTCCTTTTTCATTAACTGGCACTTAAAGTCTCAATAACTCACTCTGAGACATTTGTAGGAGAAAGAATAAATACATTTCTTTTCTTACAGTTGCTTGAAACTGCAGACTTGTGCATGCTTCTTTCTTCGCTGCGCATAAATTGGCAACCAGCTGAACAGATCACCAGAAAACAACCAACTGTAACTAACAGGAGAAAGAGAAGGAAAGAAAAAACTCAGCAGAGTGGGGCTGTCTTTGAAATCAAAGGCTGAAGGCGACTACTGGTTAGTGCTGTACAGACAGATATTCACCTCAGCCCAGAAAAATAAAAATCCCTCCCAGTCACACAAACTCCAAGCAGCATGTGAGGTTGCAAATAAATTGGCAAGAGTGTCATCCTCTGAAAAATAGCAGAACATTATAAGGACCTCACTTTACTACAAATCCTAGGACTTTTTAGGATGAAGCTAAGAAGCCTCTGTGCTGGGAGGTCAGAAGACTAGTAGTCGTAAGATTGAATCCATGCAATGGAGTGAGCTCCCATCGCTTGTCCCAGCTCCTGCCAACCTAGCAGTTCGAAAGCATGTAAAAATGCGAGTAAAAATGTGAGATAAATAGGTACCACTATGGTGGGAAGGTAATGGCATTCCGTGTCTAGTTGTGCTGGCCACGTGACCACAGAAACTGTCTTCGGACAAAACGCTCGCTCTGTGGCTTGGAAATGGGGATGAGCACCGCCCCCCTAGAGTCAGACACGACTGGACTAAATGTCAAGGGGAATCTTTACCTTTATGATGGCTAAAGTTATACATAACTTCATTCATGGACTGAGTGGGAAAGTTTGCTCCCCAGAAATTTTTGAGTGAGGTGCTGCCCTGTAGCCCATGAGGTGCTACTAATTATAGTGGTGTGGCTGTGGTAGTGCAGATGGTATAAAGTGATATCAAAGTATAACAGTGTGGTGCAAATACACCTTAAGTGAAATCTGTCTGCTTTTGAAAACAATTTCATGTGTGTTGACTCCAGTTAACAGTGAAGACTGGGAGGGCAAACAAAACTGCATGAAAACTGGGGGAAGCCCTCCTACCAGAGTAGTAATTATGGGGAATGGGATTTCATAACGGAATATGAAAGCCTTCTATATGCCTTATCAAGACAGCAATTTAAGAATACCATCCATCGATGATCTTCTGAAGTGTCCTTTGGACACCTTTCCTTTGTTTTGGCCTCTCCCCAGATGAGATACTCAACTCTGTACCAGCTGTTTACTGATGTGTTTCACCGACTTTTATCTTCCTGTTTTATTCTATCATTGTTAACTGTATTTACTGCTTGGTGATAATTTTTAATAATTTCTCAATAAATAAATAAATAAATAATAAAGGCGGAGGAAGCAGGAAGGAAGGCTGGCCGTTGTCACCGTCATTGCTCTTGGACATAAAGCAATGAAAGAACTAGAGGAAAAGTCACAGAATGGCAGGAGATAACGCTAATACAACACGCATCTGTGGTTCCCTTTTGAAATATACCTTCTATTTTAATGTTCAGGCTGTAGTTCTCTCAGAAGCAAACCTATCATCATTTATTACCTGCCTAAATCAAGGGCAGTCCACCTACTATTTATGTTGTATACTGCAGTGGTTTATGCTATATACGCTACATTGGTATTGCAATTTAAAATTTTGGACTCCTTCCAAAGGGGAAGAAGCTAAAAGCTTTACCGTAAACCCACTTGGTGATCTGGCGATGTTGAGGGAAACTAACAAATCAGAAAGAGACCCTTCCTCCACAGCTTTGCTCTTATGGACAGACATATCCAGTTTATTTGTGGAGGGTTGCCCTCCTTTGACACCCCAAACTCTATTCTGTGTTCCATTCTGCGCTTGTCTAATGCAAATTTGTTGCAGGGGAGAGAGGTTAAGGCTAAATGTCTATACAAACAGGTTGATGGAAATTAGCCCCACTGACTACAGTGCTGGAAGGTGATGATGTTCTGTCAAACAATTGTTTCTACCCTTTGTGGAACTCACTACATGCTAAGAAATGTAGAGGCAATCCAGTCACACAGTATGACCATTTCCACATTGGGTTGCAGAGTAGCGGAGTACAGATATAACCAATATTACCATAGTTTTCTCCTCTTCAACAAGAAAGGGCATCTTGAGAGATCGTGAGCACCACATGCCAAAATTGTCAGCTTCTGGTAGATGTTTTAACTCTGCATGAGAGCAAAAGGGCCAAGATTTTTACCCATAGGAAACAACATCAGCAAAAAATGTTGTATTTTGCCCAGAAAACTGTTGGGAGTTATTTCAACCTTGCATGCTGCCTTATTAGGTTTGGCTGGGAAGGACTTTTCTGGGCTGATTGTCAGTCAGTCCAGCAGTAACCAATCATTCCTTCCCTGCCTCTAATTTTGAAAGGAGCCATGCCTTTCTGCTTCAGTGTCTTTTCCCCTCTTTTTTTTTACTACGCCAGCAAGTTAGTGCAGTTAGAATGTAGTCTACGGGAGTCTGCTGGAAGCAGGCTGTGATTCTGTTGAGGCCTGTTCCTATAAGCAGTCATTTTGTACAATATGCTGTTTTGATCTGTTCAACTATGAGTAAATTAAACTTTATTCTTTCTCTTGCCAATGCCTCAGAATGAGCTACTGAGACTGTAAGTGCCAGTTGATGAGACAGGGAGGGGTGGTCTACTCTAGTAGACTCAAAGCTATGTAATTCTGCTCTGTAAGTCCCTGCATGTCAAAACTCTGCAACAAAATCCTGAAATGTTACATGGTTTCCTGGGGGAGTGCAAAAGAACTCTTTCCTAAAACATTCACAGAAAAGCTCCAAAAGAATGCACAAAAAACCATGCATTTTTATGGGAATGAAGAGAATGAGGGCTGTGGGGTTTTGCTTGCTTTTACATCACACAGAGCTGTGTGAATTCACTAACTGGGTGGCAAATAAATAAATGAAAGAATGAATGAATGAATGAATGAATGAATGAATGAATGAATGAATGAATGAATGAAAATCTCACCCAACTCTGTGAAAGCTTTTAAGAATTCTTTGTTCTGTATGACAAAAATTAAATAAGGGAGAATTCGCATCCCTAGTGCAAATCACTAGGGATGCAAATCATTTGCAAATCATTTGACCCAACTCCGGGAGGCAGTGGAAGACAGGAGGGCCTGGCGTGCTCTGGTCCATGGGGTCACAAAGAGTCAGACACGACTTAACGACTAAACAACAAAAAACAACAACAAGTGCAAATCAAGTAAATCCATAAAACCAGATGGATTAAATTCAATGTATTGAACAAAATTTAGTATGGACACGCATCACTCCCTGCAGGGATTTTTTAAACACTTCTGGAATACCTTGCCTCACTCTATTAAAAACATATATGCTAAAAATGTCACTTTCTCCTCCTAAAAGCCGGAAGGAGTGGTGGTTTCGCAACAGAGAATGGTACAGGGGCTCTCAGACCACCAAGTCCCCACAAAATGAAAGTGGAACTGAACTACCATCACCATTTCATTTGGGTTTTATACTCTTTGCTCATTTTGGAGTCAGGTGCATCCCCTGCTGGGTCTTGAAAGAGGAAAGATGACTCCCTGAAACTCCAAAGTTTCTCATTGATGACCAGCTGAAGTTGCCATTCCATCAATATTACCAGTTGTTTGGTTTTGAAAAGGTCAAGAATAGCTCCATATAAGCATCTCTGTTTCTGAGTGCAATCAATGATGCATGGAATTTTCTCCTGCCTATATGCAATCCGTTCTCACAGATGTGAATGAAGATTTACACTAC
Organism: Pogona vitticeps; assembly: GCF_051106095.1. Lineage (NCBI taxonomy): Eukaryota > Metazoa > Chordata > Lepidosauria > Squamata > Agamidae > Pogona > Pogona vitticeps. The sequence continues at coordinate 13,396,486 of NC_135785.1, read as the reverse complement.
ACATCTTTAAGCTCTCCCTTGGGCATGTGTGTTTATAGGTACAAATCATTGGCAAGGCTGGGAAAATTAATTTCAGGGCAATTTCCATGAGCTTTTATGAAATCTGGGAAAACATTGCAGTTTCCATTAAGGATGATTGAACTCAGTGCATGCAATTCTGATATGAGATTATCTGAACTGTGGCTAATGGACTCATGTATGGGCTGGAACATTGTTATCCAGTGTCTTCTGCATTTCCTGGATGTTTGGTATAGCTCTTTTCACATCTGCATGTTGACACGAGTGGAAACAATTAATTTCTCAGGCTTAGGAACAATAATATAAGAAATAATCCAGGATTGGGACAGTCGGATATAAGAAATACTTAACGATTCGGACAGTTAACTACATGATTTTGTTGTTGTTTAGTCATTAAGTCATGTCTGACTCTTGGTGACCCCATGGACCAGAGCACACCAGGCCCTCCTGTCTTCTACTGCCCCCGGAGTTGGATCAAATTCATGTTGGTAGGTTCAATGCCACTGTTGAACCATCTCATCATCTGTTGTCCCCTTCTCCTCTTGCCTTCACATTTTTCCAACATTGGGTCTTTTCCAGGGAGTCTTCTCTTCTCATGAGATGGCCAAAGTACTTTACTGTATCAATCAATCAATCAATCAATCAATCAATCAATCAATCAATCAATCATAAAAGGAAGGAAGGAAGGAAGGAAAGAAAGAAAGAAAGAAAGAAAGAAAGAAAGAAAGAAAGAAAGAAAGAAAGAAAGAAAGAAAGAAAGAAAGAAAGCATTTCGTAACCATGCTGGCTGTGAGATTCTGGGATTAAGAGTCCAAAACAGTAACTTATCCAAAGTTTTTACTTGTTTGCCATAGCCCAGAAACTGCCAAATACTGACATGGGCTGGTGGACTGTGTTTAGCTTTTAGCTTCACAGGCTAGTGGAGATGTGAGCTAGCTGGATAGCTCAGTCATTTAGGATGGGATTTCAATTCCTCTCTGTGCCTCCTGTGAATAGAGCCAGCCTGTGTAGCAATGGGTAAGCTGCACAGTCCCAAGGGATTCCCAGAAGAAGGGAATAGTAAACCACTTCTGAGTACTCTCTACCTGGAAAACCTTAACAATGTCAGAATTGACTTGATGGCACATGGTTAGTGGAGAGCAACATTCAGATGGGGTTATATTTTATCATCCTGTAAACAACCCAGAATAGTGTGCTGCATTAATGGGGTCGTATATACAAACAAACAAACAAAATCTGTCTCCAACAGTCCTCCTTCCTTGATCCACCACAGAGGATGTAGAACCAAAAGAGGTTAGGCATTCAAATATACATATATATTAAAGCCATCAATATTAAACCACAATACTTTGTTTAAAGTATATAACACTTACTCAGCACCCTGGCCCCAAGATGAAAAGCTGCTAATTAAAATGCTTAACATGTTTAAATAGCCTTTTTCTCCCATTGATCTTTCATATTCATTGTTACCTCCTCTCCTCTTATGCATGGATAGAAATATCAATATTCCCCCACACCTCCTGTTTGTGAGGTAGTAATAAATTCACTTGCTAAGTAACAGGTTCAAATTAATACAAAACAAACTGGCTCCTTCACAATGAGGGCAGCCTTCCTCCATCTGCAAGCTTGAGGATAAGGGATAGAGAATATACAACATATTATATGTGGCTTCATTCAGATGGGTTTTTTGCTTTTGTAGCACTTCTCGGTGCACAAAGAAATGTAGCTTAAACTTCATTTCATTTGCCCTAATAATATGCACTTGCATGCACTAAAACTGGGTATCCGTGGGAAGGGGCTTTACAGCCTAAGGTGATAGTTCTTTACCACTAACTTGATCAGTAAAGTTCTTTTCTCACCTCCAGCATTTGAGCCAAGCTTCCATTCCTTTTCCTGTTTGTTTTTGCATCAATTGTTTTGTTGGTAGCTCTCTCTTTTTCCTCTGACCATCCTCCAAACAGCAAGCATGCTGGCGACTCCATTTCCCCCCTTTATCCTCTGATTATAACTACAGATAGTAACTGTAAGTAAAGATACATTTTTTCTACTTAAAAGAGTTCTAGAGTGATTTTTAGCATACAAAATACTATTTTTGTATGCAAATCAGTGAGAGTAGATTGATCACGTTTCTGTGTTTTCTCCATTTTATATCTGCTAACTAAAGAAATAACCACATTGCTAGAAACCCCCTTTTTCATTTTATCAAAATTCACCAATAGAGATAGCCAATGGTCTTTATAAAGAAAGGATGGCTATCCTGCATGGATGTATTTCATTGAGACAAGTGTTCAAATCACCCTTGCCCTGAAATCAAAATACTTACTCTCCAATCCTATGTATGGTTTCCTGAGATGTAAATCCTCCTGAACCCAATGGGGATTATTCTTAAGTCAGTAAGTATTAATACTAGCACTAATATATTATTGACTTTAGGAAGTGCATTAAGTGGATCTTTGCTTTGACCCTCTTGCTGCATACATACAGCTAGGCTAAAGCCTTCCTGGAAAAGCAGTAGTTATATTGTACCTTTCTGTAGGCATGAGGACATTGCATTCCGTTCCCCTTTCTGGCTTCATAGCTCGGTAAGAAAGCTCCATAAATGCATAATTTAAGGTGCAACTACATTGATAAATAATGCAGAAATGTTCTGGGATTGGTACAGTCTGATTCACATTGTTTTCCATTGACAACATGACATAAAAGTCAATGCATATCAGCCCAGAGTTTCTCCTTCCAATCCATAGTGTTTATTCCCTTTAGTGCTGGGACTTCTACTTTCTTGGAATCAGGTGCATTCACATTGACTCAAGCAAAGTGATCACATGAGCTGATATGGAAGGCTTTGTAGCCATTGTATTTCAAGCCATTTCAGCTGGCTACAGCAGCAGTGAGAGGGGCAGAGCAGCAGGGAATCTGGATGCTGTTTAAATTCTCTCCTCTGGAAACCTGGTGCCTGAGTCTGCCTTCAACCCTAACTAAAGATGGGCATGAATCGAACCACAAACCAGAAAAACTGACGAATTAGGCTGATTTGTTGTTCAGTTCACAACCCAGTTTGGGGAATCTGTTTTGCTGATGCGAAACAAAGTGCCAAACTTTTTTTTCCTTGGCAGTTCATTTTACTTTTGGCAAAACGGATTCCTGCCCACCTCTTTCCTACTGTCTCAGTTGCCTAACAGCTGGGTGGTAGGTGCATGCACAGAAGCAACAGGCCCAGCTCCTGGAAGGGAAGCTATCCCACTGCCTATGACAATGGTGGAAGCATCAGGACCAGGTAGAGAGGTGATGGGGACAGTAAGAAGGGGTGGGTGGGCAGGCTCCCTTTGTGCCATCGGTTGATGCCCATCTCTAAGAAGGATGTAAGCATACTCACTAAATTTTTCATTCTCTGCAATTTAAGCAGACACGATTTGATGAAAAAGCTCAAGGAGGGATTCTCGAGGCCTGCAAGATTCCTTGTCTCTAACTAAGGAGTGCTATTTTTTCCCCTCATACAGTACTTTGCTTCAACTGTCTCTATATAAAACTTGTGTCCTCTCCTTTTGAGATGCAAAGCATGTGTGCCTCTGTGCACACACATGCACAGCAAGCATAGAACAGGCAGGTTAGGGTGTAAAAGACACAAAACAACTCCTGCTCATCTAATCCTTGAAAGTCCATGTAAAAAGGTGGCAGCCAGAATCCTTTGGTGCAATTCGTCTTTACTTTTATGAAAGTGTTACTTTGCATACTAATTACTTTGTGCACATTTCATTCTTGTTCTCATTCTCTTCTTTTGTCAGAACAGCCACAATATACAGTACTGTACGAGCACAGTATCTGCGGGGGATCAGTTCCAAGCCCCCCTACCACGGATGCCGAAAATCACAAAAGTATCAAACAATATACATTGCATGTTCTCTGTCTATCGTGGCCAGTTCTGGTAAACACAATCTAGAAATACATATAAATAGGTATTTCTAGGTATTCTCAAAGGCTTTCACAGCCAGGATCCAATGGTTGTTGCAGGTTTTTCAGACTGTCTGGCCATGTTTGAGGTATTTCTTCCTAACGTTAAAGCGGTCTCTGTGGCAGGCATCTTCAGAGGACAGGAGTCAGAACTCTGTCTGTGCTCTGGTGCAGTTCAAGGGATAGTTCATGGGTATTTCTAGAGTTTTTTATTTAGTATTTTCAGCCAGTGGAAATGTGAATCAGCAGATACTGATCTCATGGATGGGGAGAGGGTCCTCCTATACCTCATTCTTTCGTGGGGTTTGGAGAATAATTTTGCAGTTCCTCATTCTTGTATGTGAAGTTGAGACAAACAAATGGGACAGGTTTTCATTACCAACAACAATCCCTTCCACCGACTTAATGAGCACTGACTTACCCCTCACACCTCACAGGCTTACCTAGTAGTACCAGTAATGCTGGGTTAGAAGCCATGTGGCCACCATCTTATATTTCCCAGCATGCAATGTTTGAGACTGATCTGTGTTAAGCAGTCACTATTCTTCACCTGATGCCACTCCCAGGTCTGTGGGACATGAGCTAAAGAACTGACCTTCAAAAATGTCCTTCCCGAATAATATTACCTCACAGAAATCTGAGCATAAACCGCCACCGTTTTTGCCTCTGGGGGGAAAAAGGCACAGCCAACAAATAGAATGTGAGATGCTTATTAAGAGATCAACTCAATTTATTTGCCTTTTATAACAAGCACAACAGCCTTCTAGGCTGGAAGATTATTCTTTGAAATACGTTTTAGAGTGTGTGGAGAGTATATATTTGCAAATAACCTCATATAAGACTCCACAGACTTGGGGTTTATTCTCAGAATAATTTAATCTTTTTACCAAAATAACTGAATAAATATTTTTTAAAAAGGAACAGCCGGCTATTAAAGACCAAGTCAATACTAACCTAATTTTCCAAAACTCATTTTGAGGAGCAGCTTCCAGGAAACTTACTGGCAGCTCCAGCACTCAGCAAACTTCACTATAAATGCAATTTTCTTTATTTAAGGGTTGCATTTGAGGTTCTTCCCCCCCACACACACCGCCTCTTGTTATGGTCTGGGTTCCTTATTTTCATTTGACATCCGTAAAATATTGTGGCATGCAGAGATGCTTTGTTCTTTTTAAGGGTAAATCTTCGGCTTTTAAAAAATGTGGATCAATATATTTTGCAAAGTTGTTAGCCACCTTGTAATAACTAGAAATATAAACAAGACTTACCACTTTTGTTACAAGGAAAAGAATAAGCATATAACATAAATCTGATCTGATCGCCTGCCCACCAGATGGAGGAGTGAGCACAGCCAGCTTCCTGTGAAAACAACTGTTTAATCACATCAGCTTGTGACCAACATTTATATTTGAACACGCTTTCACTTTAATTACATGAAATGCTTAAAAAGCTTCTCCTGAACTCCTTGAAGCCTTGCAATTAAAATTTACAGCTTTCTAAGAGCTCAGGCCAATGGCTTGTTGCTCTTAGAATAAAGGGCCCTGCATCAGACAAATTGTATTTATTTTTTTATTTTTTTATTCATTCATCCAAAGTGGCTATACATAGTGGCAAGCCACTACTCCGGGCAGATAAACTAATATAAATAGACAAACTGAATAAAAGTAATAAACATCTATCTATCTATCTATCTATCTATCTATCTATCTATCTATCTATCTATCTATCTATCTATCTATCTATCTATCTATTTATTTATTTATTTATTTATTTATTTATTTATTTTATACCTTGCCCATCTAGACCAAAGTCTACTAATACAAGAACCCTCCCTTGAAACCTCCTCTCTAGCAGGCATCTAATGGTAAGACTGAACAAGCCATGGAAGGATGAGATTTATGCAAAGGTTTTGATCAAAATCTCTACCTTCAGTGATTCTTCAGTGACTGCCTCACAGGGTACATCTATTCAGGAAGAACTGCCCTCCCTCTGAATAGGCTTTCTTTATCTTCATCTACCACATCAAGACTCACTAGGAGATATCCAGTTGGCTAGAACCACTCTAAAAAGTGAAATAAATATTGAGCAACTTTCTGTACAGAATTAACATAGCAAAGCAGGGGTAAATAAGGATGAGCGGAGTGGCAGAGGCAGTGAAAAGGGTGGGGAAGCATACTTTTAGTTATATACGTTTAAAAAAAAAAAAGACACATTTCTCTCCCTCAACCCATAAGTGTTACTTCTGACTGAAGGTTTGGAATGAGTGATTGGTCAGCTGAGGTGTAATGATAAATATTAACCAGGGTTTAAAACTTCGCCTCAGTGCATGTTTCCAGGAGAGGAATGGGTGACTTCAAGATGTCCATGGGCTGCACAGGCCCTTCCCTGGTCTCTGGAGAATGACCCTACCTAGAAAAGTCTTACAAAATGGAAGCCGTACTGAGGGGAGGGGGGAAAGGCCGTTTGTACTGTCTAGTGGTCAAATATTTATTTTATAAATGGCAGAGGGGTGGCAAAACCCCCTCCCCATGACTCCTAGAGAACACACAAGGACTTTTTTTCCATGCCTAAAATGTTTTTAAATGTTTACATTTGGCGTGTATGAGGTTGCTGGGGGAGCCTCATTTGGACCTGGGCAGGGGGATTTACAACGTAGCTGGGCAGGCTTCATGTTTGTCACACTTATTCTAGTGATGGAGAAAATGAATTTGGGTCAAATGCACCCAACTCTTGATCATGGTGTATCTGAAGGTCTCATCTCAAGCATATGGAGATGCAGAAAGTATTAGTCCATAATAGATGGCCCCATCTTCTTCATTGGAAAAGGCATGTTGTACACGTAGAAAGGTCCTTGGTGTATCTTTTAGTTAACCAGACGGTTAAATAACAACAGTAGCTTGAGACTAATAACCTTGATGACTGGAGTGGCTTGCTAATGGCAGAGTGCCTTGGCTTTTCCATGGTTATCATTAGCACAGAGCTTTTCATGTTTAGAAGGCTCTGAAAATCTGAACTGCTTAATTAATCTACACATCATTTGATTCCCCCCCCTCCATCACCACCCTCTTACCAGAGACTGTGTGTTGTTTACCAAGCAAACTCAAAAGGAACACAGCACGCCAATGTTGACAGCAGGCGTGAAAGATTGATCTACAGCTGCATGCTGTACTCAGCTGCTAATTTGTTTCACTAAACAAAACAAATACTTCCCATAGGGTCTACTGTTGCTCTTGGGGTGGCAGCAGTAACAGCTTCTAAAGTACACAAGTGTGGCAGCAAACATATTATCTTCCTAGTGAGAGTCAGACCACAGGCAATTGGAAGGTAGAGATTCCACACAGCATATTTATCTAACAGCCATCCTAGATTTATTGATTGAATTCTGAACATGCTAGCATAGGATAAAGGCATTTTCTTTCCATTGGAACCAATGACTTGAGGGCTGGAATGCCTGGTAGATCTTTTTCTTTCATGCTGCATGGTAATGACAAATAGGCAACAGCCAATGTTGTGTTTGCATGCCGCATGCCATCAAAATTATTATGACTTATGGCTACTTTCTGGGATCTTCTGGGTATGGATACTTGGAAGAGGTTTGCCATCTTTTTTTTTTTCTGGGGTGCCTTGGGACTGCGCAGCTTGGCCAAGGCTACACAGGCTGGCCTTTCTTCCAAGAAGCACAGAGGGGAATTGAACTCCCAATATCTAGCTCCACAACGTGTGAATTGTGATCCTCTTAATTGAGTATTGTCTAATGCCATTGCACTCTCTCTTTCTCCACTCACCACTTGGAGAATTCTATACGGATAATCTGTGCTCCTTCTTTTTACCATAATGGAGGGCCTTACAGTTTACTGGGAAAGATACTTCTCTCCTAAGAAATCTCAAACAAATGAAATGAAAGACATAACCTTCGATGTTGGGGCTTCTCTCCTGGAGCTGGATTTTTCTTTTGTTTTGTTTCTGAATGCTTTCAGATACCAGAGGAAACCTTCTAACTAGGAACTTCTCACCACAGACGTGGACTGTATGGAAAATACCATACTTCTAAACCCTTCCAGCCTACACACACACAAGAACAAAAGAAAAGTAACCATAAGTCCTGCTGCAAGGGAGGACAACATGTTTGAATGTTATTTGCAAACTAGCATGCTGTCTGTAGTTGGTGTGACAAGGAAGGACTGTTCTAGGCTTGAGTGGTTGACTAGTCAGCAGCACTAACCAATAATTCCTACCAGCCTTTGATTTGAAAGAGAGCCCCACCTCTCTGCTGAGTGTTCCTTTCCCTCTCTTTCATCGTTTGGAAGCAGGTTTTTCCCTCGTGGATCTGTTCAGTTGGTTTCTAAATATGTGTCCACAAAGAAAGCAGCATACACAAGTATGTAATGTCAAGCATCTGTACATAAATGTAGTTTTTTTATTCTTTTTCTTACAAATGTCTCTGAGTGAGTTACTGAGAAAGGGGTGGACTTTGGAGAACTTGTAACTGTACTTCTGTGTGGAAAAATAAATTCTGCATCACAAAAAGCATGGGAAACCATGGGAAAAGTCACTGCACTAAGGAAAACAGGATGATTGTCCTTTGGATGGTGGGGAAATACCAATATCGTTGTAGAAGGTAGCATATTACAGTAAGTAGAACAAATGCTCTGTCTGGAAGAACCTACCCTCATCCACATATTCAATGATTTAAATAAAAACAACCTTGCCTGCTTAAGATCAGAGCAATGCTTATTTCAAGTTGGCTGAAGCTCTGTAAAGCCAGGAAATTGGTATCTTAGTCAGATGCCTTAACAAATGAGCTTTGTGATTAACAAGCATGTAGCAGAATGTCATAGACTACGATTACAACGTGCCCTTCATACACCCATATCTTGACTTGGTTTTTCAGGTCCAAATTCAGATGGAGAAGATGGAGTGCTCACCTGGAATCATCCTGCTCCAGTTCTGTATTTCCTTCAGAAACATCTGTGCCATTCCATATTGCTAGATGAACTCTCCAGTAAATTGGCCTTTTCCTATTTGCGACTCACATTGGTGCTGGCAAGACGGGTTGAAAAGGGAGATGGGGTCTTCTTCTTACACCCATAAATATTTGTTTGGCAAGACTTATCAACCTCCTTCTAAGTCATTGTGCATGGCTGGTAGAACAAAACACTGACGAGACTTGTGATACCTTAAAGATGCACAAGTTTTACTTGACATAAACCTCCATCAATATTAGGCAACTTCTTGAGGTGCATTGTAAGAAGTGGGCTAACAGTCATTAAAGTTTACATCAAATAAAACTAACAAGTCTTTAAGGTATCATAGGACTTTGTTGTTTTACCAGCAACAGATTCCTGTAGTTGCACCTCAGGAAACTGGTGGGACAATATTCAGCTAAGACAGTGGTCTCCAACCTTGGGTACCCAGATGTTCTTGGCCTAAACCAAGAAGACTTAACCACTAGCTGTGCTGGCCAGAATTTTCAGAAGCTGTGTAGACCAAGAACATCTGGGGACCCAAGGTTGGGAATCACTGAGCTGAGAGAATCAACATTTGCCAAGGCTACAGTTTTCATTTCATTCTCACAAATGCAAGCTCTGTCTTTAAAAATAGAAATAGAAATAAAAAAAATCAACAGGCTTAACAGCCAACTTTGGGTATGATCAGAAAGAGATATGCTCCCCTTTTGCACTGTTTGTGGTATGGACCAGTGTGAGCTATTTTCCAGCGATCATGAGACACACAAGAGATTACAAACCATGCACGCTGCATCTTGCTAAGAGCAAGAACCCTGGAAAATCAGTCCTTACTCATCTGGAAAGCCTACATGTCAACAAGAGCTGCTTCTCTTCAGGCACGTCACTCTCCAAGGGGAGTGTTACTGAGAACCAAATAATTAATGATTGAATGGGGCTTTAGTTTCCATAAGACTGTTCTGGTGGCATGCCTTAAGGTCACACCCTAGACAGGGATGGCAAGCCTTTGGTGCTCTGGAGATCTTGGACTACAACTCCCAGAATTCTTATCCTATATTGCCAGTGATAAAGGAATGCAAGGGATGTACAGGAGAAGTCATCTTACTAGTCACAACAGCCAGAAGTAGATATTTATTTAGGTCATTTAGTAACGCATATTACTTTAGATTGTTTTACTTTGTTTAATCATGTTGTGCACTGCTCAGGGTGGCCTTGGTAGCTAGATGGGTGGTATAGAAGTTGAATAAATAAATAATAAATAGATTCTCAGTGTGGTGTAATGGATACAGTGTGGAATAAGACTCTGGAAAACAGGGTTCAAATCCCCACATGGCCATAAAAACTGACTGGTAGAGTGAAACTAGTAAAACCATTCCTTAAACATTTCACTTACCTGGAAAGCCGTATTATGGTCTCTGTAAGTCGGTTCCAGCACAGAACACACACACATACAGACACACCATGCTCTTTTTGAGAGCCAATAGTCTCTGAGCAGGCTTTGGAAGAATGCTGCTCACAACAGCATCTAAAGCAGAAGCTGTGATTCACACAAAAGGACAAAAGGAAAGAAGGGGGGAGGGAAGAAAAGCGACATTATCTTTCAAGCTGAGGAAATGAATTTGTTTTGCCTACCGGCAGAAATCAAGAGTGCTTATACTGAAGTGAAACAGACTTTAAAAGATCTCAGCATGAGTATCTGTGCACAGAGGCCAGTCTTGATAACGTCCAGCCACTTTCACATCAATGGCCATTATACAAATATATATTATTTTCTGTCTCTGATGTGGATATAGGTATCTGTAAACTTGCATATGCACTGTTGTGTCCTGTACAGCCCTTGAGTTGCAGGTTGTTATCATTAGATTCATGGGAAAATGCAATAACTGGAAATGCTGAATGATAGGGGAGTCCATTTAACTGCATCAATCCATGGAGAATAAGGCTATTAGAGGCAAGTAGCCTTAACAGCTGTATATTAGCTCCCGTGTCAGAGACAACATGCATCTCCAAATACCAGTTGCTAGAGAACATGAACAGGTCGGTGCTGTTGTGTTCGTATTGTGGATGTGGGTTTTTTGTAACCATCTGACTGGCCCCTGTGCAGACAGAATGCTGGACTCACCAGGCCTCAGACAGGGATGCAGATTAGAGATAGGCATGAATCAGAAAAATAGTTGAAAAATCACAAATGATAAATTTATGATTTTTTTCTGACAAATCCATGAATTGATTTGTCAATGCATTTTTATTTAAAACCCTGTAAAACACCCCCCCCCCGAACCTCGAGATACCAGATTCACAGAGAAACTCCCTCCGACTCTCCTCTACAAGCCCTCCATGTTTAGTGAAGTTTGGGTTTTGTACATCCAAATTATACACCCGCAAATAGAGACACTGCAGGAAAGTTTTTTCCCCACCCCAGGCACCTAGAGACAACAAAATCACAGAGAGAAGCTTCCCCAGACTCTCCTCCATGATTCCTCCAAGTTTGGTGGAAATTGGACTTCAGACATACATGTTACACACCCAAAAAGTGGGTCCCACCAGGAAAGTGCCTTTTAGCAGCTGGATTGGGGAAAACCAATCTTCACCAAACTGGGAGATATTGTAGAGGAGAGTCATGGGAAACGTCTCTGTGATTTTGGTGCATCCAGCTGCCTGAGGAGAACATTCCTGAGGAGCCCCTCTTTGTGGGCATATAATTTGGACATCCAAAACATCACCAAACATGCAAGGATTGTAGAGTAGAGTCAGAGGAAGCCTCCTTGCAATTTTGGTGTCTCTAGGGGTTTATAACCAAAAAATTGTCAAATCAAAAAGTGCCTAAAATTCACTGATTCATATACATCAAGCCAATGATTTATACAAATACAAACCAAGGAATTAGCGATTTTTGAATGACTTTGGTGATTCATTTTTTTAATTCAAGCCCAACTCTAATGCAGATTTTTTACTTCTTTCATTGTCACAGGTGATTTGTGAATGAAAAATCTGAGGAGTTTTCTGCCTGTTGGATGAGTTTCTGAAGGTTTTTGAATTTGTCTTAACTTGATTTTTTTTTAAGCACAGAATTTTTGTGCAAGTATATTTTGTGCTTATATTTATGTGACAATAACCTTGTATGGTGCTCATCTATTGACTTTATTTTAAATGCAGTATCTCAATGTGCTTGGCCAACCTTTTTCACTGAGGACAAGAAAACTGGCAAGTATTCATTACATCCCTAGCCTTTGGCCTAATCTAGGATGGCTCTTATATTCTTTTATTCACATGAAATAGGTACTTAAAGTTATTTCTTATGTGATTTAATTCATGCAGTACAGTATTAAGCTAATTCCCTAGCATAGGAAGAACCTATTGGCAGAAAACCTGTTGTTTTAGAGTAGTAACTCATACCATTGAATCCATGGGAATTTGGTGAGTCAATTTCTCCGCAAGTTTCATTAAATCAAAAGGGACAACTTTAGGTGTGATTTACTATACTAAAGTTACAACTAGAGTTGTCCCATTTGAATCAAGGGGACATTGACTCACCAAACCCCCTCCCAACTTGCATCCCTATTGAAAAACATTTTTAAAGTATTATCATGCTATGTTTCATTATCTCAAAGGACAGTGAAGAAAAATAATGTCTGTCCTTCTGAATGGAGAAATTGATGAAGAGCTAAGCTCTGACAATACATGCAAACAGGAAAGTGAAAGACTTCAATGAATTCATGTTTTTCATTGAGATGACCAATTTTGCATCTCCCCAGAGGAAGTAAAACATTTATTCCTTGGAAAACTTAGCATTTGTGGGGCTTGCTGTGGTACCTTTTACATGGACAATATCATGCATGCATTTAAAAATGTAAACAGCTAAAAGTGTGCACTGTTGAAAAATACATGAAAGTACATTTTATCCATTCGGGAAAATGTCTATCAAGCCTGTGCATTAGGAAAAGCACATAAATGTCTATATTAGAGAAAGTGTATATGGAAAATGTGTATGAATTTACATACAGGAAGACAAAAAACAAAGTTTCAGAAATTGCTATAGACAGTGTGAAGGGATTGCAAAAGTATTTAGAGAAGGCATTGCATATTAGAAAGTCCTAAGTTCAAATCTGATACCTGTCAAAGTCCAAGATATCACAGGCAGCCTCTCACCAGGGACAAGGGCACCAGGACCCAGTCCGCCACACAAGGTGTCTAGCTGAGATAAGGGTATTCATATTCAAATACAAATATCCCTGCACAGGTGGTGACAACAAGGGTCCAGCCCCATGGGGCCGGACGGTCCAAACCCCAATCCACTGCTGCTGCAGATGCCACAATTCTTCCAATGGCATCACAGATCGCACTCCGCAAGCCACTCCTGGCAGAAGGCAGGAGGATAAGCCTCACTGCAAGGTTGAGGAATTTGAAGAATCACAGCATTTTTGGCAGTAGTAGATTGGTGAGTAGACCATCCAGCCCCATGGAGCCGGGGCCAGACTCTTGTGTCACCATCTGTGCAGGGATATTCATACTTATTTATTTAGTGCCCCACCTATCTGGACTACCAGACCACTCTAGGTGGCTTCCAATACAAAATAAAGCAATTAAATACAATAAAAATACAAAAATGTGCATAATCATCCAATAACAAGCACAATCACAATGAAATAAACAAAAAATAATATAAGGGACATTGGAAAAAGAATTCAAGAACTGGCTGGAGAGAAGGCCTGGATGTATAACCATGTTTTTAATTGGGCTTTAAAGACACCCAGCGCAGTGTATTTAAATGTGAATACCCCCCCCCCATCTCAAGTTCAAAGACATCCACTGAACAGCTGGCCATGACCAAGCAGAAATGGGAGCACCAGGCTGAGAGCCAGGTCACAAGACCGGGAACACTGAGCTAGAACAAGGTGCCGAGATACAAAAGACCAGCAGAAGCCAGCAGGGACCAGGGCAGAGACAGGAGTCCAGACACAGATGTACAGATACTTAGGAACAGCAGGGCATAGCCAAAGACCTTTGTTGCTGAAGCAAGTTCTGGGAGGGAGAACCAATCCTTAAATAAGCCTTCCCTCCACGTTTCCAGGTGAGCCTCATAAGTGGCCCAGCAGCTGCTACACAGGCCAGGGCCTGAGCCTGCAAACACCAGGCCACTCCTGGCTCAGGTTGGCCCTGATCCTGCAGCTCCCAGGGCAGTACAGGCCAGATCCTGAAAGTATCTATTAGAAGGCCAAGAAAAACTCCTGCCCCAAACCCTGAAGAGCCTCTGCCAGCCAGTGTTGATGACACTGGGTATATTGACCAATCATGTGACCCAGTGAAATTGTATAATTTAACCTGTGGGACAGTGGTTCCCAACCTTGCATGACCCTGGCATTCTCGGCCTTCAATTCCCTGAAGCCTTCACCACCAGCTATGCGGGCTGTGGTATCTGGGAGCTGCAACCCAAGAACACCTGGATTAACCAAGGTTGGGAACCACTATTATAGGAAAACAAATAATATAAAATTTAAAAATCTGTTTTTAAATAGGAGTGAAAGGCCCCCGGGGTGCCGGAGGTCCGCATTTAAAAAATACATATGTTGTGGCGTGCTGCTGGTGCTCTAGCCCATTGCCTTCCCCTGCAGTGTGAGGTAGCTTCCTATATTCTCAAAACACCTGCTTTTGTAAATAAGCATTTCAAACCCACCACCTTGCAGTGTCCCATCAGGCAGAAAGCATCTGGGTGACCTGTCATGTAAAGCCAGTGTCCATTTCAAGTGCTACTTGGTTTGACAGTCTATAGCAGTGAGGGAAGGAGACAGATATCCTTCTGGAGCATTGGCTTGGTAAAGGTAAAGGTTCCCCTAGACATTTAGACCAGTCGTGTCCGACTCTAGGGCGCGGTGCTCTTCCCCGTTTCCAACCCATAGACCCAGCATTTGTCCGAAGACAGTTTCCGTGGTCACGTGGCCAGCATGACTAGATACAGAATGTCGTTACCTTCCCACCATGGTGGTACCTATTTATCTACTTGCATTTACAGTATATGCTTTCAAACTGCTAGGTTGGCAGGAACTGGGACAAGTGATGGAAGCTCACTCCGTTGCATGGATTCGATCTTACGACTGCTGGTCTTCTGACCTTGCAGCACAGAGGCTTCTGTGGTTTAACTTGCAGTGCTGCCATGTCCCTAATTGGCTACTGCTCTTCTAATGCAAAGATAGCATTTATTAAGCGGTGAGGGATGTGATGAATTGGTTTCATCCCATCCTGCCCCCACATGGGTGCACTGACTTCATTATGTTCACTCTGCTGTCTTTCATAGTGGAGCTTAGGGGATTCACATTTGAATCAGCCTTGCAATCAACCTCGAAAGGCTCCATCTTGTCAATTTCTGAATATTTTAGATGTTTTCAGCAGATACTTTAGGCAGACAAAAGGAAGTCCTCCTTCTGTGGTGCATTATCACCCTTTTCCATCTGTATCTGTTTTTTTTAAAAAAAAATATGAATACACAAAGCAATAGCAAATGCTTCTGTCATCTCGCCTACTGCAAGCAGCTTAAGACTTCCTTTGAGATAATGGAGCTTTATGTGATAATACCCATAAAAAGGTTTTTGACATTTCATTCATTGCAGCTCAAATTCAATAGGTGCAGCCTTTCTAAAAAGAAAGCACAATGCCTTTGTGTTTAAGGAACAAGGAGCATCTTTTGCTATGCAGAGATAATATGATTTTAAGTAAGGTTACCTTCTGAGGCATTGCTAAATTGCTTGAATCTCATAAAAATACATAGGGCCGATTGCACCCTGAATGCTCACAGGATTGTTGCAGCTGTGTTTAGGGTTAAATCTCAAACCAGGAGTGTATAAATGACTGCTGAGGGTTAAATATTGTTTAGTGAAGAATTCTAGTGGTATTTATCAGGATGAAGGTGCTTAAAGTCTGTGTGTATGACACGCAATTTATGAATGTAGTTTTATACAGTAATTGCCTGATAACATTTGGTACATACCTGTGTTGTGGGTTAGAGGTAGGAGAAATCAATAAAACCAGTGTCTAGGGATATTTATTGCCATAGAACCCCATGTAAGGAAGATGAACTGGGACAGTAAAGCTACCTTATGTTGGTTGCCCGTGAAACTATATAAAACCCAGTTTTCTCCAGATGTTTTAGGTTGCAGTTTCCACCACCAGCTACTGAGATCTGAGGAGAGTTGCTGTCCATCACCTCAGAAGACCACCAAGTGGGTGAAGGCTGACAAAACCCATGCTGCTCTCCATTTCAGATGGTTAGATGTTATGGTTTTTGCTGTGTGTTCAGTCCTGTCAAGTCGTGTTTGACCTATGGTGACTATTACTAGGTTTTCAAGGTATGTGAGCTGTTTAAGGAAAGTGAGTTTCCATGGCCAAGCTCTCTCCTGAGCCCTATTCCAACAGTATGACTCTTGCTTTTTCTTGGAAAAAGAGCATAGAACTTGTGCTTATCTAGCTAGCTAGCTAGCTAGTTAGTTAGCTAGTTAGTTAGTTAGTGAACATATCTTTTACCCGCCTTTCTCCTTAAAATAGACCCAAAGCAGATTGCATCATTAAAAGACAGCATTTTAAAGCTAACAACAGTAAGTATACAATTACTAAAATGGATCAAGCAAATACCATGTTAAAAAGCATATGCAACACCAAAACACATTCAAACCTGTATGAATGTGTGCCATGTCTTCCCTGAATCATCGACCCGTGATGGGTGTGCACCAGTTTATTTTTCTAATGCATCCCATGGAAACCCTAGTTGTTTCAGGTCATTGCATTCATGATACATTTCCTTACATTTGGAAGAAACCACTGTGGGAGGGAAGAAACAATTAGCACTTTGCCTCATCAAAATGCATGGGAGGCAGAAGCGTTAAAACAGGAAACATGTCTACTCTTGCAGCCCACAATGTGGTGCCCAATTGTGTTTTTTTTTGGGGGGGGGGGACACAGCTGGCTGAAGCTGATTGGCGCCAAATCCCAGCAGTCTGGCTTCTTGGCATCTGTGGTTTCCCTGTTCTAAATTCTAGTCCGTTGAACCTCTATGAATATTTCTAAACATAAAGAGCCATGAAAGGGAAGAGAGGGATGATGCTTTGAAGAGATCTTGTGCTGGCTTTCAAGCTAAGCTCACAGAGGATCAGAGGATTTAGCACTTGTTGTATTTTAGCTATTTTAATTTGACATTTTACAGTCTTAATTTGTTACCCACCCTAAGCTTTCAGCATGGGGTATGATAAATGTGTGTAAAAGATTCCCATGACAGCCCAAACACTAATGATCGCTGCTTGGAGAGAAGCATAACACACATTCTACATAGAGCTTTAAAAGTTACTTTTAAAAGTAATTAGTTACATAAGCCCAATGATACCTGAACAGTTACAGTTTGCAAAATAATTCTTTCCTAGCTTGTTCTTCAAAAGTTACTAAAATAATTGCATTTGGTTCTAAATGCAAAGCACGATAGAGTGCACTGGGTAGTGAACACAACATTTAAAAATAAAAGACAAACCATAAAGAATAAATAGAGAGAGCACATAAAAAACCCCTATGAAGAAACAAAAGTAGAAATAAAAGCAATATACTTCATAAAGCCAGCACAAAATCACCAGCTGCTGTAAAAGACCATAATGTATGTGCCAGAGGAGCAATTTTTGAGATGATAGCCCACCAACAGGACCTCACGTCTGAAAAGAAAGTCGCTTCATTTGATGAAGACAGAAGGATGTGGGTCTCAAAGGAAGACTTTTGACTTGATGAGCAGCAATCAATGTCCAGGGCCATTGTTGCAGGTCCCAAGGTTACCCATCACCAAATAAAATTTTGTGGCCAAGAAAGTCTTCTTCCAGTTTTCCTTTTTCAGTGTTAGACCCTGGAGAGGGTCACTCAACCCTTAAGCCCCCGAACACATTGTAAACCTTCTGTCCTCACCCAGCTCCTACAAAAAGCTGAAGGGGAAGCTTACTTGGTATGTGTTTTCAAAAAAGAAAACCTCAAATCAGGTGGCTGCTACCAGCTCCACCTTCTTCATATACTAGAGAAGAACAGAGACCCTCTTTTTTCTGGCATATGGGAGGAATTTGTTTATATTAAAAAGGGTGGTACACAGACGGGAATGTGTCTCTGGACCTGTAACACTTTTAAGTTCTATGAGGCTATTTGCTTACTTAGATATCTGTTGATGCAAACAAAATTTCACAAAATGAGTCTTTTCTTATTTGCAGCTACATAACAGACAACATGAGTTATTATAACAACAACACACTACAATTTGTGTGCACAAGTCCTAGGCAACAGCACCAATACAGGAATTGCTTGTAGAATTGCAGATTTCAAGGGTCCCTTTGAATTTAAATTCAGATAAAAATTCAAGACAACTTTCTCAACTTACTTGGGTGTCCAGTACATAGTAGAATCAGCTTCACATGTGGAATCGTAAAAACCCAGACCAAGTTGGCAAAGGCATTAGTAATCTAAACAGCAACAGCATCTCTGGCCTCTTCAGTTTTCCCACTCTTTCTGATTCAAATCTCTTACTCACACCCCTGTTCTCTCTTCACCTCACCCCTTTGGACTGAACCAATATTCCATAAGGGTTACAGGCACAACTTAAAACCTACAAAATTGTATAGGAAATAAAGAAATAATGTAGCCCTTCTGGAAGATCAGCACAGCCAAACAAAAGCATAATCCCTGATATGACTTAGTGCAGTCCTGATTTTACTCATGGCTTCTTGTCTCTCAGTTCAAATTGTCTTGGAATCAGCCCCTCACTCATGGCCAGGTGGAGATAAGACGATTCAAGAAAGAGAGAATAAAAGATATTTAAAAATCCCTCAGTTAGCCTGATTGGCTGATACTAGAGATGGGCATGAATTAAAAAATGGATCACCAAATTTGTCCAAAATTGCTAATTTGTTGATTTGTATTCATACAAATCAGTGCCCTGACAAATGCAAATCAATGACTTCTTAGTGATTTTAGATTCATTGGTTCATTTGGCTCTAAAATGGCCCCCAAAGCACCTAGAGACACCAAAATGACAGAGAAGCTTTCCATGACTCTACTCTACAATCCCTCCAAGTTTGGTGAAGATTGGCTTTCCCCAGGCCAGCTGCTAAAGGGCACTTTCTTGGTAGGACTCAATTTTGGGGTATATAACTTGGATGTCTGAAACCCAATTTTCATCAAACTTGAAGAAATCATAGAGGAGAGTCAGAGGAAGCGTCTCTGTGACGTTGGTGTCTCTAGGTACCGGGGGCAGGGATTTCCTGGGGTGACCCTTCTTGTGGATTTATAACTCAGACACCCAAAATCCAACCTTCACCAAACCTGCATGGCTTGTAAAGAAGTGTTAGGGGAATATTCCCTGAAAATTAGGTGTCTCTAGGTTCTTGGAGGGGCATTTATAGGGTTTTAAATTTAAAAAAATTAATTGACAAATCAATTCATTGATTCATCAGAAAAAAAATCATTAATTTTTAATTCAGGATTGATTGACCTCAGTGAATCATGAATCAGAACAAATCTGATTCTCATTTGTGCCCATTTTTCTCATTTGTGCCCATTTTAGCTGATACCGTTGACTCATCAGCTGTATCACCACTGGTCTCTCAAATTAGCTTTCAAGTGCTAACCCTTTCAAGCCTTTCCAGGTATGCATGTTATAAACCTGTAATGTATACATTAGGCTTTTGAACACATTGCTCCAGATGAGTCTTCTGTAATGAAAATGGCTGATGAGTGGGGGATCTAGCTAGGGAGGTGGGAGAAGAGAATGTGCAGCACCTATGGTGCCACACAACCAGCACAAACTTCCAAACTGAGGTTTGTGCCCATCTCTTGCAGTAACCTCAGCCTTCATCTCTGCATAATTTCTCCCACTGGTTTCATGTAGACACTGAAGAGCTTGGGAGATAGAACAGAGTCCCTGGGTGCCTGTTTAGAACCGCTGCTAAACAGCAGAGCCATAATCCGTGGTGGCTGCTCCATTGCAATTAATGGGGCATTGCCTCACCTCATTCCAGGCTACTGCCAGTGAGCTCATTTCAGCTTGCCTCTTTCCTAGAAGCAATGGATCCGGGGAGGGAAGCAATGAAGTTTATCAATGGGTTTGGACGTTTTTGTAATTCAAGCAGTCCATTTAACTCAATGTATTTTTAAAAGGAAAAGTCATTGAAATGTTTGCACAAAGGATTCTCCAGTGATATGGTAGGATAAACATAGGTTAAGTAAGCGGCAAGAACAACAAAAGCTGTAGCTTTTGAATAACAAAAGCAGTAGCTGCCTGAAAAGAAATGAGATCCAGAAATCTCCAGGCTTTCTTGAATGCTGCCTAAATGTTTGCAGGTGTTAAGTCAATGCTGACTTATGCTGATCCTTTCTAGAGTTTTCTAGAAAGTGGTTTATTTGTCCCTTCTTCTGAGTTTATTCTGGGACTGCACAGCTTGCCCATGATTACACAGTCTGGCTCTTTTCCTCTGTGAGGAATCAAACTCCCAATCTTTGGCTCAGCATCCAGATTCCTAACTCACTGAGCTATCCAGCCAACACTGATAATTTACATATGTGTAAATGAAATTACATAAATCGCATCAGCAAACTGCCACTTATTGATGAGAGGTTGGTCACGTTCATGGTTGTGCAGCTGATTGTGTAACCAGGAGCACAAATGGCATCTCAATAAGTAACAGCAAGTTGTTGCCACAACTTTTGCAATTTTATTAACACACACACACACACACACACACACACACACACACAAATCACTAAAAGAGATGTCTAATTGGCAGCAGACACACAAATTGAAGACTTAAGCAAACACAGATGCTTGGGTACAACTCCTGTGGTAATTTTGAAGCTCAAACAAGTTCAAGAAGATCTGTCTAATTTTTCAAGATGGTGTTCCACAGACCTCTTGGACAAAAGCAGTACTGCAATGGAACCAATTACCTCTGAAGGTGGTGAGCATTCCAGTGAGGCATTCAAGAGAAAATTGGACAACCATCTGCCAGGTCTGCTTTGATCTGAATTCCTGCATTTAGCAGGGGATGATTCTATGATAAGACAGTGCCACAGACCTCACACTAATGATACTCCATTTCTGTGAGCCACAAAGAAGGCAATAAGATATTAATTATGAAAAGCACAAAAATACTTCTACTACAGCTTGGAAGGTGAATGGAAGCCCCCTGCAGGTATGGGTGCTCGTGAGCTGCTAGTGTTGGCCACAAGGAAAGCAACCCATGTGACAATAGAGAAGTTTCTTCAGTGCTGCAAAGTGTGTACCTGTGTAAGCTACATAAAATTAAAGGGATTTTAGACATCAAGGAGGAAAGAGTAAACACATTCCGATGGCCTACCAGTGTAATCTTTCAAAAGAAATACAATGGCAAGACGCGGACTTTCCAGTAGCTCAAGGGACTCACAGTCAATAAATTTAATAGGCTGCAACCAAAAAAGTCAACGCTAAAGTAGTGTATGTAAATGGAAGCTCAGAGAGCACTCGTCTTCCCAACCTTAGGACAGAATTAATAGAGGGGAAATGACAAAATACATAAAAGGGAATATATAGGATTTGACAGTGTGCGCTTTTTCTGTAACTTCAAGGCGAACTACCAGCCTATTTCGGCCTAGGGAGATAAATCAGGCAGGGAACTTTTATCAGTTTATATAAAAATCTTATTTCCTATGTAGATAAGAATAAACACGAGTGCTTTGTATTGTGGATACCTAGGCTTGGGTGGGCTGCCACAGCAGGGTGTTATAAATAAACAGCATGTCAAACTGAGATTAACTTCAGTGAACATATGGTAAAACCGAGTTATGCCTTTCAGCCTCCAGGTTTAAAATATTCATTGTGTGTTCCTTCAACTGGGAGACTTTGCTGATCTTATTGGACTATATATATATATTTAGTTTTGTTTTTAGACAGCCACTTTACTCTAAATTGGTTTGCTACCCACAAAGATTAGTAAAATTGATGTGCATTACAATAGCAGAGGGGCAGCCTCTGCCTACAGCTGCTGGTTTATCCAAGGGCCAGGTTAATTGACTGCACCCGACTCTTGGTGGTAGCACAGCATGACTCTGTTATACTGAATTGCAGGTAGGCTGGAAGGCATCATAATCAATTCTAGCCGTGGGATGTGGAAGGTAATTATACCTCCTATGTATACTCATCATCACTAGACAGAAACTGGACATGTTTAGCCCTGAGAAGAAAAGACTGGGAGGATATATAATAGAACTTTTCGAATACTTGAAAAGGAGCCATACAGAGGGGGGACGGAATCTATTCTTGATTACCCCAGGCTGCAGGACATGTAATAATGACCTCAAGTTACAGGAAGCCAGATTCTGGCTGAATATCAGCAAAAACATCTTAGCTGTTAGAGAAGTACAAAAATGGAAGTGATTGGCTTGGCTGGTGGTGAACACTCCAACAATGGAGGCATTCAAAAGAAAATTGGACCACCGTCTGTCACATCTCCATTGATTTGGATTCCTGCATTGAGCAGGGGGTTGGGTTTGATGGCCTCATAGGCCCCTTCTAACTCAATTATTCTACTATTTTATGATCCCACAGATGAATTGTTCCTCTCTTTTGCTTCAAGGGGCAGGAAGTATTGCCACTTAGTTTCCTAACACTTACTAGTAGATTCACCTCTAGATTCCAATGCCTTCTAAATGTTTATACCCTGGGGCAAAGCTTCAGTTGTTCCACCCTAGTTAGAGTCCTGCCTTGGAGTCAATTTGTTAACCAAGATCTAAGGACAGTGGTGCCTCACTAGACGATGATAATCCGTTCCACTGAAATCACTGTTTAGCGAAATCATTGTCTAGCGAAAAGCATTTCCCCATTGGAATGCATTGAAACCTGTATAATGCGTTCCAATGGGGAAGAATCGTTGTTGTCTAGCGAAGATCGGCCATAGGAAAGCCGCTTTGCGAACCGCTGATCAGCTGTTTAAATCGCTGTCTTGTGAAGCTTAGGTCCCAAAAACACCCATTTTGCGAGCACGGAGGGAGCTGTCAAAATCGTTGTCTAGTGAAAATCGGTTTGCGAAGCAGGGACCAAACATTGTCCAGCGAAATTCCCCCATAGGAATCACTGTTTTGTGAATCGCTATAGCGATCACAAAAAGCCAATGTCTAGCGAAAAAACTGTAATGCGGGGGTAACTGTCTAGCGAGGCACCACTGTACTGGTATAAACTGGGCAAACTATGTTTTATTCAGAAAGTAATGACACACAGCACTCTTATGCAGTTTGAATCATAGTCATAAAAGTCATCCATGTGCAGCTGCTGCAAACTTAATTCCATGCACAGGCAGAGTAATCTTATCCATCCTTCAGACATCAACTTCCTTGATATTTATGTCTCAGCTGCTAATGAAAGCAAAGCAAAGCGTGCTGCTTATATATCGCTCTTCAATGAAAGTGAAGAAAACATAGAAACATCCTGTGAGGCCCTCAGAAAGCAACACCTGGATTTTGTAATGGAGGATTTTAATGCTAAATTGGCAAAGGACCTGGTGGGGAATTTGGTAGAAAATAAAAACCAGGAACATAGACCAGGAATGAATGTAGAGGAATAATAGTACAGTTTTGTGAAGAAAAACATGTAGTCACCAATGCCACATACAATTAACTACTAAGGAAACTGAATATATGGAAATCTGCACAAAACAGCAGTTGACAACTATGAATGCGGGGAGAGAGATTTACATGCATAACAAAATACTTAGGGTGCTTTAATTGTGGGTTGGGCGAGGAAAGGAGGAAGCTGCCTTATACCCGGTCAGGTCGCTGCTCCATCCAGCTCACAATTATATATTTCTACTGGAAGAAGATTGTCAAGATCTCAAGAAAAAAAATCTTTCTCATGACTGGTGGACCATTTCATTCAGGAGAGAGGTGGGCAACTTTGGTAGGTCTGAGGCCAGGGTTCTGCACCACAAACTGTCAGTGGCCATACAGATTGTCAAAAGGACTAAAGACAGCCATGAAAAAAATGGACGTGGCTAGAAGTGGGTGGATGCTGGTGTTAGGGATTGTGGAGCTGCAACCTATTTAAAAAGTTGAATTGGCAGCATGACATTTCCTCCAGATTTCCAGGAATTGCCCACCAGCATGGTCTACCACCATAGGGAAAGGAAGCAGTAGACCAGGTCTTAAGCTAGTGACATGACTTATTAGTCACCCATGCTGGTAGGGAAAGCAAAAGAAAGGTGGTTACTGGGACAATGAAGGGCGTATCTACCCAAGGCTAGGTGGATCATGCTTGTGGGCCAGATTTTGCAGAAAAGATAGAAGGCTGGTCTAACCAGAACTGCGGATGTAGACCACACCTCCCTTCTTGGAAGACACATCATTCTGTGTTTTAATAGACCAAGCTTCTGAAATGGACTACAGAATGTCAGCTTTTTCATATATATGGTAAACTACACATATTTGATTTCTTTCCATTTTTATAGCTGTTATCACAATGCTGCTGATCCCCTGTGGAGGCCATGAGATGCTGGCAAGCTGTTCCATCCTATAATTACTTGTATTATTTCCATGTTATTAATTACAAAATGGATATATTTTGCTAGCCCGTGGTACCACGTTATGGCTCTGTGCTACATGTATCCTCAGGTCCTTACTTTGCCCATCCCTGTTTTAAAATCACATTTCAACAGTTGAACCTGGTACTTTCTGCATGCCATGTATCAGAAGTGCTTCTCTTTAAAATGAAGTTCTCTTTCAGAAGGTAACCGTAGATGAAGTGTTCCAACTCAGAAATCAAAAGCCAAGAGACAACAAAATTTTGCGAAGGTTTTGGATAATCTGCTTGTAAGGAAGTCTTTTCCTGACTTCTTCAATGATATAGAAAAGGAACATTGGAGAGGAGCAAAAGAAGAATCGAACATTACTCCATTGTCAGCAGTGGCTGGTTTCACTGGACATAAACTGAACCCAAACTAGGGGTTCTTCTCTTGCCAGTTCGTAATGTATGAAAAGCCTTCCTCTTCATTAAACAAGAGGAAACTGTTGATTCAAGTGGAAGCAATTCTGTCCTATACTTGCAGGAAGATCAAAATGTTGGTAAGCAAGGTTGACTTTGAGCGAATACGGTGGTGCCGGTAGCAGCTTTGCCAAGAAGACAGATGGACCCAATAATTGGTTAAAAGAAAAGCTCACAGAGTTGGCAAAATGCTTGAGCCCAAAATGATATTTCATTCACGCCCCAGGATGCATTTCCAACATGTGTCTTCTTTTCAGATTTGGGTTTCTGAAGCTCGTTTGAAAGCGAAAGAGTCACACAGGTGAGGAGAAGCATGAGAGGGGAACAAAGAACAAGGCCCTTCAACTCATGAGATTCAATGTTGACAGTTTTCTGTATTTCTAATCTACTTTTCCAACTAAGAAAATGTTCACACCGTTGGTAAAAACTAATAGGACGTGAAATCAAAGTTAAAGCAAGTTGATTCAAATCACAGCATAGAGCAATAGAGTACCAAGTCAATTCTCCTTGTGCTTGACAGCCCAAGCAGTCGGCCAGACAATGACAAGAGAAAGATCTTACATTTTCGTTAAAAGAATTTTGAAACTGGTGAGCTTCTCTGGAATGTGTAAACAATGGTACCAACATCATGAAGCTGAGCTGTCCATGCTTACAGATCTATGGGCGCCTTTCTAGATTTTCGTTACCTGGTCCCGGCATCTCACAAACATAGATGATGGACTGCTAGTAACTTGATTACCCTCCCCATCCATGCATTCCCATGAAGACTACAAAGGTAATTCCTTGTCATATGACATAACCTCAAACCAGATGTTGTGCTGGTGGCTCGAGGTCATGAAACATTAATGCAAATACATATTCCATTTGATTAACCTGTATTCTGCCACACCATCGAATTCCTCAGGGATAAGTGCCCTGATCGTCAAACGTATGAGTTAAGTCCA
The DNA here is from genome assembly GCF_051106095.1 of Pogona vitticeps. Lineage (NCBI taxonomy): Eukaryota > Metazoa > Chordata > Lepidosauria > Squamata > Agamidae > Pogona > Pogona vitticeps. The sequence goes on along the minus strand of NC_135785.1, from coordinate 13,370,603 downwards.
TATTTACCTTCCATTGCTAACCACAAAACTAAGCATGCTAAATGCAAGATGCATAAGGTGAGGAAAAGCACATGCTGTTATTAACATACATCTTTCATCACTGAGAGAGTTCTTTTAAAAACATGCTGGAAAGAGTTCAACATAAATTAATCCAGTTTGACCCTCAGACTAGATTGCTTGGCTGGCTTTTTTTTTTCTTTGTGTATTACTAGAAAAGTAGGAGCAAAAAGTAAGCATAGGATAAAAAATTTACATACAGTTTATCAACCTGAGGCTCAGGTTAGAGGTATGTGCTGTGTGTCTGTGTGGGAGAGAGAGGGAGAGAATGAGAGTAAGAGGAACCTCGTTTTTATCTCTAGCAGTTTCAGAGTTGGAAAAATAATCCACTCTTCTATTATCTGTTTAGTGCTGATGTGAAGCTCTACACTGTTGTTGGTCTCTTAACAGGTTTATTTAACGTAGCTCCCTGGTAGGCTGTAATATAGGGCTACAGCAGGGTCTCTTTCACACCAAAGGATGAAGTAGGAAGGCTGGTATACATTTAACATGCCAGTACAAAGTTAATTCCCTGCCTGTGAATGCAGCACAGCTGTGAGGTAGCCCAGCTTCATACATCTTTCCTCAGCAGGGCGGAGTGAAAATGACAACCACATCACACGTACATCCAAAGCTGTCAATTGTTTTCATATGCAGGATGTTAGCATAATAAGAAAATATAATTATACATCTCTGATCCTATCATCTAAAATATATATATTTAGCTGGTTCGCTAAGGCGTCAGCTGGGAATCAGCTGATTGCATAATTGGTGGGAGAACTGTAAAAGAAACTAATGTTTTGGGTCTAGGAAATTTTACGTGGTTATAATCAAAACTATTGTTCACAGCGGCTGTTTTGAAATGATTTCCTTCTGCGCTGTGTTCAGTTCCTCACCCTCCCTGCTTTCTGCTTCAATGGCTGTATATCACCATAGCAAAGTAGCTCATTCAGAGAGAGCTTTTGTTAGTCTGGACAGGAGAGAACTAATGATTTTTTTTCTAGACTTATGTCTGCTTTTTATTATGCCCCATACAAATTTTATGATACTTCTATAAATTTTTTTGTTCAACCGCTCAGTCAGAGTGTGGTCCAAAAATGCCTTTTGTTTCCTTTGAGTCTTCTTGCTCTGTCTTCCCCCTCTCTCTTTTTTACAGCTTCATAATTCAGTGGTTTAATTTCTTGGTTGTCTGGTAGGAACAGTCAGGGAGCTACACGCCGTCTAACACCTGGGATGGACTTAAATTTCTGCTTTTCTCATTGGGCTTTTGTAGATCCTCTCACCCAGGTTGCTAAACACTGGAAGATGCATCCAGACCGCCAAGGCTGGTAGGAAAAGGACTGCGTTCATATGCCAAGGCGTGTGCTCAGTATATAAATGTCACTTGCAGAACAAATGGTAGCTATAAAAGCTAGCTCTTGAGTTCTACCTATTTGTCACGCTCAAAATGTGACAAAGAAACAGATCCCTGGGGCAAAGCTATTTAGGGGAAGAGACTTATCTCTGCTGATAGATGCCCCATATTTTCCAGGAAGATCCCCTATTTATGGTCATCCTTCCTAGTAAATTGCCTCTTTGTCCCAGTTTTTTGTTTCTGTTGCCTCCTACCTGGCTCTCGTCATGAAACCACTGTCATTGATCTTCTTGATGTTCCTACTTATCATCCCAACTCTATAGGGATCATAGGTGGGCGTCTTGCTGACACATGACCCTTGAGGGTTGCGGCTAGTTGCCCACCTGCAACACCAGTCATGGTTTCATTTAAAGGCATAGAGCAGGCACTAACGGCAGAAACCTGGACATATCTATTCCAAACCCAATCTCATTCTGTTCAATGAGGCTTTTCTCCCAGGTGGTTGGTTACTGGATTACAGCCTTAATTGACACAGATAAGACAACTCTTCTCACAGCTATCCTGCCAATTTGTTCCTTCTTTCTTCATTAATGACACGTATTTTGGACATCAAGCAAGCCAAGGAAGCATTCCCTACCTTCCACCTCCAGGCACTGACTTCCAAGGATAATTTGATTTTTCTTCTTCCCTCGACAACTGGCATGTTTAATTCAATAGTATCTGTCTTCTGGTGTTTTTTTTTTTAAATGACATCACAGCTTCTGCAATACTGGGAGTGAAGATCTGATTTAGACACATCGGCTCGTTAAAAAATACTACCATGAACAGTAATTTCAATAAAAAATAAAGCAGAACTCTTGACAGTGATTAGTAATAACCCGAACAACTCAAGGATAAGGAGCAGAAATGGAGCGATGTGTCCAGGCTTCGCTCATAGAAGACTGGGCTTGTTTGCTTGCCTGAAGACAATATGAATGTTGCGCAGCTAGATTGATGCTATTGTAGATCACCATTGCCATCTCCTGGTGCATAAACTCTTTCGCTTTATTTTCTTCACACTCTGGATTTATCCCGAGAAGAGGCCTAGTATTGGGCAAGTGCACAGAAAAGACTTCAAGGTGAAGACAAAATGAAACACTTAAGATATTAGGGAATGACTATTAATGAGTTCTCTATGTCCCTTTCCTTTTTTGCATATCTAAATAGGCAGATCTAAAAGCATAACTCCAAAAAGATGTTTTTTATAACAGGAACATTTTACAAATCAAGGTATTGGAGTGATGTTATTGTGAATGAGAAATTGTACTTAATACCTATCTCTACCGATTTCCAACTGGAAAATAAATGAAGAGAGCAATGGGTTTGTTTGTTTGTTTTTTTAGCAAAAAGACATTCATCTTAACATGGTGCGCATGTAACCCCACCCCTAGTAATTTGTTTGCCTTTGCAATTTTGCTAAGGGGGCAAGAGAAGCTTATTGTTTCTTTACTTCTTCAAATTTTAGAGGAGGAACTGAAGCAATGTTTGTCACTGTGGTCAAATTGCCCTCCCCGTACATAAGATTTCCCCTTTGAGGTCAGGGTAGCTTTTAGAATTACAACATCTGTGTACTAAGAATATATACAAACTAAGTATACCAAAACAGGTAATGAAAAGTACAAGCCTCATGAAAGAACAATTATTCTGAACACTTTACCCACTCATCTATCGAAGGTGAACAATCCCCAAGCATACACATTTTGCACTGTTAACTAAGGTATAGTACTCATGCACAGATGTATAAAGAGTAAGTCATCGTTTAGTCGTTTAGTCGGTTCCGACTCTTCATGACCTCATGGACCAGAGCACGCCAGGTCCTCCTGTCTTCCACTGCCTCCCGTAGTTGTGTCAAATTCATCTTGGCTGCTTCGATGACACTGTCCAACCATCTCATCCTCTGTCGTCCCCTTCTCCTCTTGCCTTCACACTTTCCTAACATCAAGGTCTTTTCCAAGGAGTCTTCTCTTCTCATGAGATGGCCAAAGTACTGGAGCCTCAGCTTCAGGATCTTTCCTTCCAGTGAGCACTCAGGGTTGATTTCCTTCAAAATGGATAGGTTTGTTCTCCTTGCAGTCCAGGGGACTCTCAAGAGCCTCCTCCAGCACTACAATTCAAAGGCATCAACTCTTCGGTGGTCAGTTTTGTTTATGGTCCAGCTAAAAAAGAGTAAGTAGGTAGAGCAAAAAACCTAATGGAAAGAGAGTGGGGTTCAAACCATCACAGAGTCATAAAATTCAATAGGTGGTGTTGGGCTACTTGTGATCTCTCCTCCTAAGACAATTGAAAGCTTTAAAAAAAAACAAGGGAAGGATCATGCATTCCATGTGACCTCTATGGAGGCAGGACAACACATTTTGGAGCCACTGTGGTGATTTTCGAAGGAAAAGGACATTAGGTTTCTGCACAGATGCTTTGAAGAAGTTAGAGACACATTGATAAGGAAAGCAAGCTTTATTTATCCTGACTTCTGGACTAGGACTGCACTTGTCTGCAGGAGGCTGAGCCATTCAAAGCTTCAAAATTCTGTGTCTGCATGTCTCATTGAGTCAAGACATCCTAAACAAGTGACAACAAAGCATGTAGTGTGCATTCTTTACATCATTGCTTCCGAGCTTTGGAGTCATGAGCTCCCCAGGGGTTGACAAAGTGTTTTTGGGGATTTGTGTGTCACAGATCATCTTATGTGTTTTATAGTCCTTGTTAAATAATAATATATTTTATAGCAGTTTTAACAATATAGTACTTTTATTTTATTTTTTTTTGAAGTTTTAGTATGTAGTTAATTATGTCTTATGTTGATGATTGTTGGTTTTTTTAATGTTGCAAACTGCCCAGAGTGGCTTTGGCCAGATGAGCAATATAAAAAGGTAATTAAATAACTGCATACATACATTTCTTCCTTGACCTGGAGTGCACATTTCTTCCTTGACCTGGAGTGGGATATTGAAGTTAGTGTGTATGTGTATGCATGAGAAACAGGCCCTTTGGGGGAGAAAGAAGCCTCTACCTCTTCAAAGGAGATGTCTTTACCCCTTTTTAAAAATGTGGTGGGGGGCACAGGCTACCAGGCTGTTATAAAATGGGTCGCAACTTGAAAAAGGTTGGGAACCACTGCTTTACGTCCATACTAAAAGGTTACATACACACTGTGGTAGATACGTGTTACATGTGAAATTATTGTTGTCTTTGGGTCAGTCCCACAATTGGAAAGACTAGCACCCTGCCTCATGGAAACAGATCTCAGGATACTATTAAAGGCTAGAATACTCTCAATTGTTGAATTTATTATCCTGTCTTACCTTTATGCTGTGAGGGAATGTGCATCTGGATTTCTACCTCAGACCTCGTAATGTTGTGGGCTACTTCTGAGTCCCCTTCATTCATCCAAGTAAGGAGAGTGTGGCTTTAAGATTACAGCCCAGTTCAATAAAGAATAGTTCTTACTTCAGTTTGTTGGGATTTACACTGTGGTGAAAGGACTGGCACATCCAGATAGGGGTTACCTCACAGTCCAGAATGTCATTTGGGAAGGGAAATGTTGCTTGGGTTTGTGGGATCTAAATGGTGCACACCTTATTGCGATATATTCTGTACAAGAATCTGAATGTATGTGGTGGTTTTTCACACAGTAAAAACTAAAACTGTAGCAAAGTGCTGGTAGGCTGCCCTCTGACTACTGTGAAGAAAACACTTATTTCAAATTAGTCTAAAGTGGACGTGAGATGGTAACCAGAGTCCCTCTAAACAGGCACAAAATCTCCATCCAAACCAGAAGGTGATGATGTGGGACAGGAATCATCATCATCTTAGAACTGTAGAGCTGGAAGGAGCCCTATGGATCATCAAGTCTACCCTTGTCAAGGAGACACAGTGTGGAACCTAACTCCCGACCTCCTGACTCTGCAGCAAGATACCTAAACCACTGAGGTGTCCTGCAGCATCAGAAGTGTGGAGAAGGAGAAAACCTGAACTAAAACAATGTGGGTATTTGGTTTGAAGAAGAAAAGTCTACATGCTATGCAGGGGTGCATAGGTGGTTGTGTGAAAAAAGAGAGATTATCGAACCCTGCGGGACTCCACATTTGAGAGTCTATGGAGCAGACAACATCTCCCCAAGCTGTACTCTCTGTGGATGGTCCTCCAGGAAGGACTGGAGCCAAGCCAAGGTCTGACCTCCAATTCCTATCCCAGAGAGCCTCCCCAGGAGGATAACATGGTCAACAGCATCAAAGGCCACTGAAAGATCAAAGAGGACCAGGAAGGACATTTTGCCCCTGTTGGTTTCCCTCAAAAGGTCACCTTGCAGGGTGATCAATGCTGTTTCCATGCTATGGTATGGCCTAAACCTGGACTGGAATGAATCAAGGCCATTGGTCTCCTCCAGGAGTGCCTGAAACTGATTGGCCACCACTCTCTCTACCAGCTTCCTCATAAAAGGAACATTGGTGATGGGTCTATAGTTGTTTATATCATCCACCACCAAGTTGGGCTTTTTTCAGATTGGTCAAATGAGTGTCTCCTTGAAGGAAAGGAGCACCTTGCCCTTAAGGAGAGACCCATTAATAATGGCAGTAGCCCGTTTTGTTGTTACAGAATTTCAGCAGCTAGGCTGGGCAACGATCTAGTGAACAGGTGGTGGCTCTACAGTGCTTAAGCACCCTGTCAACCTCAAGCGATGTCACCAGCTGAAATTGTGTCAGGTAAGGTGGAGCAGTGGAAGTCTCAGCTCAATCTACTGATAAAGAGGAGGAATCCAGGTCCCGGCGGATGGTCTCCACTTTGTTTTTTAAAAGGCTGCAAATTGGTTACAAGAGATACTACTGGGAGGCCTGTCTTTATGACCAATCCTGGATAGATTGTGCACAATATGAAAAAGTTCAACTTGATGGTCACAAGCTTCAGTTATCCAGGACGCAAAGTAAGATCATCTTGTGGCCTTCACTTTAGCTAAAAAGATGATCTTAGCAGCTATTTAATTGGCTTCCATCAGGTCCCGTCTCCAAATGCTCTCTAGCCTCCTTCTGTTTTGCTTCATCACACATAGCTGCTGGTTATAACAAACAGCTGTGCGTGTTCAGCAACAGAGGGGGTGTTTAGGTGCGATCATGTCAGCTGCCCTGGAGGTGGCGGTATACCAACCATCCACCAGACCTTCAACAGAAGTTCCAACTAGCTCAGCCAGTAACCCCCACATTACATCTTGGAAACCAACAGGATCCAATAGTCTGCAGGGGCAGACCATTTTAATAGGTCCTTGCTCCCTGTGGGGGGCGTAGAGGGCCACTGAGAGGTTGCATTTTATCAGGTGTTGGTCTGACCATGACACAGGGACTGATGTCAGGTTGGTCACCCTTGGATCACTCTCTCCCTGTTCAGTTGAGATTAGCAGGTCTAGAGTATGACCAGACACATGGGTGGGGCCGTTCACATGTTGGGACATGTCCAAGGAAGCCATGGTTTCCAAGAACTCAAGAGCTGGACTTGGGGCCCCAGCTTCAGCATGAACATTAAAGTTTCCCAGGACAATAAGCCTGGGGGACCTCAATGCTGCCACCAAAACGAAGCCAGTCAGCTCTGGAAAGAAGAGTGCTGGTTGCTGGGTTAGATTAATATCTTCCCAGTGCTTAGAAAGGGCAACCTGTTCTGATTGTCTTCCATTTTGAGAAGTGATTAGAATTGTCTTTTCCTGCGTAGCTGAGCAACAACATGGGCACTAGTCTCCTGTCTTCCTAAACTTCCTCCTGTCCCTAAAATATTTTAGTCACACGAGACAGGCAAACGTGATGTGGCTACAATTCACCCCCCCCCCTCCACTTTTGGATTACGACTTCAGTATTCAACAGGATGCCGAGCCATGATAAATCACCCTTTCAGTCAAATTGGTATACAGAAAGGAATGTGAGCTAACCTGCAATAAATTCCACAGAGTGACAGATTAAACTAATGGAGTCCATGCACTGCACATTGTTTTGCCTTGTTTTCTTCTGCCTTTCTGACAAAGCTTTATACTTTTCATATACATTTCAGAATAGGGGCTCCGGTCATCATTGATCCACCATTCGGGAAATCACAGTAATGAATAAATGCAATGTTATGATCATCACAATCTTAGAACTGTAGAGCTGGAAGGGACCCTATGGATCATCAAGCCCAGCCCCTTTTATATGAATGAAAGAGCAATGCTTTTTGTATTGCAGGGTCTTTAGGAAAAGGGGATGTGGCAATTTTTCAGTGAGGAGAGCAGGACTGAACTCATACATTCTGCTGCTGGGGCAAACAGCAAGACTGCCCCCCTTCTTGTTCCATGTCAGTCTCATTTCAATAGTGGTGATAGGATAGTGGTGGAGTAACGTGAGAGGTATAGAACTGGCACTGTCAATCAGCAATAATTCAGTTTGGCACTTCACATTGCTAGTTCCCTTTCTGAAGATTGTCCTCCAATTTTGTCGGGATATTGTAATTTTTATAGGCCTGAACCTGGATAAATGTGTTATTAATGAGCTGCCATTGTGAACAGATGTGTGTATGCTGAGTCACTCTGACTGCTGAGAAGATGATGCAATGTGTGAAAATGAGAAGACACCCAGGTGCAGAAGATGAAGTAATGTGTCTTCTGATTGGGCTAAAGAAGCCTTGTATATGTATATAAGTGAACAGTGTATTCATAGTTTTCTCTTCTCTCTCCACCATTTGCTGCTATCCTCTATGCCGGTTTGTTTAATGGTTTCCTGCCATGCTGATGTGATGCCAGCCTGTATATACTTGTAAATATTGTAAATACAACCGTCTTGCTAAAGAAGAAGAACTTGTGTCTTCAATTAACTCTGCGTATTTTCCTGTCGCCAAATTCCTGACAAATTTGACATTTGTTTTGTGCATAATTAAAATCAGACCAACGCAAGAGTGCTCTAGATTTTTCCATAGGTGAAGATGTGATACCTTCCCTGAAAAAAAGGTCATTGGGTAAATAAGTCAACAAATAAAATGAAAAATCCAAGGCAGGCTTGCTGCAGACCACTAAACATGAAAGCATTAGAGATGTTCAAGTGGCACATAATGGTAGGACAGGGTCTGACAGAGAAACAGTCAGTAGGAGATCTCTCTCCGTGAGCCAGGTGACCTATTATTCTCTGTACAATGCTACCCATCGGTGATTGTTCTAATGCAGTCTACCTTTTTCCCACAGGAATGAATGCCGGCCATTCACTTATGTGAAATAAAACAGACATCAGGATACATTCTGTGCCACAGTTTCTACGCCTGCTTGAAGCTCAGCAACTTAACTTTTTTGGGCTACCATTCCCAGAATTTTCCAGTCATCATGTCCACCTGCAGCCCTCGTGGTTGAGAATCCAAGTTTCCAGGGGTTCATCCACATTTCTATTTCTTATTTGCATTAGAGCAAAACTTTGTATTTTGATTTCACAAGGTCTGTTCCTTGTAAAGGGTCTCATGATGCCTGACAAGAACTAACTCTAACCCAGGCTACGAGTTATGCTATTCATGTGGCAATTGCCCTGCTGTGCTTGTAAGGAAGGTTCCCACCACCATCTCCCTCTGTGAGAAGAAAGGGAGGGTGGAGGCCTTTCTTCACACCATCTAGTGATCAAAGAATCTGAAGCTGGTTCTATACAAAATGTTCCATCTTTGCCTGCTGTGGGAGTTCAATGACCAGTGTGGGGCATCGGCATCCTTTGGTGCCACAATCTTAAAGGAAAGATGGGCAGATGCTTTCATTTCATTGTTGTTTAGTCATTAAGTCATGCCCGACTCTTCGTGACCCTATGGGCCAGAGCACACCAGGCCCTCCTATCTTCCACTGCCTCCAGGAGTTGGGTCAAAGTCATATTGGTCGCTTCGATGACCAACCATCTCATCCTCTGTTGTCCCCTTCTTCTCTTGCCTTCACACTTTCCCAATATCAGGGTCTTCCTTTCATACTATCTGATAATTCACCATCTATGAATTCAAAAAGCCAGCTCCCTTGATCACATGGTAGTCAATGAAAATACATCTGAGGTAAAATTTATCAAAAGAGACTTTCTAGAGGGAATTTCTGAAAATATCCCTTTTTAAAATACAGTCATATCATCCAGAGACAAGTAATTGTTGTTGTTTAAAACCCCATAGATTGTGAGGAGGTGAGAAGCAGTTTGACAAAGAGGTGTAACCTCATCTACGAGTAGTTCACTGACTTGAGCTTTATGTAATGCAGCAGTCTGCCAACTGCTTCCCAAGGTTAGATCCTCCATTCCAGGTATTCATGTAGCACTGAGTTCCATTGGACGGACTGATGGGCAAGCACTGACAGATACATCCAGAGTTTTTCTTCCTCATAGGATTTTGTAATAATTCTCTTCTAAAGAGTTCACCACTGTGGTTTTTTTTTTCTCCTGCATAACTGAACCTTTCCTTATGCTCCCAATGGATTCAGACGGATTCTTCTCAGTGTGGAGCTATAAGATCCCCACCTCGTATGCTGGGTAAATAAGAAGTGTAAGACCCTCTTCATGGGGCTCCTTTTGAGCATAAGTCTTCCTTCAGCTAAGGGATGTGGTGGCGCTGTGGGCTAAACCGCAGAAGCCTGTGCTGCAGGGTCAGAAGACCAAGCAGTCGTAAGATCGAATCCACGCGATGGAGTGAGCTCTCGTCGCTTGTCCCAGCTCCCCCCAACCTAGCGGTTTGAAAGCATGCAAATACAAGTAGATAAATAGGGACCACTTAGGTAGGAAGGTAACAGCGTTCTGTGTCTAAGTCGCACTGGCCATGTGACCACGGAATATTGTCTTTGGACAAACGCTGGCTCTATGTCTTGGAAACGGGGATGAGCACCATCCCCTAGAGTTGAACACGACTGGACAAAAATTGTCAAGGGGAACCTTTACCTTTACCTTCCTTCAGTTAGCTAGCACTCTCTATACTTAGGACAGCCTTTGGACAGTCCTTCATCTGTCAGTTGAGATGATCACATTCAGTCCTCGCTAAGGTCTTGTCCAGGGGCTGCCTTATTTAAACCTGGAGCTACTTCCACCTCTGCTGATGCAGTTGGTCTATGTCAATACCCACATCCCTTGTGTGAATTGTTATGGAACACAGCCTCTTTCTCAACTGACCCTCTGTGAATAGAAGGAACAAATTTGGAATGCCATGTTATGAGCTCTATATGTTTTTTTTCCCTTTTTTAAAAATTGGATTTTCTTTTTCCAAACCATCCAACTGTCACTGTTTCTGAAATGGCAAAACCCAGGAATGTCTACTTGGCTAATCTGAAAAACCAAGGTTACAAACCATGCAAAGAGTGGACAAATAACAATGCTATCTATGCAAATCGCCCCCTCCCTCAAAGGCATGCCCCTTCACCCTGGCATAAAGCAGCCTCAAACGCTACGATATACGTTTTCTCAGATATGTAAAAGATGCTCCCTCAAAAAAGGTGTAATTTTCAACCAGGTCAAAGTATACTGAGGGAATGATAGAAAAAATGTCTCTCTAGTGCCAGCTGCACTGTCTAACAAGACTATATAGTGAGATTGTATTCTATGGCTTACAAGAGTATTGATCTGTGGGTACTTCGCAGTGGTGCTACATTCGTTTTAACATTGATCCCTGTTTCATTACACCACTGTATCATGCACCCTTGGTGTCATCTTGGTGCCCCTTCTATAAAAACCAAAGTGCTTTGCGTTGCGGGCCAGATATACAGACGTTTTGTGTATCTTGTAATTCAAAACAAATCAATTCCAAGCCTACTTAGCCACGGGTGCGCATGCGAGAAAAAGTCGCTCTTCCGAAAATATTGGTCTATAATGATTTAAATTCAGAAAGCAAGGAAGCGGCAAGAATAAAAGGACTTTTCTGTCCCCCCCCCACTTTGTGTGTGTGAAAGTGGGGCATGATTTAGCTTAGGGAGAAGGGGGTTGGTACACTTCTCCATTGTTTGTGTTACCTTTCACAGGTCTTTGGAAAGGCTATTTCTTCCCCTAATGGCTTTGTCCTTCTTTCCACGTTTTGGAAAACATTGATTCTCCTTCCGCACGTTCTTATGCAGTTCAAGTGAACAGAGTGCTGTTTAATATATGTGCAGGTCTGTGTAATGCCACAAACAAATATATAACTACAGCTTTAGGAAGGAAAGTTGGTTTTCCTTGTGGACAAGCACTGCCTCAGACAGAGTGATGAATACACTGGATCTCAAAGCAGCAACTTGTTTGTTCTCCTCAAGTTGGCTGCATTTGTTTCTGTAGTTTTAAGTCAAAGGGGAACCAGGGTTGTCCTTGTACTGTATTTAGCAAATTATTCATCCCTGTGCATCACAGTGGCAATGCATTCCTTAATAAAGGAAAACCAGCTTTCTCTTCCTGTTAAAGCCATTATTATTATTATTATTATTATTATTATTATTATTATTATTATTATTATTATTATTATTATTATTATTATTATTATTATTATTATTATTAGAAAATACAAGATAGTCTTTGACTGGCCTTATATAACAGATAAGAGTTTTAAGCGAAAACCTATCAGTTAACTATAAGTGTAATGGACACGTTGTTCCTAATATTGCCAGTTGTCTAAGGCAAATAGATGAACTGACTAGGAACACAAGAGTCCTCTTGCAATTGTCCCTCAGCATCTGATATATATATTTTTTAAAATACTGCCTTTGATATCACTTGAATTAATAGGTCACCATCATGTCTGTCAGTTACAGTGGAAAGCTTTATGTATCAAGAACTTTATCATTCTCTTAGGAAATCACCGATGTTACTGCCATCATGATATCCAATGGTAGGGAGATGAGTGCTGAACTACACATTGTGCCATATTTTAATTATCTGCTGGATGGCAAGTGGGTGGGAAGTCAAAAGAATGGAAGGAATAATTATCAAGTGTAATGTGTACCTGGCTGCAGAGCCTTAGAATGGAGTTTGATTCTCCATTGTGCCTCCTGGGAGAAGAACCAGCCTCTGTAGCCTTGGGCAAGCTGCCCAGTCACAAGAAGGGACTGGTAAACCACTTCTGAGTTCTTCATGCCAACAAGACCCTAGCAAGGCTTGCCACAAGTTGGAACCGCTCATCATCATCATCATCATCATCATCATCATCATCATCATCATCATCACCACCACCACCACCACCACCATCATCATCATCATCATCATCATCATCATCATCATCATCATCATCATCATCATCATTATTATTATTATTATTATTATTATTATTATTATTATTATTATTATTATTATTATTATTATTATTATTATTATTATTATTATTATTACCTTTGCTACCAGGTTTATGTAACCTTCAAAATTTCACCTCCACTACTGTGTATGTTTAGAACTGTTTTGTCACCCAATTGTGAAAAACGATGATGGAGAGTGAAAAGAGATTCAGCTGAAAAACAATTACATTGTTGCCTATCATAGATGCAGCGTAAAGTATGTCAATGTTTTCATTATAATTTCAGGGATTTATATCACTTATTCCACTTTAGCAGACTCTTTGGTGGAAGTGACAAATAAAAACTATAGGAGAAACAAAAAGAATCTGTGTAAGCACCCTATTGAGCAATAACTATGCATCATTGCTCAAGGACTGAATGAAAATATATCACTTTAACTTGGGGAAAGGAAATTGTAATGGGGTCAAGGCATTAGGTACAAATCTCAGGCTTCTCAAAATTTCATAGTTGGAAAGGACATCATTTCAGTGTGTGGTGTCTCTTCTATAAGGATTCCTAAATGGAATTTGATATTTGTGTAGACCACCTCTGTAAAACACCCATACTAAATTCAGTTGGGTTTTACTTTCCTCCTTGCTCTTTGACGACGTGGTGGCGCTGCGAGCTAAACCGCAGAAGCCTGTGCTGCAGGGTCCGAAGACCAGCAGTCGTAAGATCAAATCCACGCAATGGAGTGAGCGCCCATCGCTTGTCCCAGCTCCCACCAACCTAGCGGTTCGAAAGCATGCAAATGCAAGTAGATAAATAGGGACCACCTCGGTGGGAAGGTAACAGCGTTCCGTGTCTAAGTTGCACTGGCCACGTGACCACGGAAGATTGTCTTCAGACAAACGCTGGCTCTATGGCTTGGAAACGGGGATGAGCACCGCCCCCTAGAGTCAAACACGACTGGACAAAAATTGTCAAGGGGAACCTTTACCTTTACCTTTTTGCTCTTTGACACCATGTGTTACACATTCTACTCCATAGGCTAAGGTGGATAGAGCCAAATAGAAACAGTCAAGGGAGACATAAGGATAGATTTCCCTTCAAAGTGTCCCATCACCCTTTCTGAAATGCACACTTTTCGAAAAACAGCCCTGACAATTGCTTAGGGATTGGGTGAGAAGTGGTTAACAGATGAAAAAAGGAGTCAGCTTCCAGGATTTTCCCTTGTGTGTTTGTGACCGGTAGTGAGCACAAGAGGGTATCCTGTAGACCATCTTAACTGCTGCCATTGGTGTTGTCAACAGTCAGGTTGCTCTTTGCTATGTAAAGCTTGCCATCTTTTTTCCTGCTGGCAACATGGGTGTCTACATTGTTCAACAATATCAGACCCTCTCTTGGCTTTCTGAATCATCGGTATAGAAGCACAGTATCCCACACTGATAAACCAGAGGTTTGTTCGTTGTTGTTGTTGTTTTTTAAAATAACTCAATCTGAATTTATGAGCAGGAATCTTAACTACAAGGCATGTGGATGGGGAGATTTTTGTCCCAAGCTTTGACTTGCTGCAGGATTGCCTTGTGCAACAAGAAGGCTCATGAGTTGCAGTGGTGGCGGCCCACTCCCTTGCTGTAAAGGGCATGATAGGCACAAGCGTATGTACCCACTGTCTGTTTCCATATTCCTCTCCCTTTGCTGATGCACTGACACACTGATCAGTGCCTCTGCTTTGAATATGTTTTGGTGTTGCCTTTTTTTGGTCTATTATTTGGTTTATCATTTTTCGTATTGGTATACTGACCATTGTTAGCTTGAAATACTGCCTTTTAATGATGTAAGTTGCTTGGGGTCTTTTTTAAGGAGAAAGGCAGGGGGGGATATATTAAATTAATAAATAATAAACACACATTGATAGAGAATGGAGATGGGTGGCTAGGCTTTAAAGTCACCTTATACAGAAAAATCAAAGATTCTCCCCTGCCAGCACCACCTGCTTTGAAAGTTGCTTTTTCATATGAAGATCCAGGAAATTCCAGCAATTTTCTGAGGCTCCAGCTGGTGCCCTACCCGTGGCCAAAGTTCTTTCTGGTCCAAGACATTTTGATTCAACTTTAGTCCTTGGTAGGATGATGTAAATCCAAACCGGCAGGAGATGAGACGCGGCACTGTCGTTCATTGCATCGCTGCTGTTTGGTATTCTGTAGAGTTATTTGCGTATGACGAATTTATGGCAGGGAAAGTGGTAGACTGCTTCTTTGCCTTCTCAATATAGAGACCCACACTGCATCCCATTTTGCAGGGATGAACAAAGGAATCCTTTGCAGAGTGATCTGCTTCCTCATGCACAAGCCATGGCAGGCATATACACTGCATTCTCAGGCTCTTTTTCCTCACCAGATCCCTCATATGACAGGCAATTTTCACCTGCATATCAGAACAAGATTCTTCCTTTGACGGATCAGACCACAATCTCTTTCATCTGGCCCATCGATCTGTATCCAGCAGCAGCTACCCAGATACTTGCAGGACATTTGCTGTTGGACCACAGTATCTGCAAAATCAGTTTCAGTATCCTCACAGATGCTGAAAAACCCAGAAGTATTAAATGCCATACATTGCATGGTCTCGCTGTCCCTCTAATGGACAGTTCTGGTAAATACACCCTGGAAATACATAAATTGGCATTTCTGGGATTTTTTATTTTAGTATTTTCATCCAGTGGCTAAGTGAATCAACAGATACTGATTCGGTGCAAGGGGGGTCCTACTATATAAGCATACAGTGGACCCTCGACTTACGAAGGTCCTACTTATGAAAATTTCGAGGTACGCAAAGCTCCGGCCACAAAATTTTCATTTGACTTGCGGCTGGAGCTTTGACCTACGAAAGGCAGGAGGAAAGGGCAAGAAATTCAAAGCCGCCCCTGCTGCCCTCTGTTTCCCATCCCCGTTGACATCCCACGGGGACAGGAGGCAGAGGGCAATGGGGATGGGAGACGGAGGGCAATGGGGGCAGCTTTGGAAGCCCAGGAAGCCAAAAGCCGCTCCGCATTCACTGCCGGCTTTCGGGCAGCGGAGGGGGTTTTGAAGCTTGAGAAGCCAAAAGCCGGCACGGATTAAATGCTGGAATGGATTAAATGGTTTCCAATGCATTCCTGTGGGAAATGGACCCTCGACCTATGGACTTTTCGACCTGTGGCTACTGTTCCAATATGGATTAATTCCGTAAATCAAGGGTCCACTGCACTATGAAGTTAACAACTTTCCATTTGTCCCACCACCTGCTTTTAGGAGGCATACTGCTTTGGTACCTGGAAGTTTAATTTGTCATAATGGCTAAAAAAGCATCCCTTGGTCTTTCACTTGTGGAATTAAATTTTAATTTTCTAATCTTGCAGCTAAATGTATAAATAGTGTATAAAAGGCAAATGTGTGTGGTTCTTATTGAGGCAAATAGTTTTCAGTAATGTGTTCCTTGCCAGTCTCTTTGTGTTGTTTTGCATCTGCACTGCAGCCAGGAACATCTTGGCACGATTTTGTTTAGAATGGCAGATGCAAGCTTTCCTAAGTCACCCTGACTTGTCAATGGTCACATACACCAGTGGTTCTCAACCTTGGGTAATCCAGATGTTTTGGGACTGCAGCTCACAAAGATCCTGGTCAGCAGAACTAAGAGTGAAGGCTTCTGGAAACTGCAGTCCAAGAACACCTGGGTTACCCAAGGCTGGGAACCACCGACTTATGCTACAGATGCCTCATGACTTTGGCAAGAAGAGTGCTTCTTCCTGGATTGCAAAGCGTCATGATGTACTCCGCAGGGTCTATGAGCTAGCCTGCTCCTATGGCTTCCTTACATTGTATCTAGACTACTGCAATATGGACAAAAATTGAAGAGAGTCCAGGACTGATGGCATCAACGAATGCAATGGAATTGTGTTTCCATTGCTGCGGGGGGGGGGGGGGAGAAGGGAGCAGCTACGATACTACCAGTGTCAGGATCACAATCCTCTGACACAAAAAGATTTCCATTGGTTGCCAGGTCCCTTCAAGATTCAATTCAAAGTGCTGGTTTTTAATCCCAAATGGTTTGAGACCCAGCTATCTATTCAACCACCTGTCTTCATTATGAACACATCTGGTTTGCTGAGGTCCTGCTTATATAAGTGTCCTGCTTATATAACGCCTCATAGCGCTTCAAGCACTCTCTGGGTGATGTACAAGTTAATTATGCAGGCTACACATCCCCCCCCCAGAGAGCTGGGTACTCATTTTGCCAACCTCGGAAGGAGAGAAGGCTGAGTGAACCTTAAGCAGCTACCTGGGATTGAACCCCAAGTTGTGAGCACAGTTTTGGCTGCAGTACAGCAGTTTAACCACTGTGCCATGAGGCTGCTTTGTTTGAGGTGCCCTGGGTCACCTATAGAGATGTCAGCAATGGTATAATCTTGCCACCGCGCCCGGGTCAAACACTGGAACGTCTCCAGGACCCCATGGAGTCCCTTCCCGTTGTCTCTGTCAGATCACTCCTTCCATCTCCTCCTGTCAGGCAGGTGTCAGCTCATGTCTCTTCAGGCTGTCCCCCTCCTTCAAAACCATCTTCTTTTTGCATCTCATAGAGATTTCTTGTCCTCCACATTTCAGTCCACTTTCCCCTTTAGGTGTGGGAGAAATCAATATATAAATCTTAGGACTGCAGAGCTGGAAGGGACCCTATGGATCATTGAGCCCAGAAGACCCTGTCTAGCAGGCACAGTGGAGAATTGAACTGCCAACCTCTGGCTCTGCAGTCAGATGCCTGAACCAGTTGCCCTGCCTTGTGCTCCATCCAAACCAGCAGGGATTGGCTAGCCTTCTCACTCACCTGCCTGGCTGCTTGCCTGATCAGGATAGCTTGGGTGCAGCTTGGCTTTCTGCACCTCAGTCTTTGTAAGTGTGTGCATGTAAGGTTTCAGCTAAAACCCGGAAAAGGAGCCACGCTGGCAGCTTCTGCCTTCCTCTCTCATAGTTGCAGCAGAGTGGTAAACTGGAGTGTGCGAATGTATGTGCAGGTGTACTCAGGAAGGAAGGGGGCGCATACATGAAAAGAGTATTGTGTACATGAATATGTGTGTTTCTGTGTGCATTTAAGTTTCATGGGGGGACCTACACTTTTCTATTTGGGGCTACCCTATTACTTGAACAACAAGAAGGCTTTGTCCTGTGCTCTTTCCAGACTGTGGAACAAATTACTCTCATAGCTGCAAGCAGTTCCCACTCTTGGGGAGCTTTGTGGCACAGTGGTTAAACTGCAGTACTGCAGCCAAGACTCTGCTCACAACCTGAGTTTGATCCCAGCAGGCTCAGGTAACCAGCTTGAGATTGATTCAACCTTCCATCCTTCTGAGATCAGTAACTGAGTACTCGGCTTGCTTGGGGGTGGCATAATTAAATTGTAAACTGCCCAGAGAGTGCTTTAAGTTCTACGGGTAGGTATATAAGCAATACACTTTGCTCTATTTCTTTTAGAAGGGACACAAAGACACAACTCTTCAAATTGGCTTGTTAAACTCTGGTTATTTTACTACCAAAAAAAATGTAATGGTGTTGATCATTTAAATAGTTCCTAGTTATCATTTCCATTCCCTCTTGCTTCTTAGAACATAAATACCAAAAAAATGTGATAAAGAAAGGAAATGTGCAGGATGGTCCTCATGCTGTCTTTTACCATTATTTTTATGTATCCAGAATCACCTTTTCATCGGGGTCATGACTTTTTTATATATTTGAACTTTCGCTCATCTGTCTTGCCAACAAGATCCATACTGCAAGCCTCTGTAGGTTTTCTGCCAATATAACTGTTACGGCTGGCTCTAAAGAATCCTGGAAACCAGAGTTTGGTGAAGGTACTGTGAACTATATGTGAAAGATTAATAATCTCCTCTCAAGAACTACAATACCCACAAGAAAATCTATTTTTCAGAACCCGACTTAGATTGTATGCTGTTCTACTGATCACAGAATTACAGAATTGTAGAGCTAGAAGGGACCTCCGGGGTCATGAAGACCAACCCCTGTAAAAACAGCGAATGTATATCTTCCTTTCCGTTCATAACCATTCTTTTCTTTCTTTCATTCTTCCTGAGAAAACTGTTTCACTCCCCTTCAAAGGTAGCAAATGGATTATACTGCCAGCTACTACATGTGCTCCAGGCATTGCTTATCAATCAATATACATGTTTAAAGCTCATCCATATTTTAAAAGTAATTCCTTATGAACGACGACATGGTTTTCTTTGTTATACCTAGAGCCCCCAACCCAAAATTGAATGTTTATAGTGGCTTGTGTTTTGTATTAAGTATGGAGCCATCTGTTCTTGTGAAAATGAGCCAAATTAGTGAAAAACAATTAATTTGGGTAGTTGGTGAACCACAGAATTTGCCAATTTGCAGTGATTAAGGTTTTCTGCACTTGGAATGAAGTATAGATGGGTGGAAATAAAGGGTGGAAATGATCACAGCCATGGAAAACACATCTAGATAACTAATTCACACATCAAAACTCACTGTCTTCCCCCCCCTCCCATCAATCAGAACAATAGAAGTAGAGTTTTTCTTCCATGACTCTTTCCATGATTTAGTCATGCCAAAATGTAGCTAGATAAGTGCAGCTCTTCTTCCCTGTTAGAAAAACATGCAAACCCTGTGTTCAAGGTTATCTAAAGGGAATGGATAGCTGAGTGGTTTATGTTATGTTGTGGGTCCAGACACAACAACTGCTTCCACAAACGGTCCTTTATTCCAAAGACGACATCATATACGCAAGACATACAGTCGTGCCCCGCTTAATGATTACCCCATATAACGATGAATCTGCTTCACAACGATGTTTTTGCAATCGCAAAACGATGTTTGAATGGGGTTTTTTCACTTAGCAGTGATCGGTTCCGTGCTTCTGGAACTGATTTTCTCTTTACGACAATCAGCAAACAGCTGATCATTGGGTTTCAATGAAGAAAAAGGCCCCCCACTGTTTTCTAGGATGGATTCCTCACTTTACAGGCACCGAAAATGGCTGCCGTATGGAGGATCTTCACTGGACGAGCAGGTATTCAGCCAGTGGTGGGATTCAAATAAATTAACAACCGGTTCTATGTCCTAATGATTGATTGATAAATAAATAAATAAATAAATAAATAAATAAATAAATAAATAAATAAATAAATAAATAAATAAATAAATAAATAAATGCCCAGGACAGTGGGATCTGATGAGGGTTTCTTCCATAGTGGTCTCCCTACTGCCTATTATCACAACTACCTCTCACATGATTAAGACATCTGGATAACTGTACTGTATCTCTTTGGGCATACCACTGCTGTTACCCTCACCATGGGCTTGTGCCAAAAACGCACACACAAACACACACACACCTCACAGTGAGTGCTTATGACCAAGTTTGACAGAGAACTGACACATCTTTCCTTTACCTCCAATTTCGCCCTATAGCTCACCAGTAAAAATTGCTTCCCTCCCCTTTCCTGCTCCTGAAATGACTGATAGCTCAGTTTGTTGTTAACTGGAGGCCAGCTTTGCACACCTGCAGAAGTTGTTGCTGACAAATCCATTAAAGCTGTTAATCAAATTTCTATTCCAAAGAACTCGACCTCTCCATTTCTCCCCATATCAAAAATCAAGGAACTGTCATACCCTAGTGACGAACCCTGTCACATCTGCTCTGTGGATCTCTGTACTTCTACTGCAACACACAAAGAAATTTGACCAGAAATTTAAAACTTCAGAAGATTCCTGGTGAAAAGAATGTGAACAACTGCTCTTCCAGGTGTAGGGATTTACTTTTATTTTATTTATTTATTTATTTATTTATTCAATTTCTACCCCGCCCCTCTAGACAACGTCTACTCGGGGCGGCTTACAAACATTACCTTACAAAATATTTACAGGGCCCTTTGGCATTACTGAGCATGCGCGCGCACACACACACACACACAAAATAACTCTTTTTGAAAACCAGAATTAGAATTCTAGCCGCTTTGGGAAGAAGAAGGAGGTGGACTTTGCAACTTACAGACTTTGCGGCAAAAATTGAGACCAGGGGCAACAGACGTTGCTCACCCCTGCTGTACATAGATATTATGTTTAAATTATTCAAGAGAATTATGCTTCTCATAAGTTTCCTTAAACTGCTGTTGTGCTACACAAAACTTTAATTTGCTAAAACCCAGTCTGTGTCTAAAATATAGAAAATTAGACACATTTTTCTCCCCATATCTGCACACATGGGAAAATAGTAAAACCGCATAAGAACCTAAGAGGAGCCCTGCTGGATTAGGCCAAGGGCCCATCTCAGTCCAGCATCCTGGATCTCTCAGTGGCCCCATCAGATGCCTCTGGGAGCAAAGAGACAACTAGACGCCTGTCTCCTGATCCCCCTTCCCTGCATCTGGAATTTGAAGGGACCTTCCTTTTAAGCCTGGAGACCTCAGCAACCACTGCCTCAGGGTCAAGCCTGTAGTTATGCAGAGTGTGACAACTACCTCATGTCATGAAATGGCAGGAAATTATTAGTAACTTAGGGTTACTTGTTGTATTTTTACTGACAGGATTGGGGAGAGGTGCTTGCAGGATTTTCTGCTTCACACTACTTCACGAATTGTCTTTGGGTGGCCCTGAATGATTTCACATACCTTCATCAGTACATTATTATCTACTACAGCACTATCTAGTTATGGAAATATACAGATTGAACAAGGAACAAGACAGGGATGTAAAAACATGTTGACTCAGCAGTAGGCTGCCAGACACTTCCTCCCCCCGCCCCCCACCCCCCAATTCACCAACAATGTGGTTGTCGAAGTTCCTCTGGCTTTTGTTCTCTTAACTGCAGTTTAACATTATCAATGACTTGTTTCCATAAATGTTTACTGGAAGCTACCTCTAGACTGCTCCTATTTCATGCCCCAAAGCTACCACATTTGTAACGAAATTGTAGGCTGGTAGTATTAATGATGACAGTGAAGTAGAATTCTCTCCAGAGAAATTTTTCAAGAGAAATCAAATTTTTCACAGAGACAAAATAGGACATGCTTATATGCTTGCAAATAATAACATCCTGCCTTTCACAACAACCCTTAACATTAAGTAATGCAATTCAGAGAGGGACAGACTGGGACTCCAGAGTCCTGCATTTGAATTCCCATTCAGGCGTGGAAACTCACTGAGGGCGTGGAACTGGTAAAACGTAAAGCCACTCCTTAGATATCTCAAATATCTTTAAATATCTCACTTGCCTTGAAAGGCCCATTAGGGTCATCTTGAATGGCACATAACACACATGTAAAGCAAAGATGAACTTGAGAATAACTCTCAAATTCTCTGACCCCTTCTGAAGAAAAAGTTCTTACCACAAAGCAACAGTAACAAAGCTTTTTCTGTAGCACAAGCAAGAGAGGGCTGCCACCCTGGGATTTGGAACTGGTCTCTGAACAACGTCACAATCATTTAATCCCTCCCCATTCCAGGTTCTGCAGAAAAGCTGGAGGCAACAGGAAAAGAGGAAAACCAAATGTGAGATGGATTGACACCATCAGAGAACCCACAGGGTTGAGTTTGCAGTAGCTGTGCAGGGCTGTTGAGGACAGCACAAAGGGGCAATGTTGATAGCATGTAACAACAACAGAAGCTTAAAACAGCTTGCTGACACACAGAGGACTGTCCCAATTAACAAAATTATGATCATCTTTGCAGACACCCTTGGCCTGATCAGATCGTATGGCAGATACTCTGGACTGCCAAAAAAGATGAGTAAGTGGGTTCTCGATCCAATTAAGCCTAAATTATCTCCAGAGGCAAAAAGAAAAAAACGCACAAACAAACAAACCTGAGGCTGTCCTACTTCGGGCACATCATGAGAAGGCAGGCATAGATTGAAAAAGACCATAATATTTGGAAAGGTGGAAGGCAGCAGGAAAAGAGGAAGGCTAAATGCAAGATAGACCTACTCCCTAAGGAAACCACAAGCTTGAGTTTGCAACAGATGGGCAGGGCTGTTGAGGCCAGGCCATGTTGGAGATTGCTCATTCCTGGGGTCACCCTAAGTAGAAACCACAGGCTTTGTATGGATTCCCTGCATCTAACTGCCAATTCCAAAAAAGTTGAAAGGTTATTCCCTTAATTGGTTGTTGTGAGTTTTTCGGGCTCTTTGGCCATGTTCTGAAGGTTGCTCTTCCCGAAAAACCCACAACAACCATCAGATCCCGGCCATGAAAGCCTTTGCAAATAAATGCCCTTACCAGCTTTTAAATTTTTTAATCATCATCATAATAAAATATAATACCATCCCCTCCTCCTGACCAAGCCTGGTTCCCCATTAGTTTTTCCATAGATCCTAAATACTAGATTTCTGCATACCAATGAAAAAATTGGCATGTTATGCCCTCCCTCCCTGAAAATCTAAACATAGTGGCCTATATCATAAATGTTCATTTTCCCTTGAAAGGACATCACTGGAGGGAGGCAAATTAACTTCATGTTAAAAAGCATTAACTCATGGTGGCAAAATGTGGTTATGTTTCTTGGGGCACCTGATGAACACAATTAAACTTAAGCATGTGTTAATCACAAATACAGGAATAGTCTGGCATATTAGGACTCTGGAGACCAGGGTTCAAATCCTCACTCAGCCATGGAAATTCACTAGGAGTGGAAATTGTAAAATCACTCTTTAAAAACATATACTTTCTTTGAAAACCTAGTTGCTGTAAGTTAATTTTGCATAACTAATTAATCACCAACAGGCTTCTGACCTTTTTTCTCCAAAGTTCAGGTATTTATTTATTTCAAAAAATAGAAGTATCAAATTTTCTAAACTCAAACACAATAACAATTACATAAATGCTAAAAGGTCCTAAAGGGAATCCTGTTGAAATAATTTTCAAAATATATTTTACATGATAAAATATCATTTCATTTTCCTCCTTCCATTTCTCAAGACTGCATGGCAAACAGCTAAGGCAGGGAAATATTTAATAAAAAGCGGCTTTTTGCTCAGACATAGTCTGCTTTATGTATTATACTTACCTACTTACTTGAATAATCTTAAAAATGAAAGCTTGTGAAAGCCAGTTTGAACAGTCCACTGAAGATGCTGGTCACAGAGACAAATGCAGCATGCATGCTTGAATTAACATGCTCTGTGTGCCCTTTCCTCCTCCTCTTCCTCTCAGTCCCTCCAGCCCCCACCCCCACCCCCACCCCCAGCCTGAAGGTCTGGATAGTTTCCCTTTGATATGTTGATCTGCTCTGCTTTAACCCTGGCCTGGTGGTAAATCTTACTAGTGTTAAAAAGCTGATAGCTGTCTTCCTGTTTTTGAGTGAACGATCAATGTGTGCCATTTGTCTCCACAAATTGTCAGAGCAACAGCCTTAGTTACGTTTAACTTGGGAAAAAACACATAGCCCCCCTCCCCCCCCGCTCCTCGCTGGTCACCTGGCCTTTAGGAAACGGTTCGGCGAACTATTATCAGATTTAGGAAACGGTTCCATGGAACCGGTGCGAACCTGCTGGATCCCACCTCTGTATTCAGCCCATTGGAACGCACTGAACAGTTTTCAATGCATTTCAATGGTTTTTTTATTTCGTTTGATGATGCTTTCGCTCTACAGGCAATATACATGATCTAGCATTGATCATCCTTTTACACAGCCTTTTATCTTGCTCAATCTTTGTCATGCCAAATCTCTCTCCACAGCAGGGGAAAAAATGCATTGGGAAGAGGAAAATGGTCACCCTTGCTCCACTTTTTCCTTCCAAACCACACTCCTTCCTTCCCACTTGTAATTTGGTCAGTTGGAAGACACTCTATGGAACGAAAGTGGATCTCTGCTGGTTGGCCACTGAATCATTCTTCATTGTTATAAATCAGATTCGCTATGGCAGAAACAGACTCATGATGATTGTTGTAGGTTTTTCGGGCTGTCTGGCCATGTTCTTGAGGTTTTTTTCTTCTAACGTTTCACCAATCTCTGTGGCAGGCATCTTCAGAGGACAGCAGTTAGAACTCTGTATGTATCCTGGTGTAGTGTCTGGGATAGTTGAGTATTTGTAGCTATGGGATCAGCTTTTTGTCCTTTTCAGGAGATTGGGTGATTATGGTGATCAGCGTGTTTTTTGTTGTGGGTATATTTTGTGATAAGGGGGAGAGATGATCTGTCACTGTGATTGATGGTCTTTTGTATGCAGTGATCACTGGTCCTTGTGGCTGGATAGAGTCCATTGACCTTTTGCAGGCTGTGTTTTTCAGTGCTGGGAGCCAGGCTTTGTTGAGTTTTAGACTTTCTTCTTTTTTGTTGAAACTCTACTGGTGTTTGTTCAATGGCTTCCCTGTGCATTCTAACATAATGATTAGTGGTGTTGTCCAGAAAATCCTCAAGAACATGGCCAGACAGCCCGAAAAACCTGCAACAACCATCGGATCCTGGTCATGAAAGCCTTCGAGAATACATTGAAAGACTCATGATGTTTCCTTCAAAAAAAGAGGAAGGGGCAATTGCATAACTTAATTTTTAGATTTGTTTTTTAAAATGTGCAATGGTAATTCTGCGGAGAGAACAAAACCTGGAGTAAGTTCAGAGGAGACCAAATTGGAGCTATTCAGGGCAATGATGATCAGGGGGCTCAAAAACCAAGCGCTATGAGGAAAGGCTGAAAGAACTGGGTATGATTAGCTTTGAGAAAAGAAGACTAAGGGGAGATATGACAATACTTTACTTGAAAGTTAGTCATACAGAGGAGGGACAGGATATATTCTCAGTCATCTCAGAGTGCAGGACACATAATAATGGGCTCAAGCTACAAGAAGCCAGATTTTGGCTGAAAGCAGGAAAAGCAGGAAAAAACTTCTTAGCTGTTAGAGCAGTACAACAATGGAACCAATTACCTTGGGAGGTGGTGAGCGCTTCAACATTGGAGGCATTCAAGAGAAAATTGGACAACCATCTGTCAGGTGTGCTCTGATTTGGATTCCTACACTGAGCAGGGGGTTGGACTCGATGGCCTTATAGGCCCCTTCCAACTCAATTATTCTATGATTCTGTGATTTGTGCGCATCCCTCCAAAGTCTGAAATTCATTTTGCTCTGTAACAATGACCTGTATTAAGCGGCGCTCATGGACAAAGATGAGAGGGAGAAAAATAATGTGGCATTAAACCATGGCATTAAACTCTGCAAAGGCACAATGATTGTCTCTTCATTACAATGTGGTTAAATGGCTATTCTGTGAATCGTTGCACTGTTACAGTGCAGTAGCTTAATTAAATGAGGGGAGCTGAGAATCATGCTTTATTTATTAGTTTTTTTCATGCCAGAGTAATGCAAAAAAATGAGTTGCTGCTTTAATAAAGTGCTCCAAATGTGATGTTCCTTTCATATATTATTAATGTCTTCACAGTTCTAATAAATACACACTTGCATTTTCCTCTACACTCTTTATGATGAGTTGTTGCTTGAACAGAACAAATAATCAACATGAAGCTGTCAGAATATTGTATTAAACTGTACAAAAGGCCAGGGTAAAGAGTACATAAAAACACTTGTAAATGGTATTGTAATTTGAATAGATTGAAAGAGCAGCCACCTAGCCAAGAGGCATAACATGGGTGTCAAGGATCACATGATATATTAATAATTGTTTAAATAACAATCATTAAAGTAACATGAAATATCTTCTTGGACATGTTAATTAGTTGTGGTGCTGTCCAAAGCAGAGCTTGGAAGTAATTGGCTACTGGCAACTTTGTAACTACTAGTTACACCACATTTTACTTAAAAGTAATTAGTTACAGGTTATTACCTGTAACTAATTCCTTTTAAGTAAAATGTGGTGTAACTAGTAGTTGCAAAGTTACCTTTTTATATATAAAATGGAACATTAACTTTCAACATTTCCTTTCTAAGGCCATTTAGAGTTTTACAGACACTTTGACAGGATTTTGTCAGGTTATGTGCCAAGTATCAAGGGAATTATTCTTCGGTTGCATCTTTTCTGTTCTGATAAATATCTGCAAGGTGTAATATCAGAAATGGCCACTAGAAGGAACCAGAGTGTAATTTTGATATTCTTCTGGACAGCAGTAATGACAACATGAGTTAATAATGTGCAATGCATAAATCATTTGT
Organism: Pogona vitticeps; assembly: GCF_051106095.1. Lineage (NCBI taxonomy): Eukaryota > Metazoa > Chordata > Lepidosauria > Squamata > Agamidae > Pogona > Pogona vitticeps. Next base: position 13,343,825 of record NC_135785.1, on the reverse strand, counting down.
GCAGTCAGAACAATGGTAATAAGAGAAACCTGGCTGCTAAGAAGTAATGAATAGTACAATGTATCATTTTTAAATGTAGTTGTCTAAGCTGTGGTCCAAACACAAACTTACTTTATCCTTTCACACTGGAATACCATTTGGGAATCATGGAGCAGATCAAATAGTAACTGGAAAGAAACCTGTTCTAACACAAACTAGGGAGGTCCATGGACGGTGTACATTCTGAAACATTGGGGAAAAAATCTGAAAAAGAAACCCAATTTCATGCCATTCCATTTCAAAATCAGTTTCTAAAGTTCTTTCCAAAGTTGATACAAATTTGTGTAGACCTTATGTGCATCCTCATGTACCCAGAAATGTGCACTAATTTTATACTTTGTAATGTATTCGCGAAGGCTTTCACAGCCGGGATCTAATGGTTGTTGTGGGTTTTCCGGGCTCTTTGGCCGTGTTCTGAAGGTTGTTCTTCCTAACGTTTTGCCAGTCTCTGTGGCCGGCATCTTCAGAGGACAGCACTCCTCTGCAAATATATGTACAAATGCATACATTTTAGCAAACATGTCCCCCCTGATATGTATATTTGATATTCTCTTTTCCACATTATATACATTTTTCATCCTTTTCCCCCAAATTGGAGAACTTGAATCATGAAATTTGGAGGAGTGTCAGAAACTTCTTGGTATTAGTGTTAGATTTTTGTAACTTGCCACAGCTAACTGGAGTTAATTGACAAGGTGCTAGGGCATGTCACAATTCTGGGGCTGGTCAGGAGTCTGATTACATAACTGAAACGCCATCCAGCACATTGTTATGTTGTTGTTTAGTCATTAAATCGTGTCCGACTCTTCGTGACCCCATGGACCAGAGCAAGCCAGGCTGTCTTGTCTTGCAATTTCCTCACTTGTGGGAATGAGGTTTTCCATGGAAGATTTGAAAATATACCAGTATTATCGTGGACCGGACAAAGACTTGACAAGAGATTCACCAAAGTAGCTTGGACAGGCTGGGCACCTTTTTGAGTGCCCGTATTTGAGCAAAAGGGGGGGGGGAGGACCACTACACTTCCCTATTCCAGCCACTAGCCTGTGACACAAAGTGCACTGTTCTCTTTTCTCTTCTGTTGTCACCTGAAGATCCTCAATGGGGCATGAGATAGAACAGCACGAGCCAGTACCTGAACCATGTGATATTCCTCCTCCACCATTTAGTGAGGCAGAACTCCAGTACCTATGCAAGTAACTAAAAAAAATTGCATTGAATAGGGACACAGGTATCCTTCACTGACTGACCACTATAAAATAGCTTTATCCTTGTTACTGGGAAATAAACTAATAAAAAGTAATTAGTTCTCAACGTCTCATTGCTTTCAAGTTCTGCTTTTCCCAGAACGTCCATTTTGTAATGCACTTCGCTCCATTTGCACTCTCCTCAGAATTCTTTCTGGCGCCAGTACTCTTGCAAATAATGGGGATTGTATCCATGACCTCCATTTTCTTAATTAGCTCCTCAAATCATTGGGGCAAAAGAATTGTAAAGAAAGACTTGTGTCTCTTGTAACTTGAAACTCTAGTCAGAGCTGTGAAAGGAAAGGAAGGCATGGGTTAGCATTTCTCCAAGAAGGTCATTTGGTTCTTTCATTTGATCCTTTCTGTCCATACTAGTAAGTACTCCATGCTAGTAACTATTCCATGCAATTGTTTCTACAATTTTACCAGGAAATATTTTGCAACAACTTCATCTTGTTTGTTATACTTGCCAGCTTCTTTCGAAGATGCTCAAAGGTTCGGAATGTATGAAATAGTGCAGACAGAGATGGATCGCCAGGTAGAAGGCAGGTGATGTGATCAAAGAGGCAAGATAAATAGAATTTATCACACTGTTCAGTAATTTATAATGCGGATGACACCTCCGCATGACTGGAGCATTGTATATAATATAGATGGCTTAGGAGTGTGCCCTCATTGCTCTTCCATTGCTGACATGGTGGCATATCTTTTGTTGTATTAATTTATAGCCCCTGCTCTTTCCCATGGTTGAAAGTGTTCTGCTGGTACTCAGCTTTAAGTGGATGAGAACCTCTTCAGCTTAAACATATGCCCTTTGATTTAAGAATGAGAAACTATGCACTCTGGCGTGCTTCTGAACTGGCTCGGGGCCAATTTTGGATGTGACATTTTGCTCTCAGGTCTACAAGAGTCTGAGAAGACGCAGCTCCCCTCAGGTAGAAGGAATACCTCTATGTATTTGTTGCCACTTGACTCATAAAAATGGGCTCAGGTGGCAGATGGGTCACTAGAGATGGGCATGAACCAAACCACGAACCAGAAAAAGACAACAAATTGAGCTGGTTTGCGGTCCATTTCACAAACCAGTTCAGGGATCCCTGCTTGCCTCCTCACGTGATCCTGCCTCCACCGCCTCTTCCACCACTACTGTCACTGCCATCTTCCGAGGCAGCAGGCCTGGCCTCCATTCCTGGAGCCAGCCTGTTGTCTCTGCATCTGCGCCTGACTATCAGCTCATAGGGAGGAGAGCAGAAGCAGGTAGGTCCCCAACCCCCTGGCATGAACAGGTTCATTTTTCTGGGGTTTAATGGTGGTTAGCCATCAACCAGCCCAATTTATCCATTTTCTGGCTCATGCCCATCTCTAGTCCTCACACTTATCTGGTCATGTGTCGCTTGCACGAGCAAACCCGTCTAACCTGTGGCTCCCAAATTGTTTCACCAGTGTGGACAGGAGCGGTCTGTCAAGATACTAACAGCAAGAAAGAGATAATGGGTTTACCAGGGAAAATTGGGGCTAGGGATGGGTGAATCAGCCCATTTTTAGTTCAGTTCACTGGAATGACATGACAAGCCACGTCAGTTTTTATATCTACATATATTTTCAAAGGGTCAAGAGGCAGTTTTCAGTTTTTTCTGTCCAGAATACACCTGGTGCTATCAGGGATTGAACTTTGGACTTTAGGATATAAACAAGGATATAACAGCCATGATATATAATTCAAATAATCCCAACTGTAATAGTGTTTGAACTTAAATAGCTGAAGATTATTTGCTTGCTTTCTGAGTCTGCACATGCATTCTCTCTTTGAATTATTTTATTATTGTTGTTCAGGTCCCCAAACAGGGAGGAAAAGGATTCCATGCAGAATGCCTACATTAGCTCTCTTGGGATAATATGTCACATGACATGAAATGCATGATTGAAGGTGGAATGCATGAGTGTCCAGGTGGTCTTTGGGCCAGAGCGCTGAATTAGGATGGGTGGAAAACTGGATTCAATTCCCGACTCAAACCATTAAGCTAACAATGGACCTGGGCCAGTTACTGTGTCATTGACTAACTTGCCTCACAGGGTTTTTCTCTTGATGAAAACGGGGAACATGACAGTGTATGCCACCTTGGGTTCTTTGGAGAAAAGTTTGTGTTATGGGCCCTCAAGTTGCATCTGACTTACAAGAACCCTAACATGGTTTTCAAGGTACACTAGAAGATATTTCTAAAATAATTGGTTTTACCACTGCCACCCTAACCACTAATGAGTTTGCACGTCTGAGTGGCAATTTGAACCCACGTCCCCTGAATCCTTGTCTGCCACTCTATTCACTACACTTTTACCTGAGGAATAAAGCAGCATATAAATGCAACAGAGAGATCATTCATATAATATTTATATGTTAGATGTATATCCTATTTTTTTTTCTTCAAGGTTTTTGTAGCGGGCCACTCTGAAGCCTCTACCAACTCAGGCCTCCAGGAGTGCTCACTACTCTTCCTCTTCAACTGCTGCCACCAGTTATAATCAATATTCAAAAAAGACAAGTGTTTCTTCCAAAACAAAACCTGTTTATTGATATAATAAAATAAAATGAGTAAATCACAGGTAGATAATCAAGTTGTAAATCACTAAATCACACAGACTTTTCCCTCACTGACTATTTTGGCTCACAGGCCTACAGACATGCTAATCACTAACTCTCAATCTCTCCATCTCACACATCACACACCCCTATATATATTCCAGCTCCTCCCCCTTCTGCACCACCCTCCATCCCCTCATTGGCTGATGTTCCACTGCCCAGTTGTGACGGACAGGTGAGAGCAGGGCTGTATGTTATAGTCTTCAATGCCTTCTTCCTGATTATTATCATGACAACAACCTTGCAGGGTGACCAGCCCAATGTCACTCACAGAGGGACAAGCCCAGACAGCACTATCCTAGCCGACCACTTTAATCACATGCCAAGAGATGAGTCTTTCCTAGAATCTCGTTCTTCGCTTGGATGACAACCCAGCCTGTTTCCGCTCTGCTATCCATGTGTCATTGAGGCAGGCGTCTTCAGACACTGGGGGCAGCTTTATAAGCAAAACACTAGGAGCAATTAGCATCAGAATTAAACCTACCTGTGGCTAACAACAGGTGATTGCCCTGTCAAACAGCTGCTAAGTGTTGTTATGCACCACAATGGATTCTAAGCTGAGTGAATTGCGAGCATGCACCTGGGAGTGGCTGTGCACACAAATGGAGCCAGATTAATTGGGTCATATTTTTTTAAAAAAATGGATTATGATTCATGGATATCAATTCCTACCATGTTATTACTGCTGGAATTTCTGCTTCCTCCCCTTTCTGATTGTTAATGGGAGAAACAGCATAAAGGTTAACGTTCTGAGGACAATATTTTTGTTTTCAAAGCAAAGAAGAAGCAGGACAGAAAACGTTTTATGAAGACTCGGATGAATACAAAAACTGTACAAAACCCAGATGCTAAAGTTGAGAACTTAAAAGCAAAAAAATCATCAAATGTTTTCAAAGAGGAACTGTGGCTAACTTTTCTAAGCAAAAACTATACACATCTTTGAAGCTACATAGGAAACAAGGGACAAAAGCAATTCTGTGTACAGTATAAGTAGGTAGGCATGTGTGTGTATTGTAAAATGCAGGCCAGAATCCTGCTGCTGATTGGTGCTTCAGCAAGGGAAATCACTGGCTGGATAGCTCAGTGGTTTAGGCATCTGTCCGTGAAGCCAGAGTTTGGGAGTTCAATCCTGCACTTTGAGTAGAGCCAGCTCGTGAGGCCTTCATGGTCCCAGGGAGCCCACAACAGTAGGGACTGGTTAACCATGTGTGATAATCCTCTATCTAGAAAACCTTGAAATGGCTGCAATAAAGCAGATTTGACTTGACAGCCCCTGATTATTATAAGGGAAATGACACAGATCTTGGCAGCAAATTGCTGTTGACTAATGTAGTGATTTTTAAAAATTCTTGCCACACACTTGTTCAGGCAAATGCGCAGAAAGACAACCATCCTCTCATTAATGAGTAGCAATTCACTCCCAAAATATACACTGTTTGTTTTTTGTGCAAATGGACATGAGCAATAGGGTGGTGGCCTCTGAATCATTTCTCACTCTTTTAAATCACTGGTTTATAAAACCCTAAATCTAGCACAATTTCCTAGGCTAAGCAACAGGATTTTGGCCAATGTGTTATCATTGTAGAAGACATGATACAAAAAAGAAGAAAAGAACCAAAGAGAAACAAGGTAAATAAACAAATTTAGGGACCAGTTCCATCACATCTTTAACATGGCTCATTTTTCATAGTAGTTTTATTAAGCTTACTTAACAGAATAATTGAATTAATGAGTTCAGAAGTATCATATTGTTTTTATGACCAACCTACGTATTTCAAGCCAGACAGAAAATGTGTGGGCCTTTTTAAAAAAAGTTTTAGTTTTTTCTTTTTATTTGAGTGCAGATATTTGTTTTTCTCCATTCTTCAGACATGTGAGGGGCAAACATTTACATGGATCCGTTATTAGCCAAATGTCCATACCATTCAAAATAAACATAGCAGACATTCCATACTATGCCAGACCTGGACCCTCTGTGTACTTTTGAGGTCCCCTTGGTTCATACCTGCATTTGGTGGTCTCTCATATTTTCTTCTTAGGTAGCATTTCCTCGATAATCTAAACTGGACTCCTAGCTGGTCTTATCTCCATTCGCTCAGCAAAAGACTCCTGTGGCCTTTAGGATTCCAGCCTTTCTATTCATAACCCTTCAGTACCTACTATAAGGGAGGCTCAAAGCAGGCTCAGGAAGACATAGTGATTGAAAGACCATGGTGGGATCAATTCCATCTCTTCTGCTTCTTAGAACTGCAGAACAGGAAGGAACCTATGGATCATTGGGTCAAGGAAGCACAGCAAGGAATAATCCACTGAGCTGATATTGCGCGAATCCAAATATTGCATGACACAAAGATCTTGTCCAGTGTCCTGTTTTCCTTGATGACCTGCCTTCTTCTGCTGTTGATCCTTTGCAACAAGAGTTGTGCAGAATGTAGAAAAGTTACTTTTTTTTTTAAGACAACAAGTCCCTGGATCTCTGTCCCCCAGCTGACATCGATAGTAGCAGTTGCATTTACCAATGTCTTTAAAGAACTTTTGAAAATCCTCAGTGCTACAAAACAATCTTAAGTACAAAAATGGTCAAATTTCCTGATGTTATATGCAGGGTAGGAAAGCCTGGGCATCCATTAACCTCTTGTAACTGAGCCATTATAAGCTCGGCATTTTGAACTGGAATCTGTACAGAGGAGCATGCCATTAGCTCATACAGTCGTGCACCCCCACGGTTTGTTTTATTTTTGCTAAATCAATTATTTCAGCGACGCAGAGCAAATAATGCCTTGTTTCTTCTGATAGTAATTTGAGTCAAATTAGGGTAGACCCCTATGGAGCATTCCGATTCATTTTCATGACTATTCCCTACTATATTCTGCCTAAACGGAGAAAAGCAATTAAAAGTTTCCTACTGATAAGAGCAAACATGAATGAGGTTTCTTCTTCCTCTTATTCTTGTTGAGTTTAGTACTACATGTCTCCAAAAAAAAAGGCTAATTCGCCCACACAAGAAGATAAAGCTAATGAGATAAAATAATCGAGGCTGGGGAGGGGGAGTTAGTTTTGTTTATGTTTTTTGGCGAACCAAACTCCACCCCCCCATTTTGTCTGCAACAACTTTCAGCAAGCTCAATGTGCCTCTGCATGAGCAGCCTTTTATTTTGCTGTCTGAAGCTGTGAAAAAACAGAGAGAGTTGAAATTGTTCTATCAAGCACGCTGCCTGTCTTGAAACACGCTCAGTATGGATCAAGGGTAAAGAACAAACTGAAATAAAGAGAGAGAGAGAGAGTTAAGATTGAAAACAAATCTTCTGAAACAACGTAGGCATCCTGAAATTAGAGCTGCCAGTCCACCCTGATCTTTAAACAGACTGGATTGAAGCTATATATGCTGTATTGTTCCTTGGACTACATATGCATCCGGCTGCCTTCACGATGGCTTAAATGCAGTTTCAATAAGTAAACTGAATGGAATTTGGATTATAAAAGCCTTTCGTTTCTGATGACATGACTCTTCTTAGATTCTTAAGTAGAGATGGGCACCAACCACAGTTCAGAGTTTTATGCTGGTTCGTACCCTTCCCTCATGTCCTTGGCTGGATTCACCATTTGGCACACACTCCTCTCCTCCTACGCTTTGGCTATTCAGCCAGTCTCCAGCAGAAGTACTGATCACCCACTCAGACAAGGAAGCAGGACAGGCAAATCTGTGCTCCTGATGGAGACTGGTCAAACAGCCGAAGAGGAGGAGGAGAGGAGCATGCACCAGCTGGTGAGTGACACCTGTGGTGCTGTATATATGGGAAAGAAATGTGTGACGCCTGTGGTGCCATGCATATGAACCAGCATGAACCTCCAAACTAAGGTTTGTGCCCATCTCTATTCTTAAGATTTTTTAAAAAAATCTTTTTTAACTCATAAAATCCATGAAAAATGCACATCATGTGCTGTGTGTAATAAGTTCTGTCCTTGTACATGAATGGACAGAAGCCAACTTTTTGCATTCCAATCCATCCTAAATGCGGGACTACAACAAAAAGCCAGGAAACAGACCCTCCCTGGTTGCTTGCTGCTGTCTCTGAAATACAGTGGTGCCTCGCTTAACGACAATAATCCGTTCCAGGAAAATCGCTGTTAAGTGAAAACATTGTAAAGCAAAATTAAAAACCCCAATGAAACACATTGAAAACTGTTCAATGTGTTCCAATGGGGTAAAAACTCACTGTCCAGCGAAGATCCTCCATACGGCATCCATTTTCGCTGCCTGTATAGTGAGGCATCCGTCCCTAAGCACAGCAGGGAGCCATTTTAAGCACCTGGCGGCCATTTTGAAAACCCAACGATCAGCTGTTTTTGATCGTTGTAAAGTGAAAATCGGTTCCCGAAGCAGGGAACCAATCATCACTAAGCAAAATTCCCCCATTTAGACCATCGTTTTGCTATCGCAATTGCAATCGCAAAAAGATCGTCGTAAAGCGGATTCATCATAATGCGGGGCAATCGTTAAGCGAGGCACCACTGTAGTTCAAAAAAGTATTTATAATGGCTTTCAAAGTGCTGAATCAATGGTTCCCAAGCTAGGGTCTACAGATGTTCTTGTACTCAAACTCCCAGAAGACTTCACCACTAGCAGTGCTGGCAAGGAACATTTCCCCCCTCAACCAGCTGGGTACTCATTTTGCTGACGTTGGAAGGAAGGAAGGTGGAGTCAGCCTTGAGACAACTACCTGAATCCAGGGGGTTCAAACTTAGATCATGAGCAGAGGCTTGACTGCCGCTGCAGTTTACCTACTACACCACATGGCTCTTATTTGATCTTTTTCTTTTCCTCTTGCCTTCAGCTCTTCGCAACAATAAGGGAGGGTTAGAAACAGTTTAATAAATACATCAACAAACACCTTACTCTACATTTCGTAAGAGATATATTTAAGGAAAGTGCAGAAGGAAACCATTCTCTAAATTTGGTTACAGAAGACTCTAGAGCTGGCTTCTGTGCAAACAGGATCTATTACGGTCTAGCTAATATAAAAAACACAAAGAGGAAGTCACCTTAAAGACAGAAGGAAGAGATCTTGAGACCCCCAGCCTACCACCAACCTAGAAAAGACAAGCAGAGAAAGTACATCTAGGCCATCTCTCTGCCACACACACATAATAATACATTATAATATTAAAATGCTCAACAATATATTTAGTAATTCATTATTATAGCAAGGGCCAGAATCCTGTTGGTATGCACATGAGGTTTGCATAACTTGTCACAACTTTTTATGATTATCTAACAAGATGTCAGGATGCAATCAAGCATGTGATCAGGCATGCAATTGAGACAGACCCCAGCCTTGTCAATTGCCAACAATTTGCCATGGCAAGTAATGCAGACCTTAGAGAAACACTGACAAGATTCTGGGTGGTGTTAAGTAATTACATTAAAGGGCAAGATTGTTTAATAATTGAATAGTAATATAATAAGGCTGTCTGGAACCCTATTGGTGTTGTGTACGTTTTTTGTAGCTTGCTGTGGCTAATTGTGGCAAACTGATGAGGTTCCAGGGATATCTCAGTTACGCAAACAGGCCGGTGACTAGACACATGAGCAAGATGTACTTGAGGACTTCAGCAATTAGCCACAATTAGCCATGACAGTTACTTATAAGGCACTTCTGTGAATGCCAATAGGATTCCGACCATTAAATAATACTCATAATATTAAAGCACTGTTCACCAAAAAGCCCATCCAGAAAGAAAGATGTCAGCAGCACCTACCTCATAGGAATGAGTGGCTGCCAAAAGTCTGCCTGAATAACAGGATCTTTCTCTCCCGGAGAAAAGACAATGGGAAATGAGCCAGCCTTGCCTCTCTTGGAAGGAAGTTCTAGTTTTTGAAAGGATTATGATTTAAACATAGCCACTGAGGCTATGAACTACGTGAACTGTATGCATGTACTACCAGGCAGTATATCTACAAGAGAATTGCCAAGGCAAGTGACAGTGTTCTAATAGTACTCATGGCTGTTTTTCAACGCTACTATTTTGTAACAACAGGCGTCTGAGGTAGGTGGACGAATGTTTAAAAACAAAAATGGTGCATGGTGTGGAGAAGGCAGAAATGATTTGGGAAGCAGGTTTCCCTCGCTGAAGGGTGTAATTAAATGCACAGGGTCTAATTATGCACCAGAAGATTTTGAGATTCTGAAACAAAATGCCTATCTGCTGTCATTTAACTTCCATGTAATTAGTTTTTAAAGGGTTTTTGTGTATTTATTTCTGGGCAACTAGTCACTGTGATTTCAGTTAACTGACGGATGGGACTTAATTTTTTTTAAAATCTGTGCACCTTCACATCTGGTGCCAGAAACAGTATCAGGAAAGACTAGAAAATGCAAAGTGAAATAAAATCTTCTTGAAGGGATCAGCTAGGGAAGAGGACAACACTCAAGGCTAAAATACTTTCCCAAAATATCTGTGAAGATTCTCAGTCATCCGGGTGAGATTATCTAGAAGCTGAGTCATGGCAACTGGACTTCTTTCTTATTAGGTTGAAAAGTTTCGCTACTCATTCAAGGACCTTCTTCAGCCTGAGGAGAGTTGGTAGGAGACCCCTGATATATCCTATTCAGATCAGGGGGGAGTGAAACCAACATGGAGGCTATATCAGGGATCTCCTACCAACTCTCCTCAGGCCGAAGAAGCTCCTTGGATGAGTAGCGGAACATTTCAACCTAAGAAATAAGAATTCCAGTTGCCATGACTCAACTTCCAGATACTTTTCCAAAATGTGAATGTGTTGCACATGGAACCGAAACAGGGCCAGTTCTAGAAGCATTGTGAGTGTTTTTAGGGTATATATTTCTGATCCTTAAGACTGGTCATAGCCACAGTGCTACTGCTCGTCTTTCACTTCTGAGCAAGCACCACAGAAGACTATTTCTGACGCAATTGAGGTTTCCTGCTGCCTGCAGATTTTGGGGGAATCAATCAGAGTGCACAATGAAGGGTGTGTGCAAAGGGTGGGGTCATCATGTATTCTCTCATGAAAGTCACACAACACTTTGGTCACTTTATCAATGAGCAATTTTTCAGAGGCTGGGAGGGTTGTCACATTTCCCCCTTGTGACCCTTAGGAGGTCACAGCTATCCTGCAACTCTCCCCTGACACCCCCTAAAAGCACTGAATGTTTTAAAATCAGATGGCCCATAACATTTGGTAGGTTGGGACTGCAGATCTTCACTTATTTTATTACTGTTTTGCTCGCTGAATAACTCCAGAATATGCTGAACAGACACCCAGCTTTTCCCAATGCACTGGAAGTATCTTTAGCAATATTAGCAAGATATATTGAATGCATTGTGATGTTTTAACAAGATGAGGCCAGCTGTGATGGATCAAGATCATGATGGCCTATTTAATCCAGCGTTCTCTTCTCGTGTGCTGAAGCCTATGATCAATCCAATCAAAGGACATTGAGTATGTTAAGAACCCCCTTGTTCACATGTTCCCTGCAACAGGTTTTGAGAAGTTCTGAAACTTATCTGCCTCATAATTTCAAATCATTGGATTTTAAAAATACTGTTGGATACTGTTTTCATTAACAGTATTCAAAAGGACCAGCGTGATGAAGTGATTTGAGTGCTGGAATTGTACTAAGGAAGCTTGGTTTAAGTCCTCAATGAGCCAGACAATTCATGGGCCCAAATCCTCTTGCTTATTTTAATGAGAATAACACAAACAGTGTTAATGTTTGCATTCAAATTCACCTTACATTAAGAAATCAGGTGTTCATTATCCATTACATACTGAATTGTGGTGACTTCTTAACTTGTAGCACTTTGCCTCCAAAATGTACACTATTTGCATAACTAGGCAATAGGATTTTCGCCACTGGATAACTTGGGCCTAATCACTCTCTCTCAGGCTGACCATCCTCACAGGTTCACTGTGAGACTAAAGGGAAGAGGAACGAAGCCATGTATGCCACCTGGATACAATGCAGGAAGGGCGGGATACGAAGAGAACCTGTATGTATGTCTGTCTTCTCTACCATCCCTTTGTTAAATTTCTGTCTGAAATGCCAAAGCAAGTCTTGAACGAAGAGGCGTCCAATTTCAATTTCTGCCTTTCGCAAGTTGTAATAGAATCACAATATCCGTTAGATGTGTCTAAATGTAATGAAATGATTGCCAGCACTGCTGAGTGACACCCGTCGAGGGGTTAATGAAAGAAGGACACTTAGGCCTCCGTTTTTAATTTTCACTTTCCTTCTGTGGTGGTGACTACCTAAAGAGAAATAGCGTTCATTCCATAAAATACAAATACATTTCATTTGCACTGGCTTCATAAAGCTCATTTTTTTTCAGCTTTCTAGACTTCAGATCCAGATTCAGGAAGCATTATTAGTGTGGATATGGGACACATATTTAAAATCTCTGCATCTGTTTCATCGAATATTGGTCAAAGTCTACAAACTTTCAGAAATCTTTGTTTGTAATACCTTGCTTGCAATATGTTGCCTACGGCCATTGCATAGCATGCTATATTTCACATGTGTGCCTCTGTACATATGCACAGCACTCACCTAACTCATTCGTATCAGTATAGAGATTATGACCAATTAGTGTTGGGTTAGCACAAAACTAAGAAAACCCAAACTGAAATAACCACCAATTCTGCATTATTTTAGATATTTCCCTGAAAGTGTGTCCCACTGCATTTTAAAGAGACTTAGAATCTGACTGCAAGGCCATTTAGTCCACTGTTTCATCCACTGCAGGGATAGGCTGGTTCACTCCTAAAGATGGTGATCATCAAACTAGCCCAACCCCAACATGGTCCAACCCATACCCTTCTTGCCCCTGTTAGCACTTTGACTTTTGTTAGTGCTGGTACTGTAGGACTGCCCTATTTTGGTTCATTTCCAGTGTGTCCAATCTCTGGAAATGAACTAAAAGCGAGGCTTCCTGTCAATTGCCAATATTGTGAAGTACCTCAAGAAGAGAGCCACTTCAGGATATTGACAAATCAAACACTTCTTCGGCTCCATGGAGGGGCTGGGGAACTGAAAAAAATGTTTAGTGTATTAGGGCAGCACATCTGCACTGTTCTCTTTTTTAAAAAATAGCCAAATTAAAAATATCCTCCTGGAAGCAGGAGGAGACAGGAAGGGCAACAAGAAAGATTTTTGTTTGCTTTTCTCTTTCAATTAGGAGGAAGTTGAGAAAAGCAAACAAAATTCCCCCCATTGCCTCACTTCTAGAAGTAGTTTTCTATTTGGCTTTTATTTTCTGCAAAGTGATGCAGCACATACAGGCTGCCCTAATACACTATGATTTTTCCCCATTTGCTCAGCTCCTCCATGGAGCCAAGGAAGTGCTTAATTTTCCAATATCCTGAAGTGGCTCTCATCTCAAGCCATGTCACTATACTGGCAAATTGACTGTGGGCCAAATAGGGTCACTTGAGGTCCAGATGTTTCATTTGGATGCAAAGATTACACCAAATGGCATACTGGACCTCCTAGTGACTCCACTTAGCCAAGACCAAAAATGGTTTGCAGACAAGCCCTGATCCGAATATACCTCCATAACATTATGCTATTAGGCAAAAAGTTTACGGGGCAGGGTATAAGCCATTACTCTACCTTCCAATTTATCCTACCTCACAGGGCTGTTTTGAAGATGCAATAATTCTGGGAAAACCGTACAGACAAGCCTGAGCACTTTGGAGCTATGGTGGGATAACAATCAAGAAATACACATTTACACAAAAGGTAATCTAGCCAGTAGCCATATGAGTCTGTTGTAGCACAAAAGAAATGAGGAATTGTGTAACGCCTTTAAGACTAACTAGTTTTTTTTATTTTCCATAAGCTTTCATGAGTCCAAGCATATGTCATGGAAAGGCTTATAAAAAATAAGTTAGACTAAAAGGTGCTACAAGATTTTTAGTTTCTCTTGCATATTTATACAGTTCTGCCTAATGACTGCTGGTGTAAGTTGCAACACCAGATGCAAATGCCTCCTAGACCTTGCTAGTCTGTAGGAGTATTATTATTGTTAAGCCACTCTAACTATACAGGCTAAACTCAAAAAATATGGGATGTGAAACGTGCTTTAGTAAATGGCTGTCCGTTCTGTTAGTGATCCCTTGCCCGTCTCATGAAAGCTACTCCTTCCAGGTTTGCCTAGGAAAAGAAAATTACAGTGTGGCCTCTGAACTACTGTAGTTTCATAGCATCTCCATTCATGACTGTATAGGAACCTGCCTCCTTCCATTAAAAACAATGGAAGGCCATGCAAGATGGAAGTAATATTGCTTTGGAAAACAGTGTTTCTGCCACGTGCCAGGATACAAAGGAGGTCTGTTGTGACAAGAACAACTCAGTAAACTCAGAGATGGCAACTCCATGAATGTGAGATTTCCAAAATGTCCTGTCCTCAACAGTCCTGCTCAACTCTTGCAAACACAAGCCTGTGGCTTCCTTGATGGAGTCAACCCATCCTATATTTGGTCTTCCTCTTTTCCTGCTGCCTTCCACCTTTCCCAACATTATGGTCTTTTCCAGAGAATCCTGCCTTCTCCTGATGTGCCCAAAGTAGGACAGCCTCCAAGATAGTTTAGGTTTGGTTTGACCTAGGACCCACTTCTTTGTCTTTCTGCCAGTCGAAGGTGTCCACAAAGCTCTCCTCCAGCACCACACTTCTCCATGTGGACATTTAAACAAGAAAAGAACCTGTGCAGATGATGTCAAGCCTCTCTTTGGGAATCACACTAAAGCAGATTTTGATGGTTCTTCCTCTATGTAAACATTCTAACAGATTCCAACACATTTTCCCCTAAAGCAGCTGAAAACTTATTAGCTGTCAAAGTGTTTAACAGTTGTACTTAAAGCATTTCACAGACAGCAATTACTGATAAGTGCTCTTGGAATAAAATACTCCAGAAGAACTGATCTGAATCTAGGAATGCCTGACATACAGAGTTCTGTGAGAGGGCTTTTTTTTTCTCCTTAAAGAAAATCAAATATCTTATCCATGTTTGTATATATAGATGATTTTTAAGCAGTCTGTACTTTAAAAAATAATAATTAAATTTCTCCATTCCTTCAATCATTTGTATTTAAAAGCTCGTTTATTATTAGGCTGTGCCAAACTAGTGGGGGCCTGACAACTCTAATTGTGAGCTTGGAGTCAAAATAAATGTGACACAGAAGATCAGTGATTAAGATCTCCTGTGGCTTTTGTTTTACTAATGAGAAACCCCACAGGGCTCCTAGGAAGACTGGGAAATTGGTACCCTAGAAGAATGTGTTTTTAACCCCTTCCTGCCATTCTTTCCCCCAGTATCAGTGGTCATCCCACCTCCTGTTAGTTTAGTGGGGAACTGACACACAGACATACACAAACACACTGTATATAGAGTGACTATCCTTTTCTTTCCTTTTTAAACCCTACTGTACACAGCCAATAAGGGTGATTTGCCTCCAATAAAGATAAGCACTAGATCTATTTGGGTGACAGGCCTCAGGATAGCTCCCATAAAACTTGGATTAAAACCCACAGCAGCTTCATGACCCCATTAACCTGACAGCCACCATCTTCCAGCAGGCAAATCATAGCTTTCCAGAAGACTCATTCTCCAAATCTATAAAGCTAACCATTGAGGGTGGGCAAACCTATTTCCATATAAAAATGAGTGGGGTACAATAAAAATAAGAAAATTGCTCATGAGTGCTTCTTAAATTAGGTCTGCTGCAGCCATGCCTCCTGCAGCTCTGGAAGGCTATAGTACAGCTTACCTTAACAAGCTGCAAACAAGGTTCATTACCAATTTCCTCCTCTTTTTCTGCTTATTCCTGTGTGGTTAGCAAAATCAAAAATTCACCCAGGGAAACGTGACTTCCCAGGTGTCATTTCAGAGTGGATCCATTCACTTCCACCATATATAGTTTCACCCTAACTTTGCTGCTTCAAAAACACCAAAGAATCCTGTAGTGACTTGAAAACTAACATGACTGTATCCAAAAGAAATGGGCTATAGTCTAAAAGAGTCTGCCAAATAAAACTGATCAATGGTTAGAACTCTGTGTTCTGGTGTAGCATGTGGGATAGTTGAGTATTTGTAGCTGTGGGATCAGCTTTTTGTCCTTTTCAGGAGATTGGGTGATTATGGTAATCAGTGTGTTTTTGTCATGTGTGTAATGCTGTGATAAAGGGGGAGATTAACTGTCACTGTGATTGATGGGTGTCATTAGCTGGTCTTTTGTGTGCAGTGATCACTGGTTCTTGAGGCAGGGTAGAGTTCGTTGACCTTTTTGCAGGCTGTATTTTTCAGTGCTGGGAGCCAGTCTTTGTAGAGTTTTAGACTTTCTTCTTTTTTGTTGAAACTCTACTGGTGTTTGTGGATTTCAATGGCTTCCCTGTGCATTCTAACATACAAATGTGTAACTTCTCTCTGAGACCAATGAAAACCTCACCATCTTGCAGACAAGAAGAGATTTTAAAAAGTGCTTTCTGCTTTGATGTTATATGGAAAAGACTGTGGGGGATTTACATCCTGAGATCCTACTTGTGATTCTATTACCTCCTGTCTGGTTTTGGCTTCATATATCTTTTTTGGAAGTTTTCTTTTCAAAGACGAAAGCCTTGCTGCAAGATGAACTATGGCAGCATGATAGACGGTGCTCTACAGTAAATGCATTATTCTTTTATCTTACTTGCGATGGATTCATTCAGATTAACTGATGCACATATCTTCTGAACAACAAAAATTCTAGTACAGCTAGTTCATCCACACTGATTCAATGGTAACAACATACCCTGGGATTACTGAGGACATAGAGCATTTGAAGGGACTTAGTGACTCGTTAGATGGAGACAAGCAATCCCCAGATGTCTGAGGCAGGCCCACAACCATCTTTGCTGTTGGGTGGCTGCACCAAAATATTTTTAAATTAAGATTTGGGGTTTTGGAGTTTTACTGTGGGCTATTCAAGGAATAGCAACCATTTTCCCTCACCACCTCAAGAACACAAAACATTCTTTTTGAGCCAAAAAGAAAGCTAATTTGGGGGAGGGTCCCAGTGGTGCTGAGGGGCAAGAAAAGGACAAGGGAGCCCACCTGGTGCCTTGAGGCAGTGCATTCCAAAACCTGGAAGCAACCACCGAGAAGGCCTTCTGTCATGTCCTCATCAAACGCGCTTGGGAAGATGGTGGAACGAAGAGAAGGGTCTCCCCAGATAATCTTAAAAGCTGAGAAGGGTTATACAATTCATCAGATAACTTGGACCCAAGTCGTATAGAGCTTTATAGGTAATAGCCACCCCTTTGGATTGAGCCTGGAAACAGACTGGCAGCCATTGAAGCTGCTGTAATGAGTTACACGCTCTTTGGGGCATCTCCAGGTCCAGCTGGGAAAGATGTCAAGCTGAAATCCTGAGCAGCCGGTGTCATGCAGCTCACTAGAGAAGTATCACCCTCTAAATGTTGTGGGACTGTAAATTACATTAGCTATTGCCAGCAAAGCCCATGGTGAGGGATGATGGGAGTTGTAGTCAAGTAATGTTTGAAAGGCCACCTTTTCCCAGTCCTGATGTGGGAAATTTTAGCCAATGGGCCAATGTTCTGGCTCAGTGTATGGCCATGGCATTCTCTCATGACCTGTATCAGTGATTCCGAACCTTGGGTCCCCACATGTTCTTGGACTACAGCTCCCAAAACTCCTGGCCAGCCCAACTAGTTGCAAAGTCTTCTGGAAGTTTTAGTCAAATAACATCTGGGTACCCAAGGTTGGGAACCAGTATCTTACATGATAGGGCAGGCCCAGGTTTAAATAAGCTGCTCTCCTGTACTTTGAGTGGGTCTAATGCCATGTATTTATGGGCAGATATGGGCAGCCATCAGCCGTGGGTCTTTATCATTCCCCAAACAGAGTAGGAAAGCTATTGCTCTCACCAGGTATTTCACTTGTTTGCATATTGCCATCATACCTTCCCTCTTCCCCTGCCCCCACAAGATGAGATTACAGAGATGAGCAGTTTACATAATGTACTTGATTAAAGATTCAGTCCTTTTTGCAACGAATCACCACTGAGATAAAATATTCAGTGGCACGATTTCCAGACGATATAATTTCCACAATGTGACTTATGCCTCATCAAGCACAAAAAAACCCCTGAATAATAACCAAATATCGCCTCCAGATTTTTAATAGAACAATGTTCCCATTTGAAGTTTCCATTGCAGAAAGTGTAGGTTGTTGGGTTTTTTTTTAAAAGAAAAGAATACATTTCCTCACAATAAAGTAATAGCATGTTCTATTTCCTTATGTCATTGCAAATGGCCAGCAATTTCTGTTACATCTAGAGAGCTTGGATTTAATTCAGAAAGAAGCAGAGCTAGTGGAATTCTCGGACATGTTCTCGGGAATGATGAATGCCACTTAAGTGCAGGAAAAAAAATCCTGGAGGAGCATAATGTTAAAGCTTTGCAAATCAAGAAAGTGGCAGAATCAAGCACTCCATGCGCTTTGCAGGGCTGCTGCTGAGATGCAAAATTAGGGATTTTGTCAGCAGAATCTTCCAGATTTGTAATTCTCAAATGTATAACAAGTCTCAACTTCAATCTAATGAAATTTAATACTTTCCCAATTCAAACTGAAACTGATTACAAGTTCAATTACATTTCCTGTGCTTGTGAAGCCTGCATGAATAAGCATCCAGGCGCTGCCATTTTTGTGCCTACGTAGACTCCACTGAACACTGTGAAGAACTGTGCTCAGAATGAAGACCTCTGAAGAGAGCTTCAGAGTTACTAGTTTGAGCAAAGCTGCGGTCAGACCTGTGAACAGAGCTTCACTACTAGTTATAACATACTTACTCACAAGCAGCTATTCTGAGGTAACAAATGAAGGAGCTAGTAGGCAACTTCCATTTTAGGTGCAATGAGTAACAGCTCAGTTACTTCAATGTAGTAAGTAAACCTAGTTACTTTCCAAAGTTATTTTTAAAGGGCATTTTAAGCCATTTTAGAGACATTTTGACAGACATTTCTTCAAGTTGCATAGTATTCTCCTGCCAGTCCTAAGTGTCTAGGGAATATCATAGTCTTACATGTTTTCACAAATAATTCCAAGGGGCAGTGTCAGAATTAGATAGCACAGGAAACTGGAAACTGGTTCCCAGTATCTTTCTGGACCGCTGGTAAGAACTACACAATATATTAATAAGAAATGCAACACACCACTTGCACAGTCTGAGCAACACTAATACTAGCAGCCACCTGGCTGCCAAGAAGTAACAACAGCAATCTCCAAACCCCCTCGCCCTCCATTTTAATGTACATGGAAAGATTCCAAAGGTATCAGTTCGTGAAGTGCCTTGTATTGCAGCCTTAGCTGGTGAGGAGGTCAAGATTCCTCCCAACCTGCCAACAAAAGAAATCTGGTTAGCACATATATATTTTTTTAGTGTTTCTCGTCCTCCTCTTCAACACTGAGGAATCCAAGGAAGCATTAATCTGTTGGTTGTTCTGGGTTTTTCAGGCTCTTTGGCCGTGTTCTGAAGGTTGTTCTTCCTAACGTTTTGCCAGTCTCTGTGGCTGGCATCTTCAGAGGACAGCAACCTCTGTGGCTGTATAAGAACTCACCTGCAACTATGAATACAGATGCTTTTTGCCATAAAAACAGCAGTCTTGCATCCACCAACACTTGGTGTCAGTGGGAGGGTGGGGTTTTTTGTTTTTGTTTTTTACAGCCTAATAAGTTTGCCCATTGCTACTAGCAATAGACAATCACTTGATAAGTTCTTCCCACCACTGGCATTTATGGCAAGTCTCTTCTTACTGTTTTGCCTAGAATGCTATTGTTTTGTTGATAACCCTCTCATTTCCCTGGGAAGTGAGCGTTAGGGAGGAGATCCCTCCGTTTCTGGAGAATCTTCCTCCTACCCCCACATCTGACTGTAACTGTTACAGATGGTAACTGTAAGTAAAAATACTTTTTTCTACTTTGAAAAGCTTTTAGAGTGATTTTTACTTCAGAAAGGGCTAGTTTTCTGTATGGGAGGGTGTGGTGATACTGGGCTGACTTCTACACATGTCTATGTTTTTCTGCCTTATATTCTGTTAACTAAAGGAATAGCTAAATTCCTCGAAAGCTTTTTTTTTTTAATCAAAACTCCCAACAATGTTTGTTTAACTGGAATTTCATGAAAGCAGGAGGGCTGATTATATAGGGTTGTAGGTCATGATGAAAACTTGTGAGGGACTCTGTGTTGGAGAAAGAGAAGTTTATACCAGTAGAAACTGAAGCAATGTTTAATACAGTACAATATCTTAAGCTACCCAAGCTGGTTATGTTGACTTTCTTTACCTAATCCAGCATCTTAAAAATAATATATAAATGAAATGCTCTCTGTTTTCCACCAGTTAAAGAGCTTGTTACAGTACTTCCAACAAGATGGAGACAGTTCCAGTTTACTGTGGTGGACTGACATAGTCTGAGATGGAGAAACAAGTATTTCTAAACTTGCCAGAAAGTATGGGAGCAACCTCAGGTGAAACCTAACACCTCCTTTATTATGTATCACAACACCATGGAGACGATGAAGACTTCAGATCCTCTTTAATTCACTCCTGATTATTTTTGTAACATTTTCATTGACAAAGTGATCTGTGACCTCACAGCTTTGCACACTTTTGGGTGGCTTTTTGGGTAGCCTAATAAAGACATCTCTTTAGTGTAGATTTGGGAATATGCTTTGTGCAAACATGGGAGCCGTTGCTCTTGTATGAGTAAATGTGGAACAGCCTCTCCTAATGTACATATCAATGATAAGCCTGAAGCCTAGACAGGCCAGCAGCCTAATCCCATGGCTTCTATCTGTACAAGAAAGTTGTTCATGAGTACAGATATTTAAATTCAACATGTCACAATGTACCTGTAAGAATTTCACATGCCATGTTTATGTCACAGCCCAGGGGTGGACAGAAGATAAATGGAGATCTACTGGTAGATGATTTACAGCAAATCAGCAAGAGTGTCTGACTCTCAAGTGTAGAACAATGGGAAAAAATCAAAATATTTAGGTTGCTGACAGAGAAATATGAGGCAGCAACCTGGATTTTTTTTTGTAAAAAGATTTCTGTGTTTGCAAAATTAAATGACAGATTCCTGGACTGAGAAAGAACTTGGAACCACTCCACTTGTTAATTTATAGTTTTCAAAGAAATAGCTGTGTCAATCTGTTTGACCACATAGAACCAGAATAGAACAAAAATAAAGCCAAAAGTATTGTGGCATCTTGAAGAACAGAGCCAGAATTCAGCTGAAGAAAAACTGTACAGTAGGAACCCTTTTCCTCCCCCAATACCTATAGGGGAACAGTTTCAGAATCCACAGTGGATACCTGAAACCACATATATCTGAATCCTATGTCTATAACAAACAAGGAAATATAACGAAGGCCACAAGGGGGCACTCTTACTTGCATTTCTGAACTTCCTGTTAAATGGAAATCTTTAATGAATGTAACAGGTTAGGGCCTTATTTATTTATTTATTTATTTATTTATTTATTTATTTATTTATTTATTTATTTACAGTGGTGCCTCGCAAGACTATTTTAATTCTCTCCGCGAAAATCATCGACTTGTGAAAAAATCATCTTACAAGGTTCCCTATGGAATGAAATTTATTGGAATGAAATTTATTTGTCTTGCGAAACATCGGTCTTGAGGAAAAAAAAGTCTTGCGAAGCATGGTCATAGAAAAAACCATTTTGAGAAGCACCATAGGGATCACAAAAACCAATCATCTTGTGGGTTTTTCGCCCCGCGAGGCAATTGTCTCGCAAGGCACCACTGTATTTATTTATCTATTTATCTATTTATCTATTTATCTGTCTGTCTGTCTGTCTATCTATCTATCAATCTATTTATTTATTTAATGTTTATACCACACCATCTAGCAGCATTCCACTACCCAACAAAAGGATAAACGTAACAGAAACAACCATTTCCCCACCTACATCACAGTAGTATGAAAAAGTGACTCACAGAGAGCACAAGATGGCAGACTCAGACAAACAAAAATGTAAAAAAATAAGTAAATCACAAAAGTAACCGTTACAAAGAAAGGGTGTCCTGAAATGCTTCCCTGAACAGCACATCTTCCTTGTATGATTTCTGAATGTGGGTAGGGGCCTGGTGCACCTCCACAGGCACAGCATTTCACGAAGAGGCAGCCACCACTGAGAAGGCCCTGCTCCTGGTCAAAAACATCCTGGCCTCCTTCAGAGTGACCACCTGCAGCACCAAAGCCTGGGAAGCAAGCTAGAAACTCAGAATGCTGATTATTTAGGAATAGAATGAAATAAAGGCTGAACACAAAAAGCAACACTGTCACAAGAGGCACACACTGTAGGAAGACTCTACAATAACATTGTAGAGCTGGAAGAAACTCCACAGCTCACTGAGTCTAACCTCCTGTCCAAGCAAGAGATGAGTAGCCAAAGCATCCCCAGCAGATGGTTGAAAAACTTTCAATGAAGGAGGTGGGTAGCTGTCCAGATCTTCTTTCTTTCCCCCTTTCATCATGGCATTTGCTTGTCTCCAGTCCAGGATTGTACTTGTTCTCCAAAACTCCAGAAGTTATAGACAGAGGCTTGATGATGACATCTATAAATTCCTTTACTACTCTTGAATGCAGTTTATTTGGCCCTGGATACTTGAGTTCATTGAATACAAGCAGCAGTGTGGTATAATAGTTAGAGTGTTTCCTTAGGACTCAGGGAACGGGGGTTTAAATCCTTCACTTAGCCTGATCAAGTATTGATGTACGGATAAAATGAAAGCTAGGAAAGCCAGCCTTGACTTTACTGCTGGGAATATGGGGTATAAAGGCAACTATATAGAGTAAAATAGCAACTAATAGAGAATAGTACAGTAATATATAGCTAGGTGCTCCTTTAGCTATTTTGGACAGCAGTACCCCTTGCCTAACTTTTAATCCCAGCTCTGATGGAGGCTTGCCATGCTTTGTTACCCTACTTGTTCCACCGAGCCCAACAGAAATTCTTTGAGTTTCAAATGAAGGCAGAAATGGGGAAAGTAGAGGAGGGCAGAGTGCTGGCCATTGTTTGCTTAGAGAGAAGGGTGATAAATTCCGAAACACTGGCTTAAGAGGGAACTGAAATCACATCCTTTACCCACAAGCATCTTTCAGACAGCAAACTACAGCTCCTTCCATCTGAGAAGCTACACCCAGCTCCCAACAGCGGCCCTGAAATTTTGGGGACTTTAATGGGAACATATAATTTTGGAGCTACCCATGAGAACTTGGTGCACAGCCTGAGGAAGAGGAAATATCAAAAACTCACTTTTTTTTTTTTTTTGCTTTATTTTCTTACTAGTCCAATAAAGGTATCCCCTGTTCCTGCATTTGTATTGTTTTGGAGACTATGCAGCCTTCTTTTGCGTTATGTCAATACATGAAGATGTTGTCTATTGAGTCAGAACCCTGGTTCATCTGTTCTACTGTTGTCAACTGTAAATTGAAGTGGTTTTTCAAGGTTTCAGGTAGAATTCTTTCTTAGCCCTCTCTGGCACTGTACCAAGTGTTCTCTATTGCACCCCCATCCACATGCTCACCAGGCCCAAACTGGCTTAGCTTCTGAAATCAGAGAAGATCAGATGTTTTATCACAAAGGACAAGGAAGAGAGTAGTAGCTTATGAAGCTAGACTAGAAGTTACAAGATATTCAATGTGAAATGAAAGAGCAGCCGGAAGAAGACTAACACTTCGTTCTTCTCCATCCAGGTGTGACTGTCAGTTACAGCAAGATGAATTGCCCATGAGTCTGTTTTGTATGTACAGCCCAAGAATATTAACCAGTAGAAAACAAAATAGAAAGTTTGTGGTTCTTATATTTTACAGTCAGAAGGAATTAACAAAACAAGCAGTGATATGCCAGTGCTAAGTAAAATGAGCACTGCAGCTAAAATTAGTTGTGGGTTTAGAGTATCTTCCTTGCCGGAGGACAAGAGAAAGATAATAAGGGGGAGCAGAGAGAGAAGTCATCACTGCAAAGCCAGGCTACTAAATAAATAATCTCATTAATCTTCTCACCACTGTATCACCTACTTTTTCTGCTTCATTTCCTTTATGGATTCCTGACTGATTTTGCCCACCCCAGCACCAAAGAAAGTTTCGTTTATGATGCCAAAATGATTCACTAACAAACAGCTGGAACTAAGCTATTGAATCTTTAGCTGTTGATGCGTAATAGCAAGACTTACAAAACCTTTCCATTATGAAAGACAATTTTAATTGAAGTTCCTTATCTTCTTAGCTCTCCAATATTATAACTTATGACTTCAAATGATGCTGGCTGAAATCCTGTTGTTTAGGGTTGTAAGGTACAACTAGAATAGATTCATTGAATCAGAGGAGATAAGTCAACTCCTCCATAGAATCAAAGAATAAGTGAGTTGGAAGGGGCCTATGAAGCCATCAAGTCCAACCCCCTACTCAATGGAGGAATCTAAATCAAAGCAGATCAGAGAGATGGTTGTTCAATTTTATCTTGAATGCCTCCAGCACTGGAGTGCTCACCACCTCCCAAGTTAATTGGGTCCATTGTCATACTGCTCTAACTGTTAAGATGTTTTTCCCAATATTCAACCTAAATCAGGCTTCCTATAGTTTGAGCCCATTATTACATGTCCTGCACTCTGGGATGACTGAGAACAGATCCTGCCCCTCCTCTGTATGACTATCTTTCAAATATTTGTAAAGTGCTATCATATCTACCCTCCTCCTTCTTTTCTCAAGGCTAAACATACCCAGTTCTTTTAGTCTTTTCTCAAATACAGTGGTGCCTCGCATAACAAGCGCACTGTTTAATGACGAATCCGCATAGCGATCTATTTTTTGCGATCGCTAATGCGATCGTATTGCGATGTTTTGAATGGGAAAACATCATATTCCCATTCAAAACATCGCTTACCGATCTTCGCATCACAATGTTTTTAGAACAGCTGATCGGCGGTTCCAAAATGGCCGCTGGGTGCCCAAAATGGCTGCCGCAAGCATTTTCACGTGCTGCCCTTGCTTACCGAGGCGGTGAAAATGGCGGCGCTATGGAGGATCTTCGCTGAACTGTGAGTTTTCACCCAGAAGCCTTCACCACCACCTCTACTGGCCAAGATTTCTGAGAGTTGAAGTCCAAGAACATCTGGAGGCCCAAGGTTGGGGACCACTGCTGTAGACCATCTTGACTGCTGCCATGGGTGTCACCACAGTCAGGCTGCCTTTCGCAATGTAAAATTTGGCATCCTTTTTCCCGCTGACAGTGTGGGCATGATATTGTGCACCAGGATTGGGCCACTTCCTGGCATTTTGAATTGTGGATACAGAAGCCCAACATTCCACATTCACAAAATAATTTGTTTTTTAAAAGAATAATTGAATTGTTTATAGTTTGTTTGTGCTAACAAGATAAAATATGCAGTTATGTACAACTTTGAAATGACTTCTGACGGGTTTCTATCTCTCTCAAACTGCCTCAGCCGCCTGAGAGATAGGCTCTACAAAGTCAGTTATTCCCCACACATTCCCTTTTAAGGAAGAGGTTTCCTTGGCAACGGAAGCCCCTTGAAAATTACCAGCGTATTTTCCTTAGATTTCCCTCAGCTGAACTTCCTTTGCTATACACAGCAGCATGGAATGTTAGATCCCCATATCCCTCCCATCAACGAATGGATTTACATATGTGTGAACCTTTTCCTCTCAAATGCTGGCAATATAAAATGTCATAATTCTCAAGGGGGTCCTGCTTAAACCTTTCCTTCTTCCTTCTTTTACTTTTTTTTTACTGCGCCCAAACACAAGTTTTTTGGATTTTCTTTTAATTGGGGAGGAGGGAGTGCTGACTGGATAGCTCAGTAGTTTAGGCATCTGGCTGCGGAGCCAGATGCTGAGAGTTCAATTCCCCGCTGTGACTTCAAGGAGAAGAGCCAGTCTGTGTAGCCTTGGGCAAGCTGCACCATCCCGGGGTACCGCCGCAAGAAGGAGTTGGCAAACCACTTATGAGTAAAACCCTGAAAAGGATTGCCATAAGTCAGAACTGACGTGATAGCAGATAATTATTATAACTGAGGGAAGGGGTGCTCTTTACTTTCCTTGACTATTTTTTATTCTGAATTTCATCCAAAATTCTTGCAAGATTTTTCAGCCGCCTGGAGGATGGAGAAGGACTCACACTGAAGGTGTTAAGGCGCCGCAACATTTTGTTCTTTGCTTATTTTTCTTTGCTGGCAAGACACCTACAGATCCACAATTAAATTTATCTAGTTGCTTAGTAACTCATTAGTTAGAAGCAACTTACAAGCTTCCTTCCCTAGCTAGATAGCAAAATAAACAAATACAGTTAATGACCTCACTCCTAAGAGAGATCTGTTTAATCCTACATAAACATCTTCTCAGAAGAAGCAACACAGTGAGGACCATTTTTATTAAACTGTTGTCCTAACAATTTCTGCCATTGTTTTGGTGTCTTTAAAAACAAAAAGTGCAACAAAGAGCCTGTTTGTATGGTTTATCAACATGTAACCAATGTTTCTCCTACAAGGTTCAAGGACTTATTTCTTTTACAATCTACCGGTACTTCCACTCAATTAAAAACACACTATCATTGATTATGATATATTAGCAAAATTTTATTCTGAAAGGCATTCATGGCCGGGATTTAATGGTTGCTGTGGGTTTTTTGGGCTGTTTGGCTGTGTTCTGAAGATTTTTCTTCCTAACATTTCACCAGTCTCTGTGGCCAGCATCTTCAGAGGACAGGAGTTAGAACTCTGCCTGTGTTCTGGTGTAGTTTGTGGAATAGTTGAGTATTTATAACTGTGGGATCAGGTTTTTGTCCTTTTCATGATTATGGTGATCAGGGTGTTTTTTTGTTATGGGTATATTGTTGTGATAAGGGAGGAGATTATCTGTCATCACACAAGCACACCACCATCACCACTTCAGGCAACCATTTGTACACAAACCAAGGAAAGTGTTGATACATAGGCACACATACAAATATGTCTCATTCTCACTCACTCACACACACACACACACACACACACACACTTTAGCGATTTAAATAGAATGAGGGCCTCATTCTGAAAAGCAATTGATTGGATCTCCTTCCATGCAAAAAATGCACTGCTAAATCAAACCATTAATCTTAATTTACAGAAGAAGAGCCAACTGAGATCTTCAAAGTTTTAAGTGGATGCTGAAAGTCACTAATAAGAATAGTTTCAGAACTCCAAACTTCCTGAGAATCTCAGAAATCTTTAAGGAACTAATTGGCACAAATGAATACCTTATCTGCAGCCTATTTCATACCCACCACACAGAGGCCCAGTTTTCAAAAGTTCTAGCGTAGGTTGCTACCAAACTTATATCATTATAATTATGTTGCTACAAGGATATTTAAATGCTTTAGGGGGTCCTCATCAAATGTTGGTTGCCATTCATAGGAGCACATCTGGAGACCAATGAGGAAATAATATGTTGGCTCCCTTACCTGAAAACTTCAGAGCTGAGCTACAGCTCTTCTTTGCCTGTAGATCCATGGACTGAGAGAAAGCAGACCAGGCAACAGACGGATGGAGAGTTTTAGCCTCTCTGGATTCATGTTATTATGCCCTGGGAGAAGGCAAATAGGGATAAGGGCAATGAGATTTGGTTTCTCCAGGGGAAAGCGGATGGTTATTCCCACCCACATACCCAGTTTACAAAAGTGCTTGCTTATTTGAATGAAAAACGACTAGCAGTTCTGCAAACAGGAGCAGCATTACAAACAGCTTGGAAGAACATTGGAGTTTCAAGTGTTTTTCTTTACACAACATGATTAATTTAAAGCAAAACAAATCAGCTGCTGGAGGTTGGATGAGAAGAGACCAGCATATGTGTTTTTCCTAGTAGTTTTGCAGAACATGGCAAAACTGCTGAATAGCTCAATGGTTTAGATATCTGACTGCAGACCCAGAGATTTGGGATTCAGTTCCCCATTCTGCCTCCTCGACAAGAGTTGGACTTGAAGATCTATAGCAGTGGTTCCCAACCTTAGGCTTCCAGATGTTCTTGGACTGCAACTCCCAGAACCCTTCACCACCACCTCTACTGGCCAGGATTTCTGTTTGAAGTCCAAGAACATCTGGAGGCCCAAGGTTGGGGACCACTGATCTATAGGTTCCCTTCCATATCTGCAGTTCTATGATGATGAAAATGAAAACAGAAAGTATGTGTTGTTCTTGCTGTTTAATGTTGTTTTGTTTTGGCAGTGAAACTTATATAAAATGACGACTAAGAACAGTGACATCCGTGGGCAGCACTTTTGTTAGAGATTAATTAGAGAAGATTAAGTTTGCTGACCTTTATCACAGATTTTGCCAGTCTTGGCTGCTGCCAATCCTTGCTGTGTAGGTCTTGAAAAGTTCTCCCAAACTTTTGATCAGGTTAAGTGAAGCTTCTTTGATTAAGACCAGTTCATGGAGAACTTGGAAGCTGACACACTTGTGTGGCATCTGAGTTGGGGGTCCAACTGTAGATTTTTCATTTCATTTGAAGGGGAGGGGATTTCTCTCTGTTTTGTTTTTTTACACGGGCCACTTATGGGCAAAGAGGGAGTGGTAATCATTACAAAATTAAACCACCATATAAGAAGTGGGGAACTAGAATCAAAATGTCAATAAAGGCAGTAAAATAAATATAATTTTCTCTGAACGCCCTTTAGAAACCATCATATTTATAGGCCCTCTTCAAGGATCCTGTTAGCATACTTCAGTTGAGAATTTATACTGAGATTGTTTCATTTTTTTTCCTGAAATCCATGTTGTGACAATACCTTCATTAGGACAATTTTTTAAAAAAGCAAAAAAAAAAGTTACTGTGCAAGCTTTAAAGACCTCCACATTTCCTCTTCAGACAAAGATGTCATAAACAGACAGCTCACAATTCATAAACAGGAGAAAATAGGAGTAGAATGACTCAGAGCCAATATCAGTAAACTTATGTTATCTGCATATGGATGGAGATGTCATAGGGGATGATTTTGCAGACACTGAAATAGGGCTCATTGCAGATTAAATGTCATCTGAACTGACCTGGAGGTTTGGTGGGAACAGGTGAAGCCATTAACGACCATAACCATTTGACCCTCCATTCTGAAAATACAAACTATCTCCTATTAAACCCTAAACAGTCTCTTTCTTACTGAATTTGATGGTGGAAATTTTAGAGAGTTCCTCAAGGTTGCGTAGCTAATATTTTACTGCCACACAAATAATTCACTCTATTTTGTTCTAGTAATACTAATGTTCTGCAATAAAAACTTTGTAATTCCTAACCTGCTGGATCTGCTGGGCATCCCTCTTGGATATATCTGTGAAGATTCTCAGTCATCCAGGTGAGGTTATCCAGATGTTGAGTCATGGCAACTTCCTCTGGGATGCAACCCAAAGGGAGGGGAAAAATATGAGTCGTATTTTCTGAGTAAACCTGCCAGCTACTGGATTGCCATTACATGAGATGGTCATTTTTAGAAAGGAAGGAGCAGATGGGCAGAGATAAACACACTTGCTGAGAATCAGCAAGAAAACCAATTTATTTATATCACACTTGCTAGAGCCAAAAAGCTTGTTAACCAGAAGTGATTAATCTTCTACTTTGTATGGCTGGCAAAAAGAGATGTGGAAAACTTGAGATCCAGGATGCACTTGACATTCGTAATTCATTCAGGCTATATCATCGGTTCTGTTGCGAGCTCAGCAAGTAGATGTTGCTCATTTTCTTTGACTTTGTCACTGACAGTCAAGTATGTTTCCAGTTTTGAACAAATGAAAATCTGGGCATGACAAAAATTAAAGAATATATCTTCTGCGTTGTGATACAGGGCTATTTAAGACACTGGCTGGGGTAGGCTGTCATGGGGATTAGGGATTTTATTTATTCATTTATTTGATTTATATACCACCCCTCTGGCAACCCAGGCAACTTTGGATGGTTTACATTTTAATCCTCATTTCTTATATGGAATTTCCTGGTGTGTTTTCATAGATTTTTCACACTGGCAAAATCATAGCCAATTTATGTAAATTCACCTGGGTGTTGACTACAAATACGTGGTTTAGTAAAATTTGAGTGATGTCCTAACGGGACAACTTGTGTAAAAGGTAAAGGTAAAGGTTCCCCTTGACAATTTTTGTCCAGTCGTGTTCGACACTAGGAGGTGGTGCTCATCCCCGTTTCCAAGCCATAGAGCCAGCGTTTTGTCCGAAGACAATCTTCTGTGGTCACATGGCCAGTGCAACTAGACATGGAACGCTGTTACCTTCCCACTGAGGTGGTCCCTATTTATCTACTCGCATTTGCACTCTTTCAAACCGCTAGGTTGGCGGGAGCTGGGACAAGCAACAGGCACTCACTCCGTCAAGTGGATTCGATCTTACAGCTGAAGATCTACAGATCTTACAGCACAGAGTTTAACCCACAGTGCCACCACGTCCCAGGAACTTGTGTGTACAACTTGTGTGGATTACCCCAAATTAAGATAGTTGCTGCTTTATTTAGGAATTTGAAGCATCCAATGGGTTGTTGGCATCTTTTTTTTCACAATCAGCCTATCCTTACATATGTGTTTTCTTTGCTTTGCCTCTCAAAGGGAAATAACATCAGAGATGTTTTATACAAATTACAGGGACTTAAAAGACGGGGAAATATCTTTTTAACCCTTGCTTTTGGCTGAATATGAGGAAGCTTGCTGGTTTAGAAATCCCTTTGTGAAGTGTCTCTTCCTGTCAAGACATTCTATCAATGAGAGCAAGGAATTTAGCTACTATTCTCTCCATCCCTAGTGTTTTTCTCTCATGAGTATCGTCTTTTTCATTCATCTCAGAAGCAGTCCTGTGGTGCTTCTGGGGTGGAAGGATCAGCCAACAGTGTGCTGTTGTTGTCCAGGGGGTGCTTGGATGTGTTCACAGTCCTTACAGTCATCAGAGAGGCTACTTCTCTGTCCTCCCTCACTAGTATGGAGCCATGGGATTTCTCAGCAAGAATGTGAAGCATTCTGGTAACACCCCCCCCCCCCAGTTACACTACTGTAATACACTGTACATAGAGCTGCCCTTGAAAACAACTCAAAGGCATCAACTAGTGAAGATTGTGGCAGTCAGAATTATAACCTATATGTTGTTGGTGCATACTATTTACTTCTGATCTATGGTAATTGTGTGAATTAATTACCACTAGAAAGTCTTATCATTAACAGCCCAGCCCAGGTCTTGCAAGCTGTGGGTTGTAGGTTCCTTTATTTAACCAATCCATCTCACTTTAAGTCTTCCTCTTGTACAACTGCCTTCCAATTTTCCTAGCATTCTCTATTCCACTGAGTCTTGTCTTGTTATGATATGTCTAAATAATTTAGTTGCTTCAGCTTCTAGAGAGAATTTTGACTCTAGAACATACTCACATTTTTGTATTTCTGGTCATCTGTGGCATTTTTTAATTTGTGTATTTATTTAAAAGATGTTTACCCCGCCTTTCTCCTTAAAAAGGGCCCAAGTCAGCTTACACTGAAAAATAAACAAAAGCAACACCAAAAAACACATTCAAAACAGTAAAGCACAACAATCCATTTTAAAACCCGCTCAGGCAGCCAGCTGCTAAGGGAAAGCTTGCCTGAAGAGAAAGGTCTTTGCCTGTTTGTGGAAGGAAGGAAGAATGTATTCTATCCATATAGTTCTTCTCCAACACCACACTTCAAACAAATCAGCTTTTTCCCCTCAAGTTTTCTTCATTTTTGACCTTTCATACCCATATACTGCAATCAGGAATTCAATAGTATGGATTCTCTTGCTCTGGATCACCAGTTTAAGGATCTCACCAAATTCCTTCATTGCTGTGCTTTCAAGCCTTGTCTTCTTCCCTCATCTTGGCTGCAGTGTCCATTTTGATTGAAGATTGAATCAAAGAATATAAAATCCTTAACCATTTTGATTTCTCCATGACCAACATAATTCTTGCCTAATTAATTTATAGCCATGATTTTTGTCTTCTTAACTAATCTTGTGGATGACACCTTCGCAATTTGGAGCCACAGTGAAGAAAAATCGGAAGAATTTCTGAACCATCTCAACAGCATCCACCAAAATATACACTTCACCATGGAAAAAGAAATAGAGGGCCAACTCCCGTTCTTAGATGTCATGGTCCTACGCAAAACTGACCTCCGACTGGGACACAAGGTCTACAGAAAACCCACCCACACAGACTGGTACCTACACAAAAACTCCAACCACCACCCACAGCAAAAGAAGCATAATCAAAACACTGGTAGACCGTGCAAATCGGAACTGTGAAGCTCAGTTTCTCAGCACTGAACTCAACCATCTGAATTGGGCCTTACAGGCAAATGGCTACTCCAAAAATGAAATCCCAAGAGCCATTAAACCAAGAAAAGACACCAAACTGAAGAAGAAAAACAGCCACCCACAAATAAAGTATTTCTGCCATACATCAAAGTGGTCATGGACCGCATGGGGAAACTTTTGAAAAAACACAATCTACAAACAGTATTCAAGCCCGCCACAAAAATACAACAAATGTTACGGTCAGCAAAGGACAGAAGGGACCCCCTCACCACTGCAGGAGTATACCAGATACCTTGCAGTTCTGGCCAGGTATACATCGGAACTACAAAACGAAGCATCCACACCAGAATCAAAGAACATGAGAGACACTACAGATTAAAACAACCAGAAAAATCTGCAGTAGTTGAACATGCCCTAAAACAAGCTGGACATGAAATTCTATTTCAAAATACTGAAATACTGGACAACACCAGCAACCATTACGTCAGACTGCACAGGGAAGCCATTGAAATCCACAAGCACCAGCAGAACTTCAACAAAAAAAGAGGGAAGTTTGAAACTCAACAAAACTTGGCTTCCAGCTCTGAAAAATACAGCGTGCAAAAGGTCAATAAACTCTACCCAGCCACAAGGACCGGGGATCACTACACACAAAAGACCAGCTAATGACACCCATCAATCACAGTGACAGATAATCTCTCCTCCTTATCATAACAATACACCCTCAACAACACACACTAATCACCCACTGCCTGAATAGGACAAAAGCCTATCTCACAGCCATAAATACTCCACTCCCAAGCAAACTACACCAGAGCACAGAGTGTTGTGCTCTGAAGATGCCGGCCACAGAGATTGGTGAAACATTAGGAAAAATAACCTTCAGAACACAGGCAAAGAGCCCGAAAAACCCACAACAACCATTAAGCTAGTTCACCTCTAAAATTACCCTATGTATGTTACACCAGCATAACTAGGCAAAAGTATGTGGGCCACATATTAGCCTCTTCATGACTTAAGATAGTAATTGAAAGATCTTCTCCAAGTATCTCAGACACTCCATGATTCAACAAGAGGGTGACCCTTTTTTGTTTATGATAGTCCATCTATTAAGGACTAACTGGTGTCTACACTGCAGTCATTGTGGTATCAAGTAAAAAACTTTGAATTTGCTAAGGATTAGCATTAGCTGAAAGATTAGCTGATTTTCGTTATTTTCATTGCATATTGTGCTTCTCTTTGTCTTCATGTTATATCTGAAGCTTTTACTCTCTTAATTATTGTATTTTAATTGTGGTTGTATATCACCCATATAGCCAAACAGTCAAATGGAAATTTCATTAATTCATTCAATGCTGTACCACTCCATTAGTCTGAACACTCTCTGGGTGGTTCACAACCCATTGAAGACATAATTACAGATCATACAATAAAAACTACAATACACAATAAAAATTCTGTCACTAGGTCAAACAATAAAACCTGCATATAAATAGAATTAACATGTAGTTAAAACCCTAGTAAAAGGCAGCTTTATATGATTCTGTTTTAACTAGCTTCCTAAAAACTGAGAGAGGTGGTGCCTCACGAACCTCTGCAGGTTATTCCAGAGGGAAGGAGCCACAACCAAGAAAGCATGATTTCTAGCATTAGCTCTTTGCCCCCTTACCCCGGAATAACCACGCAAGACCAAGCATATGGGTTAAACATGGGCCACACTTTATTAAACTCTATTCAGTTCTCATCAATATTGCCAATCCTTTGGCAAAGGCAGGTACTGCTGTAGTGCACATTCAGTTCTCAAATGGCTATCCCAACTGGCCTCCGTTATCCCCTTCTTAACGACCGTGGGATAACAACCGGCCTCACTTTTGCCCC
The DNA here is from genome assembly GCF_051106095.1 of Pogona vitticeps. Taxonomy (NCBI): domain Eukaryota; kingdom Metazoa; phylum Chordata; class Lepidosauria; order Squamata; family Agamidae; genus Pogona; species Pogona vitticeps. Next base: position 13,309,608 of record NC_135785.1, on the reverse strand, counting down.
AGACCCCATGCCCCTCTCTCTTTGCCAACTGAGGGTCCGGGTGCGTCCCCAGCGCATCATTCCCTCCAAGCAGTGTAATCGCCTGATCCACAGTGTTGGGAGTTCAGATGAGCTACAATTTCCTGCCGTTACCATTAAAATCCCGGTTCCAATACCTATCCAATCCGCACTACCTGCCAATGTGATCAATGACTTTTTCCACCCCTAAAAAGGCTAATGCTCCTAATCCAGTGTGGGATAGGCAAAAAAATCCCCGCCTCCACTGGCCAATCAGGAAATCACAAGGAGTGCATGACCTTATATGCCCTCCGGTTCCCATGCCCCCCCCGGCTATTCGCAAACAGCCTCGTAATCTCGCGTGTCATCCAGGGAAGTGGCAAAGGGAAGCCTCACTGTAGGAGCCTTTGGGCCCCCCAACAGTGTCATCATTTGGCCTCCTCGGGCGTCACAATTTTTAGCATCGAGGATAGTAAGGACCAGGTGGGATGAGTAGATGGTTTGTGGGACAGATGTTCCAATGAGTATCAAAGTCCTAAACTGTTGAGGGCTTTAGACAGAGACAGGGACTCAAGCTGCAGGACGCACTGTCATGTTGGATTTAAGTTTCACTGGTGATTCAACTTGGAGGCTTTTTTTAATGACTCGGACACAATGTATGACTTGGAACCCACCTCTACCTTCTTTCTGGGGTGAAAAAAAAGCTTGTTTTTAATAGGGATTGGGACTTGGGACTCGGGACTTGGTGCCAAAAATTCAGACTCAGACTTGGGACTTGGATCAAAAGACTTTCCATCAGCCCTGTTCACAGGTCATGACCAGTACCTTGAACTGAGCATGGAAACTAACAGGGAGCCAGTGGAGGCATTTTCAAACATTGTAGGGGATAAATTAATAAATGTGGAGTTGTCACAGAGGAAGCCTAAACACAGGTGGACTCATATTAGGAGCAATCAGGCCTATAAATGTGTTATTTCATCTCTGAGCTCAGTGAAGAATCAAATGCACGACAACAACACACAGCAATTTTCTGAAGCAGCGACACTCAAGTAACATGAGGATTAGTACACACAGGCGTTAGCGGCATGAGAATTAAAGTCTAATTAGAACTGCTCTTTGTCAAGTGTCAGCAAGTTAATCAGACTGAGATCTTCAAAATGGCACCAGTTAGGCATACTTAAACATTTAAAACAGTAAAATCACAGCAAGCATATAATTCAAAAGGCTGCAGTTCTGTACTCACCTACTTGGGAATAAGTTCCATTGAACTCAAGGAGGCTGACATTGAAGTGGAAAAGTATAGGACTGCACTGTCGTGGAGTTTTAAATAGCCCTGGAGAAAAGGGTCAGTGCTATGCAGCATACATTTCTAATTTTTGTGTGTAATATTTCGTTCCATTTGGAAGTGAACTTAAAATGGAGGCCAAAGAAAGAAGTAATGGCAAAATAATACAGAGAAATAAGCATACTGATGGGCGTATGCACTTCCATCTACTCATCACCTTGTTTTTATTTTTGTACTTTTTAACTTAATAATACGCTTAGAACTGCAGAGCTGGAAGAGACCTGTGGATCATCAAGTCCAGCCACTATCAAGGAGGCACAATAGGGAATTGAACTCCCAACCTCTGGCTCCACAGCCACATACCTACACCACTGAGCTATCCAGCATGTTACTCTACCAACCTGTATTAGAATTCTGCAAGATAAGTTAGTACTCCTACCCCACATATTATAGGTTGGGGTCAGGAGCTCTAAGAAACTGTGCAAGATGTAGGTAGTCCAAGAAACAGCCTATGAGTTTATAGATACAGTGGGGTCTTGACTTGAGAACTTAATCTGTATTGGAAGGCAGTTCTCAAGTCAAAAAGTTTGTAGGTCAAGTCTCCATTGACCTACAGTGCATTGAAAACCTATTAATCCCGTAACAGGCCGTTTTTGTTCCATTTTGGTTTTTTTTCTGGTCTGTAAGTCAATTCTCAGGCTGCAAGTCAAACCTAAATTTTGCGGCCAGAGAAGTCTGTAACTCAAAAAGTCTGTAAGTCAAGCCGTCTGTAAGTCAAGGGTCCACTGTAAAAGGAAGCGGGGACTTCTTAGCAAACAATGACTGAAATTTTGTTGCTCTTGGCATAGCATAATAGTTACACTGTGGTTCCATAGCTATGCCTGCAGACGTTTATGGGGAGTTCTGCTCAAGCAGTTCGTATGTCAGATTGGACAATTAGCTGGGCAATTGCTTCCACAACCAGTTGTTCACCTCATTGCACAACTAGCTATGCAACTGTGCCCACAGAACTGCTTGCCAGATACAACTTCCACCTTGGAGCAAATTTTGCAATGGCTTGTGGAATTTACAGTTATGTAGGTGTAGCTGTACAGCAGGATTTGGGCCCTTGTGATTCACCTCTGTACTTCATAAGCCTTTGTCCTGCATATCGAAATATGTCATTGTTGCAGGCTAAAACAGGCGTGCCAGTTATCCCTGGGATAAGGGGACATTTTACACTATGAGTTCATGAGAAAACTAGGGACTAACAATGTATCTATACAGTGGTACCTCAGTTACGAATGCCTCGGTTAACGTAATTTTCAGTTTATGAATGAAAATCTATTGAAAACAATGCCTCGGTTTACAAATGTTTTTCGCAATATAAAGCAAGTTTCCCCAGGATGTATCATGCCTGGGAGGTTTATAGCACTGCTGCCATGCTTGCTGGAGTCTGTGGGTAGCATGTGGTGTTGAGTGTGGAGGTGTTGAAGCGGTTTTTGCATTGAGTTTTGGAGCCATTCTGGAAAAAAAAAAATTTGCAGCAGTTTTCAGATTTTTGGGAACTTTTTTGGTGCATTTCTCAAGCGGTGGAAAGATAGGGAGCTGAGCTTCGTTGTTTGCATGCATTTTACTGTGTGTTCTGCCTTTAAAGTACACTTTATAAAGAGTTTTGAACAGATAAAAGACTCTCTTTTTTTCCTGACCTCCCGAATGGATTAATTGTTTTCAATGCGTTCCTATGGGAAACCGCATTTCAGTTTACGAATTTTTCACAATACGAAACACCCCGGAGAACACATTAAATTTGTAAACCGAGGTTATTACTACTACTGATGTTATTATTTTTACCCTCATTCTTCCCATCATTATCATCAAAAGGTTTTTCATCACTTTTTAGCTCGTGAACAGCCCATCTGATGCAAAGCAAGAGCAAGATAATGCCTAAGGGCATTTTTTTAAAAAGCCACTGTATTTTACAAGGAGATAAAGAATGACTGTAAAATCCAGAATGTGTGACTGTGTTAGAATATACTTTATACAGAATTTTGTGGCATTAAAGACTAAACATTTTTATTGGACCCAAGCTTTTGTGGACTTCTCCTATTTCTCCAGATGCAATTTGCACATGCTTACGTTGGGGGGAAAAACAATCCAGAAATCCAGTCATTGCCAGATGGGTCCTGTTCTGCAGTTCCAATTAAACATGCCCCTCTTTCCACTCCAGCGGTCCTGCAGATGATCTGAATAAAGGGAACACATTGCACAGAGTGTTTAGACCTGTAACATCCATAGGTGGGGCATTTTCTAACCTCAGAGGTAACACACACATCTCCCTTGGAAGCCATTCCTTAGAATTAACAGCAATTATAGTCATATAGTCTTTCCCCTTATATGGTATCTCTCAGAACACCACTTCTGGGCCTCAAGAAAGATTCCTAAAACTGAGGAGGAACTACCATTTCATTTTTACAATGCCCACACACTTTATTTTGTTAGATTCATCAGCTCAACTTCAAGTAGTGGTAGTCAATTTTAATTGGTGAAGGCACATTATGAATGTTTGTGTTACAGACAGCCCTTATTTTCTACCATCTGTGTCCTTGGTAAAGAAATAATCCTGCATTTTCCTTATCACATAAGATTTTTATTTACAGCCTCACTTTTCCATTCTCAAAGGGCATGCCAGGTACTTTTGCATCTGTATTTTTCCCTGGCAACAGAAAAAGATACATCATTTGTGTTACCAGGTACCTTTGAGAATGAGGTACAGTATATGCTAAATAAACCTACAGCAGCTGCCAAACGAAACCCTAAATTCTAGTAATGAAATCTATCACAGAAATTTGTGCAAGCTAATTTTTTTAAAAAATAATAATAATAGAAATCTCATAGTCTTTGGATTTTTTTTTAATAATCCCCAAGGGACATGTTTTTCCCCACTATCCATTTCAGAACCAGTGAATAGAAACTGATAAGTATTTTCCACTAATAATAGAATAAATAATAGTTCAGATTTGGAATACTAAGGGAGAAATGAACAAGGTAACAAGAGATTTGCAATATCTTTTTGGCCTCCACGCATCCATCTGCCTAGCTCTTTCCTACAAGGCACTGGAATAAACATAGATTTCAATGCCAGCACATATAATAGCCAAAACCCTATTGTCGGTTCAATATAAATGGAGCAACTCTTGGTGGTGAATTGCTCCTAAATTACAAAGTCAGAGTAGGCATTATCCATTGTGAAACCCAGCATGCAGTAAGTGCCATCTATACTGACTTTGTAACTTGTAGTGATTCACTGCCAAAAGTTACACAATTTGAGTTACCCCCAAAATAGGATTTGAGCCAATGTATTCAAAAGGACCATAAAGAAAGCAGGCCGCCGAAGAATTGATGCCTTTGAATTGTGGTGCTGGAGGAGGCTCTTGAGAGTCCCCTGGACTGCAAGGAGAACAAACCTATCAATTCTAAAGGAAATCAACCCTGAGTGCTCACTGGAAGGACAGATCCTGAAGCTGAGGCTCCAGTACTTTGGCCATCTCATGAGAACAGAAGACTCCTTGGAAAAAACCTTGATGTTAGGAAAGTGTGACAGCAAGAGGAGAAGGGGACAACTGAGGATGAGATGGCTGGACAGTGTCTGCAAAGCAACCAACATGAATTTGACCCAACTCTGGGAGGCCGTGGAAGATAGGAGGGCCTGGCGTGCTCTGGTCCATGGAGTCATGAAGAATCGGACATGACTAAACGACGAGGATTCAAAAGGATAAGAATCCTTATCTTTCATACACCCTATTTGAACCAAAGATGGTTAGACAGCTTCTTTTAACATTCTCTTTTGACGAGAATAGTCTGACTATATACCGTATTTTTCTGGGTTTAAGACACCCCCAGGTATGGTGCCCCCCCCCCACTTTTCTAACCCAGAATTAAGAAATCTAAGTGGGGCTTAGCAAGTGGGGGGGGAAGCAGGGATAAAAGCCCTACAGGATCACTTTGATCCCTGCTTTCCCCTCCACTTATTTTTGTTCTTTCCTCAGCTTACCTCCATGTATAAGACGGCCCCCAATTTTCAGTCTAAACATTTTAGACAAAAGTATAGTCTTATACACAGAAAAATATGGTAGTTGGGATACCTGCACAAATAACTATTGTCAAAACATGGTAAGATTTCCCTAGGATTCAGGGATGGTGCATGTTTAACCACTGTGATACCACCTAGCTATGAGTGGTACGGAGACGCCACTAAAAGTGGCCTAGAGAGTGATACCCACAACTGGAACCAATATGAAATGCCTTGCCTCCCCCAGCATGTTGTGTTTTTCATGCCCCTTGAGCATATGAAGCCCCTTACACTTAATCAGGTTATTTGTCTATCAAGTCATTCAAACAGGGTTTCTCTTTAGCAAAGATTTTGCTATGTGACAGCATCTTCAGAACTAGAGACATTTCTTAAAATCAACGGCAATGAGAATGGGGACTTCGCTCACCACTGCAGTTCTTCTCCCTTCTGTATCACTCAAGAAGCTATTTATAGGAGCCCATCTCAAATATTCTCTAAGTACAACATGAGCTCCATTCCTGACCTAGAGAGATTGTTCCTTGCTGTCATTGATATGAATATAAAAACTCATAACATTATGGAGAAAATCCATATAGTTAGGTATACCATGTATGATAGGGAACAGAGATTATACACCAGAAGGAAGCAGTTCTCAGAAACATTCACATGGTGTCTGTAACGTATGTTTCAGCTGGTAGACCTGAACAGGCAAATGAGGCCCTCCAGATGTTGCTGAACTGCAACTTCCATCATCACTAGTCAACATAATTAAAAAGAAAGGCAAAATAAATGTATGGCCTGGGTGTCTAATTTACAGGGAGAGTAGCTTCAAAGAACATACCAGAGCAGGATCCACTGAATTATGACTGCTGATTTTCCACAGAAATAAATAAAATCATGTTGGGGGGTGATGCTAATAATCAAAACTGTATGGTGTGAGCAGTTTTGTCCAGACTTGTCCACTAAATGTAACTGCTGAAGCTGTTGAAAAAGAAAGTCATTACTCAAACTCCAGGAAACAGGAGACCCTTGCAGGGTGTTAATTAATTTCACATTTGTAACATTCAGGAATAATTTGCTCTGGAGATGGATGTAGAGAACACCCTCGAGGGCTATTAAAATATATATACCTGCATGCAAGCATTTTGTCCAAGTGTTACAATACAGATATTTACAATTGAGTTCTTTTTCCTCAGGTCTGTGTGTGCATGTGCACACCCAAGCACATATATGTCTGAGAGACAAAGATTTTAATATGTATGATATTTGTTGCAGAACATTTTCCTCTCGTAGTCTGTTTGAAGTATTCAAAGATGCCAATCAGGGATGTGAGCTCGTTGGAAATGAATCACGCCGCAAATCCAAGCAGGACAATGAAGATAGCGGTGGAGAAGAAATAAGAAAATCACAGGAGAGAAAAAAAATATGGTGATGGAAGAGAAGAAAGAGGAAAGAGCGGGCCATTGTTTGTCAGCAGTGGAGACATTACAGAAGCTTCTGTAATTAAATAATATCCTGCCGGGCATAAGGCTTTATTCAGAAATAGCCTTGAAAGGGCAAAAGCATGAGAGAGATCTGTTTCTTCACAATTATAAGGCCATTGGTATTCTTGCTATTATGCACACTGAGATTGCTCCAGCGCAATAAGAAGGGAAAGTGAGACTCCCTTTGACGGTTGCATCTATTTGTAGGCTAAGGAGAGAAAAAAGTTGGATTATACATGAACACACTACAATGAAAAGGCGGGGGGGGGGAATCAGAAAACAAGAGGAGTCACAAGGAAAGGGATGGAAAGGAAAGGAGAAGCAGTTCACAATCTACAATAAATGCAATGGATTTGATTTTACTGCTTCAGGATCACCATTTTCCGGCATCAAGATGTGAATGGATCAAACCAAGCACAGCCCAACAAAGCTGTCAGCAAGGGAATGGTTAAACTCCTTCTCCTGACTTTCCCAAGATGTACTGGCTTGTCGATTACATAAGGCCAATATTTTATTTTTAGTCTATACCGAGCCATCTAGATGCAGTAAAGGACATCCTTTGCAGACAGATGCCATTCATTTGTATTTTCCTTGATATGGAAGGGAGAGATCCTTATGGTTCCCAATGAAATTGGTTTTGTTTTATTGTTTTTCAAATGCTTGGCAGAAATGGGGACATACAGTATGTCCCTAACAAGGGTCACCACTAGTCAGATGGAAGAAAGGAGAAATAGCACTGAATCATTGACATTTTGTACAATGGGCAATGTTCATGTGAACAGAGGTGGCACAGATTGAAATGCTAGCCTGCGCGCACACAATGCTAGTCGGCTTTATAAAGGAGTTCTAAATTACAGTGCCTTAACAGCAATCTCTATGTGACAGGATCAACTTTCCAGCTTGGAAAAGCTACTTCAGCTGAAATTTTGTTGCCTAGCGTAGGAAGTCTAACTACAGTTGTTGTTGTTTAGTCGTTAAGTTGTGTTAGACTCTTCATGACCCCATGGACCAGAGCACACCGGGCCCTCCTGTCTTCCACTGCCTCCCGGAGTTTGGTCAAACTCACTACAGTAGGCCCATTCAATCAGTGGGGATTTGGCAAGACAGGTCTTCCTTAAGTTCTTCTGATTCAATGGACCTTCTCTAGTTGCAACTTATTTCCCTAAGCAACTGGTGGCTCCATCAGCGAGGCTCCCTTCACAGCTTGGAGCTCTTTGCCGCACCCTCCAGAGTAGCATGAAACAGCATGAGCACTCCAGGAGGGCAGGGGTGGGAGCAAGTTGGTTTAAAGGAAAGCCAGGCCCCCGATTCAGCCTCTTTTGAGATTACAGCGTGTGGGGGGAGGGTGCACTGGGGCCTCGCACTGACCAAGGGCCACCAAACGTGTGGGGGCTTGAGGCCCAGGTGAAGTCAGTGCCAAGCCGGCCAGGGTTGCACTGTCTTGGCGACCGTGCAAGCCCGGGACAGAGGACTCGCTCGTATTGGCAAAGGGTCCCGGGTGACCCTGTTATTCCTTTCCGCACTACAGCAGCCCTCTCTTCTTTGTTATAGTTCAATAAAGCGTGGCCCTGGTTTAACCCAACTGTCTTGTCTTGCATCATTATTCCAGATGGGGTGGCAAAGGATTTCAGCCCATTTGAACTTTAATTCCCAGAATTTCCCAGCAAGCATTGTTGTGTTTGGCTGAGAGGAATTGTTGTTAAAAACACTGACTTTTCTGAACCCCTCACAAATGCCCGGAAAGGGCTTCTCGTAGTAGGGCGCTGTAGAAGCTGTGGAAATTAATAACTGCTAGAGTTACTCATGGATTTCTCAACACAGCAGACTTGTTCCTGGGGTGCTAGGAGCTGCTTCATTGTGTTTCTTCAGTCATTCTTACTCAGTCCACTAAAGAGTGGAGGAAGGATATGTTGTTAATCCAGAAAAATAAACATTTATAAAAGAGGGAATTATCATCACCATCACCATTTGTTTGATGTTCTGATATTGTTTGACGAGCCTGAGCACTAGATACGAGGACTGATAAATTCTATAGCCCTTGAAGGTCTTAAAGGGCATTAGGAATGTCAGACGGAGGAAAACTATACTATGTCTGCCGTTGTAATAATTGCACACATTTCTGAGCTTCTCACAGCATGTGCATTCAAATTACTCAGGAACACGCCACCAGCCAGTAAAGCAGTTACACTGTCAAAGTCTATTTATAGATGTTCTTCCAAAGAAAATGAATTAAATATATTTGTTTCCTGACACCCATTTCGCCCTAGCAGCATGCGCTGTGCAGAATTTAAAGGAAAAACATTACCTTGAATATCTCTTTTCCCAATGGATATTTTGCAGCTACACCAACATAAAAGAAATCTTTCCCTCTATTTACGTCCTGCCTGCCTGCGTTTTCTGTTATATTTAATTGTGTGTATGTATAGCTCTGTGGTGGAGTCTTCTTTTCAATTGTAATTACGTTTGGGAGCTTTGAGCCATAAATGCACTGATCCAAACCTTGTCTCAGCTTATAATTCACTAGGTTCCCTCCAGCAAGAAAAAAAAATTATCTCAGATTTAGTCACGTCTTGGCAAATTTCCTTCTGATAGAAACGCTGGTGGGCCTGGACAAGCTTACCTACTGGCAGTGGCTGTGAGGGTCATCAGCTTAGTTGCTTAAAACAAAGAGTCCTATTGCAGCTTAGATGAACGAGTTGTATTTGGCATTAGCTTTCATAAAAAGATATTCATATGTATGGAGTGTAGCTTATGTAGACAGACATTTATAGGGGGGGCTCTATATGAAATACAGTGTTAACACAAATAATCCCCTCCTTTACATGACACTTCATATTCCCTCCCTCCCCACACTTAAATTAAAGTCCCCCCCTTTTTTCTTTTCTTTCTTTTTTGTTTGTTTGTTTGTTTAATTAGCTACAACAGACTAACCAGCAACTTTCTTTGCAAAATCAACTGCTTAATTTCTTGCAAAGCTGTAGAACTGGGGATGTGGGCGCATTTTCTTTCAGTTTGATAGTTTGATTTTTTTTTATAAGAATTTCCCAAAATTCACAAATCCCTTCCTATTTGGAAATGGAAAACACCTGAGAATTAAAATGCAAAACATTAATGCAGGAGAAACTGAAATGGAGAGATTCCACCATCCAGGCTCCACATTTGGAAAACTTGGAACTGAATCCCTGTATGTTCAACAACATGAGTGTTGCAATTCTTTTTTTTTCCTCCCTTCTGATAGATTTAAAACATAAAATCATGTATCATCAAGTCAATTCTGATTTATGATAACCCTTTTCAGGGTTTTCAAGGCAGAGTACTCAGAAGTAGTTTCCCATTCCCTCCTTCTGGGGGCGCCATAGGACTATACAGCTTGCCCAAGGCTACACAGGCTGGCTCTTCTTCTTGGAGGTTCAGTGGGGAATCCATTTCCCAACCTCTGGCTCCACAGAGAGATACTTAAACCACTGAGCTAACCAGCCATATAGTGGAGGCATTTACAACATTATTCAATATTTCCATGAAAGACTTCATCAAATGATTGTATTTGGTCAGAGAAGAACAGTTAAAGGTTTGTTTTGTTTTCATATTTTCAATGATTCATCCTAATTTGCAAAGAACATTCTTGAGATGGAAAAGAACTTTAAAGTTTAAAAGTTATAACGCAAAAGAAAGTGCAATGAAGAGATTTTCCCCATTTTTATCTTGAATCATAGAATTGTAGACCCCGTGCTTAAGCACACAATCCACCACTAAGAGTGGTCCAGCCACCTAGAGTGGTCCTCACCCGACTAGATAGGTGGGATATAAAATAAATAAATAAATAAATAAATAAATAAATAAATAAATAAATAAATACATACATACATACATACATACATACATACATAAATAAATAAATAAATAAATAAATAAATAAATAAATAAATAAATAAATAAGTAAATAAGTAAATAAGTAAATAAGTAAATAAATAAAACATCCCAAACCGAACCTCTGTTTAAAGTTATCCAAAGAAGGAGAGTCCACCATCTCAGAGATGGTTATTGTTAAATAGCAATTATTGGCAGAGGTTCTTCTTAGCATTCAGTTGAAATCTATTTTCTTGTGGCTTAAATGCATTTATTCAGATCCTGCCCTCAAAAACACCAGAAACCAACCGATTCATTTCAAGTGCGGCGTTGCAGGGTACCATATTATGCAGATATTATGGACCACCAGGAAGAAAAAATAGGTGGATTATAGAGCAAATGAAACCAAAAGTCCTCCCTTTAAACAAAAATGATAAACTGAGGCTATCTTACTTCGGGCACATTAAAGGAAGACAAAACTCAAGTGCTGGGAACAGTTAAGGAAATAAGGAATAGGAAGGCCAAATGTGTGATGGACTTATTCCATTAAGGGTGTCAAAGCCTTGAGTTTGCCAGAGCTGAGCTGCTGGCAATAACACTTTTTGAAGGTCACTAATTCATAGAGAGGCTGGAAGTGACTTGAGAGCACCTGACAACAGCAACAAGAGTGGTGAGGCGCGATGTAAGTCGCACTTTCTCAACACTTGGTAGACTAAATAGTCCCTGCATCTGAATTAGAATCTAATCCTCTGTATCTTTTCTTGTCTTCCAAGTAAAAGAACAGAACACCTAGCCTGTAAGGTCATGCATACCTGAATAAACCTTATTCAATTCAGACTGCAAGCACACTGAATCTGGTAGCTGGACATTCAAAAATGTCATTTAAATATCTAAAGAAAAATAGCAATAACAATAACTATCACACCAATAATGATGCCCTAAGTATCATGAGCATTTTCCATCTCAAACGTAGCATGTTTACCTTGCAGGCCTGATCTAAAGGTTCCTATTTCTCTGATTTTGACTTTGAGGCTGCAGTCCTTCACCTATTGAACTCAGTGAGACTTGCTTCTGAGTAGACATTTGTAGGATTGATCTGTGGAGCTGTTGAAGTGAAATGGAGAGGGATATAAAGCACGGTTAATATAGAAAAGCACGTTCTGTTTGAAACTGCATGAAATACATTCTGTTTTTAAGGTTGGATTAAAAAGCGAATTTCTCGAGGAAGGCAGCACAGAGTCAGGGAAGAAAGGGAGCAGGTATGGGTCGTGGCAGTGCTAAGAAAAGCTTTTAATCATCACGGCAGGCTGTAAGGTACTTGAGAAATTGAACGGACTCTCTTCCTCTGGGTATGATTTGCAAGTACATCCCCTGCTTACATATATAATGAAGACTTGATTGTGTTTTTTTCCCCTTCAGTGCCAAGCAAAAGGCTCTGCAAATCACAGACAGGAAAGGAGAAGATGAAATATGAAACAGAAATGGATTGTACTCTGCACGGAAATGCGAGACACAGAACTTGAGTTCAAGACAAACTGTTTCTGAATGTCATCAGAGATGGTTTCCACATATCCCAAACATGTGCAGCAAAGATTCCTGGCAACCTAAAATCTGGACTTCTCCATGGTCGTGCGCTTTGCTGCTATCTGATGAAATCTCTCCACATTCATCATTCTAGTCAAGACAGCTTTATTATCTCCCACAAGTCTTCTTGCCTCCAATAAGCGACCAATGTTTAAAATAATGTTTTACTCAATTTGCCCCAAACCTCTCTGCTGAAAAATAGCACCTTTTCCCTTTGTGAAGAACTGCATTCACCCAGCCCCATAAGCATTTTTGCTGCCTCTCCAGCTTTCACAAAGCTACCCAAGAATTCTTCTGCCCAACAATTCAATTTTACCACATAAAAGCTTATTTCCTCAACTGGAAGTATTCAGAAGCTGTTGTCAGTTTGAGGACTTCGGGCACGTCTCCCTGTACCCCAACCTCTTCCAAAAAGAAGCCTATTCAAGAACATGGCCTCTAAACCCAGTGAGATGATCCACTTCTAATCTATACATACGGCTATTATCAATATAGCTCCCACATAGTTATTAAAGATGACAGGTCTGCCTGAAGAAATAGGGGAGAATCCTCTTCAGTACCACAAACATGGCTAGTTCAGAGACAGGCAGAAGAACACTTTTTAATCCTTCTCTATGAATTGATTAATCTATCATTTTCACTTTTCTCTCATATCCATTTATAAAAACTCATGTTCTTGTTCACCAATTTATGGGAAAACCTGCAAATTTTGAAATGTTTTTATGAACATTGAATCAAACGAAATTTTCACATGTGAAGGTACTTTGGGGAACGATCATGACTGCCCATGTATTGTTATCATGTGCTGTCAAGTTGCTTCTGACTTCTGACAACCCTATGAACTAGCGAACTCCAAAATTTCATTAATAGCCCCGCTCAGCACTTGCAAACTCAAGACCATGACTTCCTTTATTAAAAATACATGTCATATTTGGTTTTCCTCTTTTCCTGCTACCTTCAAGACTTCATTGTTAACTTTTCCAATAAGTCTTGTCTTGTCATGATATGCCCAACCTCCATTTCATTATTTCACCTTCTTTATCTTCATTACAGCTAGAAAAACTCAAGTTACTTTTGGAATAAACTATTGCTGTACAGGTATGAAGGCATGAGTACAACACACACACACACACACACACACACACACACACACAAGGAAAGGAGAAGAAGAGAAGGCTGGCCAACTAAGACTATACAGTGGTGCCTCGCTTAGCGATCGCTCCATTGAGCTATGAAATCGCTTTGCGATGGACTTTTGGCCATCGCTGGAGCGATCGCTTAGCGATGTCCTCTATGGCTAAAATTCACTTTGCGATGATCGCGGGGAAGCAATCATGGCAAAGCGAACTTTTTTAAACAGCTGATTGGCAGTTCCAAAATGGCCGCCGCTGTTTTGCCTCGCTGTAGAGGCACCCAAAATGGCCACCGCTATGGAGCAATTTCGCTTTAAGGTAAGTTTTTAGCCCATAGGAACATATTAAATGCATTTTAATACGTTCCTATGGGCTTTTTAAAATCGCTTAGCGATTAAATCACTTAGGAATGTTTTTTCCAGAACGGATTAACATCGCTAAGTGAGGCACCACTGTAGTATGATATATTTGGGCTTCTTCCTTGTGCATTTGATACATTTGAATTTGACAGCAAGCCGGAAGTCTTAAGACTCTTTAGATGTCTGACTTCTGCAGACAAGGCAGTAAGCAGTTAAATTCTACCCAGTTGCTCCAGCTGCAGCCTTGTATGCCTAAACAAACCATTTCTATGTGTTCCTTGACATCTGAGCCTGATGCTCTGGCTTGTCTCTTTCCTAACAAGACAGAGAAATAGAGCAAAAAGAAGCCAATGGTAATTTCTCTGGCTTTTTAGGAAGCAACAAGATAGAGTGCCAGCTTTGGATGTCAAGATAAGCAAAGAATGGAAGCTGGCCTTGTCCCGAACATTCTAAAGCAGTGGTTCCCAACCTTGGGTCCTCGGATGTTCTTGGACTAGAACTCCCAGAAGCTTTCAACACTGGCTGTGCTGGCCAGGATTTCTGGGAGCTGTAGTCCAAGAGCATCTAGTGACCCAAGGTTGGGAACCATGGTTCTAAAGAATTCTGACTGCTGTTCCATCTAAAAGACAAAGTGCTCTAGAATACTGCTGTCATTTAGACCTCATTTAAAACATAAATACAGTCAAGCAAAAAGTCCCCAATTCTGCCTTTTCCTTCCAACTGGTGGAAAATTTCACTAGATAGTGTCACAGAAGACAAAAAGTAGTTGAGAAACTTTTATTTCCTCGATAACAAAATGAAGCAAAACCAAACAAAAACAAGCTGTTTTTATAATCCTGTCTCTCAACTGTTCTATTATTCAGGTGCTTTCCTTTTTGCCTTACGTCTGGAGACATTCCGCACTGTAATTTACAATTCAACCACCTACTAGCCCAGATGGATATGCTGACGATATTTTCCATAGCTTCCCCATTGTTACTGATGAATAAAACACATATTTACAAGGAAAGGTGGATGAGGGTGGGCTGGCAGTTGGCTTCCTTAATTTAAGAGATGTTGCGGTAAATGTGCCGGAACATTACGAGCAGCTAGCCCAAGCACTTGCACAGGTGCCAGTGTGGTCTATGCCAAGCAAACTACGTGCTTCTATGGAACATGGCAGCAGCACGTAATGCTCCACAGGAGTGCAGGGAAAGGGGCTATGATTAACACAACCAGATTGCCTTGGCCTTAACTGGCATTCTTCCGTCTAAGCAAATGCAAGATGCATTCTGAGCCTAATGGCATCTTTGGGAGCCTAACCAGTGGTTTAATGTTCATTGCGACCATGTTTTTGTACGGTTACAATATTGCTTGCCATCACTGAAAAGAAGCTCTGCACCAGATCATATATATTTTTTTTATTAATTGCACCAATTTGCAAGAAATTTGGCTGACGACAAATGTCATGCTGCTAAAGAAATGATCTGGCATTTGTGGATTGTGGATCTCACTGATGTGGTGAAGCCATCCAGGGATTTGAGATGAAAACGGACCTCTCAACACTTACCCAAGTGCTTCTGGATTGCAGCTTTTATTATCATGAGGTTAATCAAGGCAACAGGTGTCTAACTTCATACAATCACATGGCATGTTCCAGAAGGGAATCACTAGTCAAGGAACCTGGGTGGGTTGCAGAATAATGTGTGGCTTTCACCAAGTTTGTTTGTTTGTTTGTTTGTTTGTTTATTATCCCGCCTATCTGGTCAATTACGACCACTCTAGGCGGCTTACAACAAGTTCAGAAAAGGGTTCTTACCAGTTCTATTGTTTTTATGTTTTCTTGCGTAAATAAACCATGCCTCCTACAACAAACCCCTCTGATTAGGTATGGAAATTTTGGGATTATTGGATTATACATCACTCAGTTCTCCATTCTGGAAGTTTTACCTATCTTACAGGATGTAATATGGCTCACCTGACACAAAGGCCTCAGCTAGAAGGCTTTGAGCTTTAGCTAGGCCTAACTCCACCCAAACTTCCTGTTCCTGCCCCAGTGCTAGCTGGGAGCTTTCTTTCTGAACAGGAAGCTTGGGTGGAATTAGTCCTAATTAAGCCTCAAGACCTTTCGTTTGAGGCCTTTCTCCTGGTGAGCCAACTTTAGGTGTCTATAAGGTAGGTAACACTAAGAGAATACCTTCAACATCATACTACAAAGTAGAATCAGATGTCAAGAGGGGATGATTCTGTGCACTACTGCTCATATGTTGAATCATTTAACTGCCACTTCTCACTTAAGACTGGCCTTGTTATCTTCCTGGGCAGAAAACAGAGCTTCCTGTCCCTGCAATGAACTCTTGTATACAGTACAGTGGACCCTCGACTTACGAAGGTCCCTACTTACAAAAATTTTGAGGTACGAAAAACTCCGGCCACAAAATTTTGGTTCGACTTGTGGCCTGAGCTTCGACCTACGAAAGGCAGGTGGAAAGGGGGGGATTCAAAGCCACTCCCACTGCCCTCTGCATCCCGTCCCCCCTGCCCTCTGCCTCCCGTCCCCGTGGGGACAGGAGGCAGAGGGCAGTGGGGACAGGAGGCAGAGGGCAGCGGGTGCAGCTTTGGAAGCCCGGAATTTTTTTCTTTGGCTGTAATGGATTAAATGGTTTTCAGTGCATTCCTATGGGAAATGGACCCTCGACCTACAGGCTTTTCAACCTATGGCCACCGTTCCAATACGGATTAATTCTGTAAGTCGAGGGTCCACTAATATGTTACTATATCCTTGCTAGGGATGCGAAGAATGCTAACAGATCACTTGTTCTTGATGAATGATATTCAGACAACCCATTGAGAAATTATTAGCCTCATGGACCATTAGGAACAAGTGGGTTTGAGTTTTGCTGATTGCTCAAAAATATACACACAACCCATCACAAGCTTCTGGTTTTTAAAGATCAATAGAGTTAGGCAGGCACTATCAAAGTTTTGCATAAACTGCACAATTCATGTAAAATCCTATTAACAACTTCGATAACTTTTGTCCAGAACACCAGAATATACATAGCCATCTGCCATGAGAGGCAAAATATTTTGCAGTTTCCAATTATGAGTTTTATATTTAATCCTTTATTATGCTTTCTTCCTGAATCCTGATTTCTTGGTAGCCTCATTACTCCTGTGGTCTTGCTCCAAAATGATCTTTAGTTAGAGGACCTCTAATTACTGCCCATAATGCAACATTGACAAATTGAAGTCATCCCCAGGAAGCTTGTATTAACTGATCTTTTCATTCAGGAAATCATGAGAAGTTTACAGGGTTTCTCACTACAGAATCTAAACATCTATTCAAGTACCAACAAAACTTTGAGGGTAACAGTTTAAGACAGCTACTCCAGGAGAAATGAATAAACTCACATAATACCATACCATGAGCATATATTCTGTGTTGTGTGGATGATTTCATTACACAGTACTTTTAATGGTCACATTATTAGTGTGATATGCAAGAGCATGTCCAAAATGAGAGTCACTGTTTTGTTGGATATGTTGTGAAAATGATAGATGTTCAGCCTTATCTATTCCTGGAAATGAATAAAGCTACGTGGCTTGAATTCCCCTACCAATGCTAACCATTATTATTCCTCAAGTCCCTGTAAGCAACATTCAGCCTTGAAAGAAATACAGTGTAATTGTTTGGATATGGTTCATGTTGTACATTTTATTATGCCCAGTGATACAAGATTTGTTTATCTATAGGCCAACAATTCAATCACAGTTTGATCTGTGGATATTTTCCTTCTTCTCTATAGCCCTTCATGCCTATAACTCTTGACTACTGATACTTGTTGTCAAGGAATATGAAAATGGTGGTGGTGGCTGGGATTATTTGGGCACAGTGTAGCTGAGTCTATCAGATGATCTATTCTTATTAAAAATGAAAGTCCAGATTATGCAATCAACGTGTTGTCTGTTCTCTTCATCAGCCTTTTAGCCAAGAATGACAAGAACTCTGGGTACAATCATGTGAGTCTAGATTTTTTTTTAAAAAAAAACTCCCTTTAAAAAAAACAACAGAACAATTCCAATTTTAACTTGAGTCTATTTAATATGATTGAAAAAGAGGCTGTTCCTACCGGGCACTTCATGCTTTTGAATAAGAAATTGTAATTCAAGGCGATGAGAACTGATTAGACAACACAATGGGAGACTGTAAGATTTCCCTTCTATCAAGGTACCCAGCCCCCACCTCCCATTATACATGTAATAGGCTTCAAAAGAAACCATCCTATAATTACACATTTAAAGCTGCTGTCTTACACAATGGAAGTGTCTTTAAATCCAAGCAGCATTCTGCTCAGAAATGAGAGGAACACCTTTGCCTTCTCTTATTTTCAGACTGAGGTAACATGGCCTAGTGCCCTCCTTAACAGATATTCTTCTGTATGAAAGACTACCAGAGCCCAGTCCTTTGTTTGAATGCAACTTCTAATTCGGTGGTTCTTAACAAGTGGTGAAAGATCTGAAAACAAGCCCTGTGAGGAACAGTTAAAGGATCTGGAGATGATTAGCCTGGGAAAGAGAAAACCGAAACATTTGGAGGGAGGGAACAAGCTTGCTTTGTGCAGCTCCAGAGGGTGGGGCCCAAATTAATAGATTCAGACGACAAGAAAGGAGGTTTTGACCGAACATTTAAAAGAACACATAAGTAAGGTTTGATTGGTGAAGGCTTTGACTACTATACAAGTTCGTGGGTTCTCTTTCAATGCAGGTTTTTAAACAGATGTTGGATGACCTCTGTTGATTTCTTGCTTTGGCGGTAGATTGGATGCAGTGACCTTTGAGATCCCATCCAGCTCTATAGTTCTGGTGGGACACAGAATTTGTATAGCACTGTCTTACCAGTTCTTCAGAATTCACTCGCCCTGAATCACCACATCTACTTGCAAATGGGATATGCCATTTCTACCAACTCCACCCATCTACCTCTGACTTTTGAGCATGCTAGTAGGAATGTTAGACTGGTGCTTGGCAAACTGAGTTTGTGGGAGTCATTCCCCCTTGGGTTCAAAGAGGGGGTCCCAGGTCCCAACCACCCCTAAACACATTGCTTAGAAAGTCCCCTTGTGCACCTTAGGGGATGTGGAGGAACAATTTCCAGTGGTTTGATCCCATTTAGCACCAAGGAGGTTCCCAAACAGGCTTATTAAAAATATCTTTGGCCACTGAAGGGTGCAAGGAGGCTTTTCCAAAACTTTGAAAAACAAAAGTTTGGAGTCTGGCATAGAAGTATATGTGACCTTCCAAGACCCAACGATGGGCAAACGTTGCCCAGCCCTACATTAAACATCCGTATTTTTCCTAATCCCCTCCTGATCAATTTATTACAAATACTAAATATGAGAATAGAATGATTATAAACATAGTGTTCTCTGAAAAAGAGACCATCTTGTTTTTATCATGGTGGACTCAGGTAACTTGATAGATTGCTTGGTGGGACTTTTTTATTTAATTTATTTCTTGAACTTGTATATTGCAACACACTATTCTGGGCAATTTACAACAATGATAGATAAACACATACCATTAAATGCTAGCGCGTAATAAAAGATTAAAACATTAATCTTATGATACCAAAAGCTGGGAATCACTGCTCTAAGTGAAGGGTTTTCTAGTCCAAGTCTGGTTTAAAGTTTTGGAAGTTGTGTGTGTTTGTTTGTATGTGTGTGTGTTTTAATATGGCAAGCAGTGCAAGAGCAGTGAAGTTTCAACCAGTATCCTACTGGGAATTTCTGCCAGTGTAAATGAAATTGCATAAATGATGGCAATAACTTGCCTGTAGTCAATAAGTTGCTGTTTGTGTCCCAGTTATGGAACTTGGCACATGACTTTATTTGAGCAGCAACTCATTAATTAGTGGCAACTTGCTGCCACAATGTATGCAGTTACACTTAAAGCCAGTGTAAATTCCCAGTTGGGTTCTGGACATCATAACTGCAGACATGAAGTTTAGGTGTAACTTCTTTCTAATGAAGGTCGTGCAAGAATGGGGTTAGGGACCTATCAGCTACTGCCCTGTGTTTGGCCTTGTCTAAACTGGGTGGATTTCACAATTGGACTGTTACCTGTACAGAAACCAAATGACTGAAGGCTATTCATATATGCACATTTCGTGTTCCTTTTGGGCAACTATGAAGTTTGAATAAGTGAGTTCAATTTGGAAGGCAAAGATCTCTTTTCTCCCACATACCAGATTTCCGAGGTCCTTAGCTCTGATTTTAATATTAGCATTTTAATTGGGGGGGCATTTGTGAAATATTATTTTGTGGAAGCCCCCTTGAACCTGCAAAGGCTTCAGACAACCAATATGGGTTCCCGTAATTTGAGAAAGATCTGCTCTTTTTCTCCATGTTATTGGCAAGAAAAAGAATATTCCACAGCCTACTCTTTCTTGCTGGAACACTCGGCTTTCTCCCCTCTCGCCAGGAGCAGCAGCGAGATCCCTGTCCTGTTTCATCTTTCTCTCTTTAAAAGTGCCGCTCTGCTCTCTTTGGGGTTACAGCTCTTCGGCATTCTTCTCTCATCTGCAGTAGTGGCGTTGCTCACCTGCAAGCACTTAAGGGAATGCACTGGGTATGCAGCATGAGAAGAAAACGTCCTTTAAAATTTCTTAATCGGGCTCATCATGGAATTGCCATGGGACCGTTGGCCTCGGCCTGTTGCTCTTGCGTAATCAGATTCAAATAAAATTACTGTGGGCAGCATAAGAGAAAGTTAAATACAAATTTTACTCTCAGCCAATAAATCTTTCAAGAGCTTAATTTTTCTAAGAATGATGCCTTAGGACCTAATGCTTAGGTAATGAAGCAATGGCTGCCTTACGGAGCTGAAAGCTCTCTCTCTCTCTCTCTCTCTCTCTCTCTCTCTCTCTCTCTGCAATTTCTCACTTTCCATTCCTCTCTAAATTGCTACCTTTCTCGAGCAGATGAAATTTCACTGGTAAAAAGCACGTATGCGGGCAGAGCTTCAAGGTTTATCACTTATTGTCTCCTGTCCTGGTAAACGAATGTGCACATTATATAGGTCCCTATCACTCATCTTCCCACAGTCTCCTAGTAAGGGCTTAAATGCAGGGACCTCTGAGATTTTACATTGTATGCCATATAGCCCCTTTCTGGTGTTTTCCATGGAGCTAATGTTAAAAAATTAGGATAGAAGGATGACTTGAAAAACAAGTGGCTATTGGGTACAAGGTCATGTCAAGGACGTTAAAATTGCTGGGGAATTAATTTATATGCAGTTATTTACCACAGGGAGCTGGTACAATGGGCACTTCCATGCTCTTACCGTGTACTGTCTTATCCAGTTTGCATGCTGGCTTGCAGTGCAACTGTTACCCAAAGATGTGTGAGGGGTATATAGTTAGAATTAGCCACAAGCCTCTTCAACTGTTAGAAATATCCCATTACCAACTCCTCATCTGCCAGCAGATCTCAAAGATCTGCCAACTGAGCAACATCTGCCAGCATATCTAGCTATATCTGCTAGCTAGGCTCTGCTGGGAGAAGAGGCCAAAAGAGTAGGGGTGAAGAAGGAAGTGGGGTGATGGAAGAGCCAAGTGCCATCAGATCCACACTTTTTCCGGCCACAATGTTGGCAGAAAGTTAGGCCAGCATGAAGAGGCAATGTTATCTGCTATCAAGTCTGAAGTGGGATTTTCAAGGCAAAGTGCAATATTCAAGGAATGGTTTCACCAGTTCAATTCCACACCCCAGTAAGTTTTCATGGTTGAGTGGCGATTTGAACCTCCTGAATCCTGGTCCATCACTCTGTCCCTAAGTAATTTTCAGCATTCTTGGATGGCAAGAAAATTGGATACAGCACAGCCTCAGCTGGCTTAGCCTGTCAAGATTGCACTGCTAACTCAAAATTATTAAATCTGGTATTTAAAGCCTTAATGTGCACCCTTCTTATGCTGTATTAAACCAAGACTTTATTGCTTTGCTATGCAGTCATCTGCCAGCAATGAAATGATTTGGAAGTGCTAGAACTCCCCAAACATCTGGAAATATCTGAAATGAATATATATAATAAGAAGTTGGTCATCACTCTTTCAACACTCTTTCAACATCTCCAGCTACCTTGTTTTCAAAGGGAGACATCTATATATATATTATCAGTTCATTAATTCTGACAATTAGAGATGGGGACGAATATAAAAACGGATTGCTTTTTCTGACGAATGTAGCCAATTTGTTAAATATTCAGCAATCCATATTTGTGGGTTCCAAAGGCCCCCACAAATACGAAGGGATTAATATTTACTCGTTTTTATTCGTCCTTCGTATTTTATTTTTTTAAAAAAATACCCACACCATTCTGCCTACTGGTCACCGATCAGCTGATTGGCAACAGAAAGGCAGCCACCACCCTACACAGCCACCCAATACCACAGCCTACCCCCACCCCCTTCTTTCCCTACCTTAGGCCCCACGCCACCCCATCCCCACCAACTCCCTCTTACCTTAATTGCTGCTGCCGAGGTCTTCTGGCCTCGGAGCCACACATAAAAATGGAGACTGTCTGCCCTTTGCAAATGGCGGCTGCAGCTTCATTTAGGGTAGGGAAGCTGCAGCCGCCATCTTTGCAAAGGGCAGCCTGGATTCCCTTAGCCTGCCTTTAGGGAATCCAGGCTGCCCTTTGCAAAGATTGCAGCTGCAAATTCCCTACCCAAAATGAAGCCACAGCGCCATCTTTGCAAAGGGCAGCCTGGATTCCCTTTTGTGGCTGCAAAAACCTGATGGAGACCTCGGCAGCAGCTATTAAGGTAAGGAGGTGTTAGTGGGACTTGGGTAGGGGCTAAGGTAGGGAAAAGAAGGGGGTGTGGGGTAGGCTGTTGGGTTGGCTGGCTGTGTGTGTGTGGTTGCCTATCAGCTTCTGATCAGCTGATTGGCGGCCAGTAGGCAGAATGGGCTTCTGTGCCACGTGGTAAACTCTCCTGGGGGGGCAATTTGTGGGTAAATAACTCGCATGTCCGATATCCAATATTCTCCAAAGTTGGCAGGCATGTTGGGGAAAGACATAGGAAGTTCCATTGTGATTCTGGAGTCTCTAAGTACCTGTGGGGGGACTTTCCTAGTGGGGTCCTCTTTGTGACTCTATAACTTGGGGGTCCATAATCCAATGTTCAGCAAACATTTAGGAGTTGTAGAAACACGTCTGAGGAAGCTTCCCTGCAAACCTGGTGTCTCTAGGTGGTTGGGGGGGGCAGTGTTATGGCCGTTTAATGTGCAGACAAATTGACGGATCAATTCATCGAAGAATATTCGTATATTCATATTTGTTGATCCATTAACCTTGACAAATAACGGATCAAAACAAATTGCCTATTTTTAATTTGTCCCCATCTCTACTGACAATGCAGGAAACCAGTCTTTCCAGCTAAAAGTCTTTTATTGTTTCCAGTGTCTTGTGCTGGATTCCGAAGGTTACAAAAGGAGGGGGATTCGCTCTTGTGGTGTCATTCTTCTCTGATCTGGATGAAAGGATATTGTTATATCTTTCATTTCAGGATTCTCAGGACAGGGTGGATAAGCTTCCCCCCCAGCTTTTTTTTTTTTGAATCAAATATGATCCTTACACCAGCAACTGTAACCTGTCTTCATATTTCAGTGTCTCAATCCTGACTCCCTGCATTCAGTCTCCACTCAAATGGAGTGCAGAATCTCACAGCTAAGGTCCTCCTGCTTTTCTAATCTACATCAGATGCTATAAATATCCAGTGTACTTGACTGTGGGGGGGGGATATTGTGTGCAGAGGTATTTCAATAATTAGATTCCGATAGACTGTCTCTGCATAGTTATTTTGTTCCTTAATAATGAATGTGAAAGCTGTTAGGAAGCTGTGTCCTAAGAATGAAAGTGGGGGATAACATTCTTAATCTTGTCTCGGAAGAAAGTATTGGAAGGAAGCATACCTTTCCACAAAAAATGGCAGCCATATTGAGTCGCCACTTCAATAATTTATAGTGCTACATATACTACATTTTATTCCCTGTGACTTTCAAAGCCAGGTTCAAGGTACTGGTCTTTGTATGTTAAGAGTCCTTAACCATCTGAGGCTCCATGTCTGTCCCTGGAGAACATCAGCCTGCCCCATCCATTCCATTCATGCCAGTCTCCTACAGGTGCCCACTCTGAGGGAGGTGAAGAAGTTCTCCACAAGGAACTGAGCCTTATCGGTAGTGGCCCCATGTCTTTGGAACAGCCTCATGGGAGAGATTCATCAGGCCCCTTCCCGTAACAGCCTCCAAGAAGCAGTTAGAAACCTATGTCTTTGAGGAAGCATTTAAAAAGATTCCACACACAGAGAGAGTAATTAAAAACACGTTACAGGCTGACCATCAACCACAGTGACAGATAATCTCTTCTCCTTAGCACAACAATACACCCACAACAAGACACACTAATCACCCATCTACAGAAAAAGACAGAAGCCTCTCTCACAGCCATAAATATTGCACTCCCAAAGCCAACTATACCAGAGCACAGAGTGCTGTCCTCTGAAGATGCCGGCCACAGAGACTGGCGAAACGTTAGGAAGAACAACCTTCAGAACACGGCCAAAGAGCCCAAAAAACCCACAACAACCAGAAGACGAGTAATTTTGTTATGCAAAGTCATTGATTAATTCATTCTGGCCAGAACACCACTAGTTTTGGATCCAGGGAAAAGAGGGGGGAGAGAGAAAGGGCTGAAAAGTGTACAGAAGAGCAGACTGCCCACACAGCTCTTTTAAGACGAAATGAAAGGAGACCCCTTGAAAGCCCTCCTTTTGTGGAATTTAGCATCAGATTTTTCTCCTGACCACTGAAAAGAAGAAAGAGGAAACATGGAAAACAAAAATAAAACAAAATGCCCAAGCTGTGCAAGTGCCACTGACTAGCTCAGCCAGTGCTGCAGCTCTGACCAGAAACCTTTCTGCCCTGCCTGCACCATTCAGTCTGTGACTTGGCCTTCCTATTGGGATTTCTTCATTTGCAAGACTGGGAACTTCACAGCAAACCAGAAAAACCCAAATATATTGTGGGCCTAGACAAGGATTGGGGATGGAAAACCTTCCTAAGGACAGAAGAAGCAAGAGGGACTGAAACTGATTTTGGCTAACCATCTTAACAGCTGAAACCATTCATTATTCGGAAATCAAAAATCTGGAAAAGTAGATGAGGGGTACAAAAATAGCATGGAGAATTTAGTTAGTTTACTGGCTTAGCTTCTTGGAGGAGAATGTTTTGCTCCTTTCCAAGCCTTGTGATAAGAAGAACTGAGAAAGAGATCACAGGCTGCTTGGAACCGGAGGTGTTAATGTTGTGAGGCAAGCTGTATGGGGAGAGGACAATACTTTTTATACCATAAATGCAAGCAAGATTTTCAGTGATCCAGATTTGAGTCCACAGTTTCCAGAAAGGAATTACTGTGTACACATTCACAGAAACCTTCCTTCCCCTTGTGGTTAGAAGCCCAGGCATATTCCTGCATTTATCCAGAGCCGAGGTGATCTGCAAAGCCCAGAAAACCAGCAATAAAAGCAACACTGAAGAAGAAGAAACAGAAGATCGTTTTCCTTTACTCTTTTGTACATCTAATATTACCTGCCAGATGAGCTTGGGGTGGGGCTGTTCAGTATGTTAATATTTACTTACATGTTCTTTCGTTATTATTTTTTAGAAGCGGCACCTTGAAATGGCATTAATGGCCCCCTCCATTAGACATTGCAGAAAGATGTCATTGTTCAGTGTGTGTTTTTTTTGCTGCTGCTTCCTATATTTGGCTGAACAGTGCCATCTACGGGATGCTCTGCTCCTGTCTCTCAAGGGCCCCCGTGTTTGCAATCAAGAAATAGAAACCAGCGAAGCCGAAAATGTAAGTGTCAAAAATTAGCCCTGGTCGATCAGTCTGACAAACTGCTATTTTACAAATTGTCCAATATCATGGCTCACCAACAAAAATATTATATTAAACCAGCTGCTAGTGGTGATTAGAGTTGGCTCATATTTCATTTCAGGGAGTTGCAAAGCATGGGGGGGGGGGGGGTTCCTCTTTGTTGCAGTCAATTATGAGTTCTTGCTTTGGGTTGCCCTGTAAGCTTGAATGGCTCACACAGTCCCGGGAGATGCTTGCGTGTGATCCCGGAGTGCATCTTATGAAATCCCTGCACCTCTTTCTTTGAAGACAGGGAAAGCAGTGCTTAATCTGTGCTAGAAGGCTGATTCACATAATACATGCATGCATGTACAGACAGGGGAGAAGTTCAGCAAGCAAATCCCAGGGATCTGTTCCCTACCAGACTTGTGTTTCTCTGTCACAGTGTTCTTCTGATAAAATCATGAGGGATGGAAGGAGTCTCGTAGTCCATTTAGCACACCTCCCCTACTCAGATCGTAAGAAAACAAACAGGTCTAAAACATCCACAAGACAGGTCTGTCCACCTCTGCCAGTGTATCAGGCAAAAACAAAACAAAAAAGGAAAGATACCAACAACTTAACAGCACCTTAAAGACTAACTGGTATATTTTAATGTGAGCTTTCGTGGATGAGTCCACTTCTTCTGCCTGTAGATCTCCAATTTGAATTGCTTTTCCTGTAAAGACATTTTTTTCTCCTCATTGTTGTTAAATGCTGTCAAGTTGACTCTGACTTACAGCAACCCTACTAAACAGCAATCTCCAGAATGTCCTCTCTTCAACAGCTCTACCCACCTCTTACGAACTCAAGGCTGTGGGGTTGCTTGAGGGAGTCAATTCATCCTGTATCTGGGCTTGCTCTTTTCTTGCTGCCTTCAGCCTTCCGCAAAATTTATTTATTTATTTATTTATTTAATTAATTTATATGCCGCCCACTCTACCCAAAGGTCTCTGGGCGGCTCACAACAACCAAAATTCAATGCAGTAAAACAAAATGATTAAAATACAGTTAAAATACAATTAAAATACAATTAAAAAATACAATTAAAATTGCCATCATTAAGACCCACAGTTAATGTTATTTCAATTAAAAGCCTTTTGGAACAGGAAGGTTTTGACCTGGCGCCGAAATATCATCAGTGTCGGCGCCAGGCGAATTTCAAAATGATTGCCTTCTCCAAAGAATCTTGCCTTCATGTGATGTACCCAAAGTATGACAGCCTCAGTTATATAATTTTTGCCTCCAGAGATAGTTCAGGCTTGATTTGTTCTAGGACCCACTTGTTTGTCTTTCTGGCAATCCAGGGTATCTACAAAGCTCTCCTTCAGCACCATGTTTTAAAGCAGTGGTTCTTAACCTTTGTTACTCGGATGTTTTTGAACTGCAACTCCCAGAAACCCCAGCCAGCACAGTTGGTGGTGAAGGCTTCTGGGAGTTGCAGTCCAAAACTCCTGAGTAACCCAAGGTTAAGAACCAGTGTTTTAAAGGAATCAATTGGCTTCCTGTTTGCTCTCTTCACTGTCCAGATTTCACATTTGTATATAGTGCTTGATAATACAATAACATGGATAATCTTTGTTGCTGCCCTTCCAAGTCTCAGTCATATTTTGATTTCTGGGCTACAGTCTCCATGTGGGTTGATGACTGAACCCAGGTATACAAAATGTTTCGCTAATTCAGTTTCTCCTTGTCAGTGCTAAAGTTGTGCAGTTCTTCTGTAGTCACGATTTTTTGGTCTTTTTCATGAACAACTCCAGACCTGCTTTGGCACTCTCTTCTTTCAATTTCACTAAAAGTCATTTCAAGTCATTGCTGCTTTCTATCAGGAAGAGGGTTTCGTCTGCTTATCTTAAATTAAGGGATGCTTTTTGCATCAATTTTCACTCCTGCTTCATCTGAATCTAGTGCAGCTTTTTGTATGATATGCTCTATGTACAGACTGTACATGTAATGGGATAAAATGCACCTTTGTGTGCCATGATCTAGACCATCACACAATCTCCTTACATTCAGCCAAAATGTATTATCCTATATCTATTATACCTGCTACATCAAGTACTGCTAGATTAATAGCTTTACTATATCTGTGAAAGAGTGCTTTAGGAGTTCAGTTGTGGTAGAGATGGGTATTTCATGATTAAATTTAAAAAAAGTGAATCTCTCTCTCTCTCTCTCTCTCTCTCTCTCATTCTTTGGTTGTTTGTCAAAAGAGAATGGTTGTTGTTTGAACTATTGACTGCTTTTGGAATAGAATGATTCTCTGTTGCCTTGCCCCTCTGCTTTTTTGGAATAGTTTTAAAGGGTTCCTTAGGATTTTTGGAGTGCCAGAAACCTGAATGAGAAACCTGAGTGAAATAACATGAAAAAGGATTTCCCTTTCATGAAAAATGATGTACCAGGGCATGGAAAGTACAACAAAAACAACAAAAGCACCCCTAAAGAACCAAAAATGAAATACATATGAAAATGTTCATCTTGCACATCCCTAAGCAGTGCATTGGTCCTTTTCTCTTCTTTCCATCCCTAGAGTCTTCAATGTTTCTTTACTGGGTTTTGTTCTCAAAAATCACTATCTTTTTTTTCCTTCCGCCTTAGATGCTCCAGGTAACTAGTCCCTGGTGAGGAGAATTATATATACTAATCTTAGCTGCTTTGCTTTAAATCCTATCTTTCTCTCTAGACTGGAATCCAAGGCAGCTCACAATATTATTTACTAAGCAGATGCAGCTGGTTTGATATAGATAGGTACAGTTTCTCTCTCTGCCAACACCAAACCATCTGCAAGTGGGAACACATGGGTGCCCATGTCTACCAGCTGCAGCCTGAGATTCTTTGGACCCATCGAAACCCTAGAAACCTACCTGGATGATCAACGGAGCAATGGGAATACCCACTCCTTTGGTATGAGGTCTGGGATGGTATGAGGTCTCCTGCTTTGAGCAGGAGCTTGGACTTGAAGACCTCCAAGGTCCCTACCAGTCCTATGACAGTTCTATGACTCATCAAGCTTTATAGACAAAGATGGTTGCAGTATGTCCAGGACTGAGAAAGCTGTTGTCTTGGGCATGGAGGTTGGATAAAAAGGTATAAACAGATGTAATACATAAAATATGTACTGCAGGATTGTGGACTATGAAATGGAAAGTACAATAATGCAATTTTCTGTCTGAAGAGAGAAGGAAACAAACCCACTTATTTGGTCACCATGACTTCTCTGAGTTAAATGTGGAATGGGTTTCATCACAGCCTTCTGATGCTCAAACAGACATTAATACGGGGGGGGGTGCACAGTTCAAATGCAATGTCAAGTAAGTTAAAAGCTAGAGTGGAATTATTCAGTGTTCTATCTGCAGGTTTGTTTGTTTTAAATTATCAACATGCATCAGTGATTGCAGAAACAGGACAGAACTGAAGTGAGGTTTCTGACTCTGGCAAAGAGGCAGGACAAGAGAAATTAAGGAGCGATCAAGGCGGGTGCTTGTGAGGGGTGAGGAGGGATGTCAGAGGATGAAGTAATCAGATTGAAATTCTGGCCTTTGCTTCTTTGCAAGGTAATGTGCTGGGTTTAATTCAAGGAAGAGAATAAAACATTTGGACATAATTGTCACTCTGAATCCAGAGAAAATGTATTAGAGAACTAGGGAGCATGAACAGCATGTGAAGTGAAGAAGAAGCTGCATTTTTTAAAAAAAATTGTCAAAGAACTTGCCCCACTACCAACTCCAACGGTGTGGGACTGGTTTTTCAAGGCTGACATTAGAATATTTTGCCTGACCTCAGAAATTGTTATTATTTTTAATTGTGGCCCAGTGTTGGTGGCAGAGGACCTCAACGAATCAGATTTAGGTTGAACGAAAGTTGCAAGAAATATTACCTTTAAACAACAACAAAATCTGCAACAAAAAAGGTGCCATGGTGTGTCAAAAACTGGTCAACCACTGCAAGATTTTTCATTTCTGCACAAGAGCAGAAAAAATGGTGTACTTATTATTATCTGCAACAGCAGTGCTGGCAAACAAAAACAAAAAATAACCCTGTGCTTTATGCACAAGAACCTTGTAATTTACATTATTTTTTAAAAAAAAAACACCTTTTCTTATATTTTTGTGAAAACAGCAATATTTTCTGTGCAAAAAAAATTCCCACTTTTTCTGCACTATATTACTTTTTCTCAACTTTTTGTTTGCACCAGAAGATCTACTTCAGTGATATTTTTTTTTTGTGAAAATGTTCCAAAATATCAGAAAGGCACAGGAACTTCCATAGACTCACCATGTGGGTAGACACTTCTGAATTTTTTGTCCCCAAATATGAAATTAAAATGAGTTAAGACATACAAATGAACTAAAACATAGAAGACCTGGGTTTGCTAAGCATGATTAATTAATAGGGATGACTGCTTCTGTCAGATCCTACTGTACATTTTAGAGGTCCCATTTACCAAATGAGGTTAGCACAGGGATGGGAGAAATTCAGTTTAGTTTGGTTTTTATCAGATTTTCTGACATCCACAGATTTCTTGTGTGTGAAAAGAACTTGATTTTTTTTTAATTTTTAAAAAGCATCAAAACTGAACTGAAAAATGAATCTATGGAGTCTGAAGGTTTTAAATACTTTAACTCTTAGAATTACAGGTTTGAACTCCCACGTGGTCAATCATCCTAGCATCAAATTAAGGTTGTTCTCTCTCTCTCTCTCTCTCTCTCTCTCTCTCTCCCACCCACCCCTAAAAAGCTCCTCACCATTCACACATGTATGGCAAGCCCATAAAATGTGGTCTGTTTGCTTCTACTTAATGACTCTGAGCATATCCCACAAATATGGGCATCTCAGAATCTAAAACTGTGTGGAAACTAGTTCACCTCTGCCCTGCCTTCCATTTCCATCTGTGTATGAGTATTAAGTATGTTATGTTGTCAAGTCTGATCTGACTTATAGTGGCCCTAATAGGGGGTTGTCAAGGTAAGTGAAATATCCAAGGCATCGTTTTACCACTGCTACCACCACCCCAGTGAAACAACCACATCTACTGAGACCTTGTCCATCACTCAATCCCCTACACCACACTGGGTATCCACCCTGCATGTGAAGGGGAAGTTTTTAAAGCAAATCCTTCATGAAGACAGACACATCAGCACGCTCCTTTCCTTCGGCCCACAAGCAGAGATAAATACTGCCAGCTTTAAGTAAATAAATAAATACATCTGTAGCTAACCCAACCCCTGCATGGTTCTCATCTATGAAGACATCCCACTGTCGAGATGACCAATAGAGCCGCTTCTCCACCCTGTGTCTTCTGCATTTGTACGCAGCTGTTGTAACCCCCTGGTTCTACAGGACAATAAAGCAATACACCTCCTGTACTGAGAATTTTGACAGCCGTTTGAGCCTGCTCTTCAAGTAGAACACAGGGAACTCCAACAGAGGCAGCAGCATGCTTCACGAAAACATCTGTGGCTGTAAGGCTGACACATCTAAAAATAAACACTGAGTTTGGCACGCATTTTGCTTCCAGGCACCTTAGCTGATAACAGGGCTTGAAAAGCAAGCATTAATTAAGGGGAGACTTGCAAAAGGTGTGCTTGAAAGTAAATTGATTATTGCCCACAAAGACACTGGTTTGCCTGTTTTTCCTCCTGCTCCATCTTCCAGGAATCCAAGACTGTTTTTATCTTGTTGGTGCAACTCCCACTGTTGTTGTTAACTACGTTTCCAACCCTCTTTCTACTACCGAGTGGACTCTTGTTCAATATTGTCTTGCTTGTTTGGTGTGGTCTTTGACCATAATAAAATAAATAAATTCAAATAATACTCAAGATAACTTTTAATCAGCCAATCATTATAAGCGATGATCAAAATAAGTGAAAACAAATTCAGTCACAGGACATTGTTAGTGTTAAATAAAACTGATACAACTATTTTAAAAACTTGGAATCAGTAAAGGAGCCTCATGGCACAGTGGTTAAATGGCAGTACTGCGGCTAAAACTCTCCTCACAAACAGGGTTCAATCCCAGGTTCACTTAGATTGAGCACCCAATGTGGTGGTGGTGGGGTGTCAATGTGTAGCCTGTATTATTAAACTGAGATAATTAAACTATCAAGGGAGTGTTTTAAGCGCTATCGGGTTTTGATATAAGCAGCACAATTTTTTTGAAGGCTACAAACAGCAAACATCATAATCATAATTTTTTAAAAAAACCCATATGCCAATCTGAAAATGTATTTTGATACCCTTTCTAAAAACAGCAAGAATAGAAATTGATTGCAACTCGATGGGAGTGTGTGTGAGAGGGAGGGAGCATTCCATAGTCTTGAGCCAAGCAAGAAAAATACACTTTCCCAATATTTTCCTAATATCCCCTTCATGGATTTCTACCTCTTCGTGGTAGAAGAGGTAGAAAGCTCTGGGCTATGCCATGCAGGGACACCCAGGACGGACAGGACATAGTGGAGAGTTCCGACTAAACGCGATTCACCTGGAGCAGGAACTGGCAAGCCACTACAGTATCTTTGCCATTAAAGCTCCATGAACAAAAGGCTAAAAAGATATGATGCTGGAAGATGGGCCCCTCAGGTTGGAAGGTGCCCAACATGCTACTTAGGAAGAGCGGAGGACAAGTACAAGTAGCTCCAGAGCTAATGAAGTGGTTGTGCCAAAGCCGAAAGGACGCTCAGCTGCGGGCACGCCTGGAAGTGAAAGGAAAGTCTGATGCGGCAAAGAAAAATACTGCATAGGAACCTGGAATGTAAGATCTATGAACCTTGGTAAGCTGGATGTGGTCAAACAGGAGATGGCAAGAATAAACATTGACATCCTGGGCGCCAGTGAACTAAAGTGGATGGGAATGGGCGAAGTCAGTTCAGATGATTATCATATCTACTATTGTGGGCAAGAATCCCGTAGAAGAAATGGAGTAGCCCTCATAGTCAACAAAAGAGTGGGAAAAGCTGTACTGGGATATAATCTTAAAAATGATAGAGTGGTTTTAATCCAAATCCAAGGCAGATCTTTCAGCATCATAGTAATCCAAGTTTATGCACCAACCACCAATGCTGAAGAGACTGAAATTGACCAATTATATGAAAACTTACAACACCTTCTAGAACTGACACCAAAGAAATATGTTCTTGTCATTATCATTCGTTCGTTCATTTAGTTGTTTAGTCGTGTCGGACTCTTCGTGACCCCATGGACCAGAGCACGCCAGGCCCTCCTATCGTCCACTGCTTCCTGGAGTTGGGTCAAATTCATGTTGGTCGCTTCGCAGACACTGTCCAGCCATCTCATCCTCTGTCGTCTCCTTCTCCTCTTGCCGTCACACTTTCCTAACATCAAGGTCTTTTCCAAGGAGTCTTCTCTTCTCATGTGATGGTGCTGATCTTAAGTCCAGTTTCAAAGTTACAATTTTTTGTTTGGGCTGCTCTCATTTTTAGAACTGCCTCGTAGAATGATGACTTACCTTACTGTACAATAACATAACTGCACCACTGTACAGGTATAATCTGGAATTTTGTTCTTGTTTGGCTTCAAAGGGACATTCTTCCTTGTTTCTTCAAGCAACTCCTGCTCAGGTGCTGGTGGAAAGAGCTCAGGTGTACAAATTGAGGCATCCAGTTTTGGGTTATGTAAATGGTTCGAGCTGATGAACATACTGCATTTTAAGAACATCCTCAGCCATATTAGACATTCAATTGCACTGCAAGCCACTTTAAAAACAACAAAAACATAATCCTTATGGTTTAAAAGCTTACTGATGGCATTCCAAGTTCTTTAAAAATCCATTTCTGAATTTCAAAATTTGTTTACAAGCTAACTGTAGACTAAGATTTCTCAAATAAATTATTCATGGCAAGGTTCCCCCCCCTCCAGTAAGCACTGAAAAACTAGCATCCCAACTAGTTACAGAAGTGACAGGTTTTATTTATTTATTTTGTTCCAACACATAGTCCCTTTATAAAAACAAAACAAAACAAACTGGTGTGACCTCAACTCATACCTGCCTATTACATAGAACTGCATAGAACTTTTCTTGGTATGACAAAGGCCCGTTTCAAAGCAAAGGAATGGGAACAGCAGCCACTCCTGTTTGTCTCAAGTGCTGATCAGCTGGTCAGCAGCCTGCCAACCAGCTGTGCTGTAGCACATGGGCAAGCAAACCATTTGCCTGCTCTCAGCTGCACCTAGCGCCAGCTCTCTTCCCCTCCTCCACTGCCCTTCCTTCCCACACACCCATCCCACCCATCCTCGGTATGGCCTTGCCACATCTGATTGGCTTGGGGACAACCGGGCCTTCCCTCTTCCGTTATGCTCCGCTCCCTCCTGCTGTGAAAGAATTAGAGCCGCCCAGGCAGCTGGAGTAAGCTTTTCTTACTGCTGCTGCTGGGGCTGCTTCTTCTACCACCATCGCCACCCTGACAGCTGCTCTCTCTATTTAAAAAAAAAAACCACGAGATTTAAAGTTGCCTCAGGGAATGCACAGAACAATTCAAACACCACATGACTGCCATGTGGCTTAAAATTGCTAACAGTGCCACATATTGCAAGGTATTTCACTAACTGCGTTCAAGGCAAGAAACAGGGCTAGATAACTGTCTTTTTTATGACCTCTGCGCCATTCCTCCAGCGTACACTACACTACTGGGTCCAGAGGTTTTCAGGGGACATGAAGATGGCACCTACTTGAAGCCGCTTCACTTTCCACTTCTCAGAAGCCAGATGAAGGCCCATTCCCCCTGCCATCTATCTCTATTGCCCCACCTGTCTTGCCTACCAACCCACATGGTCAATGTATTATGGGTACCCTATCAGGGTGGTGTTGTGGGGGGCAGAGGACACTTTTTTCCCCATGGCTTCTTCGAACCTAGCATCCCTCTCTGAGACTGCTGCAACATCATAGATATTTTACCTGCCTTTAACCTTTCCTGTAGCCGACCTGCTCCAGCAGAGCTCAGTGGGGGACTGAAATAACAACGCAGGATCCACATTGTTATCATTTGCAGGGATAACAGCCACCTTGACATTTGACCACTCAAAGCTAAAATGGCATTAGACATGCCCTGGCTAGCAAGGTGATGCACAATTTTTGCATTGCGCTTGTGGCATTTTATGCTGTATCTGGAGGAGTTATTTGAAGGCATGACATTTAGCAAAATGGACCCAGGAAACTCTCACGAGAAATTGGTCATCATTAGAGAAGAAAAGGTCTCAAAGTGCAATGGAACCATCATCAGATCTAATGACCATTTGCTCAAAAAGCAGCGTTGGTTCTCAAAAGATGCTGAACTGTGTTACTCTTTTTTAAAAAAATAGATAAGAGAGGAAAGGGGGGGAAGATGAATTAATTTTCATGAATGTTATACATACAAATTCATACAAACTGAAACAAAATCACAGAATGTATTTGTGCAGAAGAATTTGGAAAAATACACTTATTGATCTGAAATTTGATAGACTTCATTAACACATTTTCCCCATGGACCAACACATGTCTGCCTGCATCAGACATAAGCATTTTAGTTATGCTTGTTTATATAAGTGTAGTTTGAAAAATAAAAGAATCTGATGTTTTCCCCTAGTGATGAAGGAAAATGTATGTGCAATAAAGATGGGCATGGACCGCCCAGAGAGGGTGGGTTAGGGTAGCCAGGCTGCTGCTTCTGAGTGGACATCCTGGAGAGGAAGCAAGGCTTTGAAGTACCAAACACCTGTTTGGCCAATAAATGAACCAGTGGTTCATGCTGATCTCTAATGTGCACTATTATTAATAGCCCTGAAGATATGAAACTGGATACATATCTTTTAAAAACCTTGGTTCGTTTCATTAATCTGGGGAAAGCATATGTCAGAACCAAAGCATTACCAAGGATTAGGAATGCAGATGGTAGCTTGCCCCATTCTCATTCAAGGCAGTTTAAAAAAAAGAACACAAAAGTTTTGTCCTTGTGTGTGAAAGGGCAAAGTATTTTCTCTTGGTCCCCATGAGTGTTTTCACATGTGTAAGAAATATCTGTTCACAAATTGTGCAGCTAAACTATTATAGTTGCTTGCTGCCCTTTTGCGTGGATTATTTTAAAAATTGAAGCACTGGATGGGTTACTTACATCTTTTTGATGTTGCACTAATAAACCCCACATTGTCCATCTGGTTAAGAATGGATGATTTAGCAAGGTTTCTTCATTTGTTGTTTTCCGCATTACAGCCAATGGTGAAATGTGTTAGACTTCAGAATTTCCAAAATGGGAAAATTAGGGTCATTGTAGATCCAAATGAGAAACAGAGAAAAGAGATTATTTGCTCTTGCAGGAGCAACTTTCAGAGAAATTGAAAAAAAATATTTGAAGGCATGACAAGTAAGAAATGTCCCTTTTGATTCCTTTTCCTCTGTAATTATGAGGACTAGGAACTTTTAAAAAGAAGAGACACACTAGGTTTCTCAGAATCTCTAATTCAATACAAGATCACAAAAACACATGTCATTGCCTCATAGAGCTTTCTGTCATAATTTCAAAGGTTTCTTCATTCTTAAGGTTCAGCGTAGAATTTAAAAACCATACCTTCACACTCAGAAACAATATTAAACCCAGTAGTATCCATACACCTTCGCTCAGTTTTAATTCTGAAAATCAGTGCTGTTTCATGAACAAGAAATGCAAAGAGTGTCCTCTGGGCTTCATTGATCCTTGTTCTAATTCCCCTCACTTCGGATTACCCCATGAATGACTCTGACCCTGTATAACATATCTATCACTTGACTGACTAGAGAAAGAGTGTCATGTTCTGCAGATAAATTATGCTCACAGAGCACTCCCTCCCTCAACAAGCTTCTGCCTCAATAGAGTCGCCGTGTCAGGGGCTAAATCTCCAATATACCGGAGTTCTTAGCTAGCTTGCCCTATGATAGAATATGCATGAAGGTCAAGGGAAAAAAAAGCTGTCACCTCAGATGTATATTTTTTTCCCCACAGTTCTGGTGGAGAGCAAAATTCACTGATGTCAGACTCGGGGAACAGAAGGAAAATGGCATGGGGGAAAAAATGGAGATAAAACCAATCTACCCACCCTTCAATTAAGAGAGAGGGCGAAGAGACCATGGTTAACTATATGGCTCTTTCTTACTTTCTCTGCTTCAGCTCCTCCATTTTAGATACATTTTTTCCTTTTTAAACAGCATTAGGAAGTGGGAATTAGCTTTATAAATATAAATCACTTAAAAGCAATGCAATATTTATGCCCCAGAATCTGATACTTTTCGTTCCCCTTGGGAACTCATTTAAAAGGGAAATTAGAAAGTTGTTTCTTAATGACTTCAGAAAACAAATGGGACTAGGCAATTCGGGTAGATAGATTGAGTTCTCGTTTATCTGAAGATAGCGAGTAAGGAAATTCACGAACAGTTCATACCCTGTGGCCCAATCAAAAAGCATCTCTGCTTGTGTGGTGACTCACACATCTACAAGGAATCTTAAAAAGGGCAGTACACGATGTTCACTGGTTCTCATTTTCCTTCCTTCCTTCCTTCCTTCCTTCCTTCCTTCCTTCCTTCCTTCCTTCCTTCCTTCCTTCCTTCCTTCCTTCCTTCCTTCTCTCTTTCAGGCGTAACTTTTAGGTGTGGATTGCCAGAAGCTAAGAAATCTCTGTATGTGACTCAGTGTGCAACTGACAGGGATCCCCAGTGTGATGTAGTGGGTGGAACAATGGACAAGGGTTTAGGAGGCCTGAGTTCAAATCTGCGGTCAGCTATGGAAGCTCACCAGGAGATGTGGAACTAGTAAAACTATTCCTTAAATGGTTGTTGTGGGTTTTTCGGTCTCTTTGGCTGTGTTCTGAAGGTTGTTCTACTTGACGTCAGTCTCTGTGGCTGGCATCAGTCTCTGTGGCCGGCATCTTCAGAGGAACAGGAGTAGGAGCTCTGTCCATGCTCTGTTGCTGTTTGTTGGGTGGTTGAGTATTTATAGCTGTTCCTTTGAAGATGCCGGCCACAGAGACTGGCGAAACATCAGGAAGAACAACCTTCAGAACACGGGCAAAGAGCCCGAAAAACCCACAACAACCATCAGATCCCGGCCGTGAAAGCCTTCAAGAATATATTCCTTAAATGTTTTGCTTATCTTGAGAGTCCTATTAGGGTCACTATAAATTAGTTCTGACTTGATGGCCTGTAACATAACATGCAACACATAATGTCTATGGAGATTTCTTAATAGCAATTCGCTTGTGAAAAATACATTATTTGCATAAATGTACAACAGGATTTGTACAGGTGACAGCAGCCCCGAAATTAAAAGACGCCTGCTTCTTGGGAGGAAAGCGATGACACACCTCGATAGCATCTTAAAAAGCAGAGACATCACCTTGCCAACAAAGGTCCGAATAGTCAAAGCTATGGTTTTCCCTGTAGTGATGTACGGAAGTGAGAGCTGGACCATAAAGAAAGTAGACTGCCGAAGAATTGATGCTTTTGAATTGTGGTGCTGGAGGAGGCTCTTGAGAGTCCCCTGGACTGCAAGGAGAACAAACCTATCCATTCTAAACGAAATCAACCCTGAGTGCTCACTGGAAGGACAGACCCTGAAGCTGAGGCTCCAATCCTTTGGCCATCTCATGAGAAGAGAAGACTCCCTGGAAAAGACACTGATGTTGGGAAAGTGTGAAGGCAAGAGGAGAAGGGGACAGCAGAGGACAAGATGGTTGGACAGTGTCACTGAAGCGACCAACATGAATTTGATCCAACTCCGGGAGGCAGTAGAAGACAGGAGGGCGTGGCGTGCTCTGGTCCATGGGGTCACGAAGAGTCGGACACGACTAAACGAGTAGACGATGAAGGCAGCAAGAAAAGAGCAACAACAACAACAGGATTTTAGTCATTGTTTGTTTTTGTTATACACTTAGAGCGTAGAAACAGTATGGCTCAAAGCACGGGTTTGCTCCAGGATTTTGGACACAGGGTCCAACAGTAGAGCCCTTTCCCTTGACAGAAGTCTACACTTGCTTAGCTTCCCTGCAACCACTCTAATATCTCAGTCACTTTAAACTCAAGGCTTCAGAAGGGATTTGCTTTTCCTACAACAGGGGCCTGAATATAATATTATTCCTACTAAATCTGGGAATGCCTAAAAGAGCTCAGTGGCTTAGATATTTGTCTGCAGAGCCAAAAGGTTGGGAGTTCAATTCACCACCTCCTGCGAGTAGAGCCAGGCTGTGTGGCTTTGGGCAAGCTGCACAGCCCCAGGGTATGCTCAGAAGGGGATGGTAAACCACTTCTGTGTATTCTCTACTTGGAAAACCCTGAAAAGGGGCAACCATAAGTCCAAATCAACTTCATAGCATGCTATTATGTGGTGCATAATGTATATGCATAATTTGTAATAATTTTCTATTATTATTATTATTATTATTATTATTATTATTATTATTATTATTATTATTATTATTATTATTATTAGAAGAAGAAGAAGAAGAAGAAGAAGAAAAAGAAGAAAAAGAAGAAGAAGAAGAAGATAAGGACATTACACAGAAAAGTGAGGAATCAAGGAGAGGTTCTGACTTTTTCTACAACTGATGTATAACAATATCAAAGGCGATTTTTACTGCCATTGTCTGCTTTACTTGACTAGCACATATGTAATTAAGATGGGGTGCACTGGTAATTAGAAGAAGAGTAAATGCTCTTGCAAACACTGGATTGTGCAGAAAGCAACTCTAGCGTTTGATTCCTTTTAGCACTCTTTCAGAAATGTTGAGAGGAGACTGCCTACTCACTTATTTTGCCCCACACATCAGGACAGCACCTGCGGTGTTGATGTGCATTTGAATTGTTTAAGGCCGACTTTATAGACAGGCCTCCCATGAAGTGTGACTCCAGCCAAAAGCAACTGGTGCCCATTGTACCAGTGCAGCCAAATCATGGGTACTGCCTGGGCAAAAATATGCACTCATGCACAGACGTAGGTGTTCAGTCACACAGACCCGCAGGCACACATAGAGGTTGCCAAACAAATAATCATTCACACATAGACACACAGAGTAGGAAGGCATTCATTCAGACACTGCCTTACCTTCCACCCCATTCATTCACTCAACAACTTCACTGAGGAACAGGGTGAAGAAATAATATCCTGCCTCCAAGTTATAAATGTCCCTAAATGCTGCTCCTGCTTCCCTCTGTGCCTGATTTCAAAGCTCACAAACCTTCATTTCTTGCTTTTCTTTCTTGTTTCTATCCCACCAAAACACATGGAATGTTTTAAGCTGTGACCAGTGCTCCAGTGGCAAATTTGGAGGCCCTTAAGAGCCTCGTGGAGCAGTGGTTAAAAGGCTGTACCACAGCCAAAACTGTGCTCACAACCTGGGTTCAATCCTAGGTAGCCAGCTCAAGGTTGACTTAGCCTTATATCCTTCCGAGGTCAGTAAAATGAGTACTCAGCTTGCGGGGGGGGGATGTGTTGTTGTTTGTTGTTTGGTCATTAAGTCGTGTCCGACTCTTTGTGACCCCATGGACCAGAGCATGCCAGTCTTCCACTGCCTCCCGGAGTTTGGTCAAATTCATGTTGGTTGCTTCGATGACACCGTCCAACCATCTCATCCTCTGTTGTCCTCTGTCTCCTCTTGCCTTCACACTTTCCCAACATCAAGGTCTTTTCCAGGGAGTCCTCTCTTCTCATGTGATAGCCAAAGTACTGGAGCCTCAGCTTCAGGATCTGTCCTTCCAGTGAGCAGGGGGATGTGTAGCCTGCATAATTAACTTGTAAATTGCCCAGAGAGTGCTTTGGGGGGTTGTTTTGCTTTTGCTTTCCTCCACGTGCACACACATACAGTAAGGAGAATCCAGAAAGCAAGCAGTTGGATTGGTCTGTATCAATGAATGAGGAACAGTTTTTTTGTTGAGCCAAGGCTTCTTGATTGCTCATTCAATACCATACCATCCTCAAACAATTCGCATTACAACAGAGATAGCTTGCCAAAAGTACACTCTTCTTGGGAAAATCTCTTCTCACTGCTGTGAGGACTGAAACGTAGCTGAGAAGAAATAGGAGAACCTCGGTGGGGTGGGGTGTTGGCAGATGATATCATGGTCCTTGCTACTCAGAAAGTGTCAAGTCTTCTCCCATCAGAGCTCTGGAACTGCTACATCACTAGCTCAGCAGGAATGGGACACAGGCAAGAACCTCAGCTTCCCATACACCATCTCGGTATTAAGGAAACTAACCTTCTTCAGGTTCCATTTCAGCATATTAGTCTTTGCCCTTTTTAGAATCGCGGTTGGACGGCATTCCAGGACCCAGCCAGAATCCACTGCAGAAGATGGAAAGGAGAGAAAGAGTGCCATGTCAGCAGCATACTGATGGCCCCACACTCCGAATCTCTGGATGACAATTACCATCTGCATCCAACTTCAGTCACCATCTGCTGTTACAGTCAGAAGAAAGAAAGATGTAAAATGGAATCTTCTGACATGGAGGATAGTCAGGGAAGAAGAGAGAGACCATCCCCAACAGAATCGTATTGCAAACTACACAGGAAGAAGAGACTTGCTCCAAATGCTAAGGGTGGGGAGAACCAATCAGGTTGGTAGCTGTAACGTTCAGCCCTGCCCTCACCTGTCCATCACAGCTGGGCAGTGGAACAGCAGCCAATGAGGGGACGGAAGGTGGTGCTAAAGGGGGAGGAGCTGGGATATAAAGGGGTGTGTATGGTGTTTGAGAGATCAGTTGGAGAGTTTTGAAAGAGAGAGTGAGATCTGGAGAGATCTAGTGTGTGAGAGAAAGAGGCCTGAGTGTCAGTGAGGGAAAGTCTATGTGATTGATTTAACTAAGTAGCAGTGATTTACACCTTGATTATCTTCCTGTGATTTACCTATTTTATTTTGTAATCAATAAACCAGTTTTTGTTTTTGAGAGAAACCCTTGTCCTTTTCATTTAAAGGAAAGGTTGGTGGCAGCAAGAGCGTGTGTATAGTGGCGTGGTGGGCATTCTGAGAGGCCTGAGTAGGAGGTGACCTCAGAGTGGCTCAGCCACGTTACAGTAGCAAAGAACGATCTCCTTAGGCTATCAACCTGTGCCCCCACCCGACTGAGAGTCAGTGCTAATACATGCAAGATTGCTATTTTTCCAGTAACTAGAGCTTCCAAACAGGGTAGTTCTTGTTGTTGTAAAAACTCCAAACAGAGAGGGGAGCACTGCTGTCTGGCATAAAACATGGCCTTCCACAAGACATCTATTCTCACTATATAACTGAAACTCCAGGGGTGTGGGGCAGGGGGAAGAAACCAGCCTTCTTCTCAACCCTAGATCTTAGCTGAGTAAAGGGATATTCTCCAGCATACATTTCAGCAGTTGAACATGCTTTGATTTAGGTAATATCTGCATGAAAGTAGTGAGGTATGTAGGCAAGAAACAGATGTGTCTGTTTTACAGAAAACCCTATTCATCTCTGAGTTATTCCAGACTATTTAAGAAAAGGAGGCTTTTTATTCCTGATTGCTGATCTGAAACAAAAATGAATGTGCTACTAATCTTGGCTGACAGCAGAATAGCAGAAGCTCTAATGCCTTGCAGTATTTAAACACCTCGGCTCGAGTCATCTCCCGGGGTAAAAGCACTTTCTATCTTTGCAGATTCCTGCGGAATCAATATCTTCTGCTCCTCAACAGCCATTGTCATATAAGCTGAGGCAGGATGCAGGACCACTTATATCCCACATATCAGCCAGCATGATAGCAAATGACTCACCTGCGGCCATCAGGGACACATGTGGGATGCTCTTCAGGGTCTGATGCATCCATAAACTATGCTGTGGTCGCATCTCTGTCTAAAGATATTGGCAAGTTTCCATTATCATTGTGAGATGCCATCTATATGACAGCCTGGTGAGTGGTTGATAAATATTTATATCTCGTGTGTAGGCATAGAATGCACAAGGTGTCAGATAACAGCATATAGCAGGGCCAGATCCTTCCTATATGTGTGTGGTTCAGTCAGCAATTCCGAGGGCATCAGGGCTTT
Organism: Pogona vitticeps; assembly: GCF_051106095.1. NCBI lineage: Eukaryota > Metazoa > Chordata > Lepidosauria > Squamata > Agamidae > Pogona > Pogona vitticeps. The sequence continues at coordinate 13,266,925 of NC_135785.1, read as the reverse complement.
GATGAAAGAGAGGCAGTCAGGACTTTGTCCTAAGGTCCAACTTTAGAGGGTGAACCTCTTTCCTGGACATCCTCAGCAATGACCACAGCCCAGCCAGACACAGGAAAAGACCGCGGCAGACCACGCCTTTTGGACAGACTGCCAGTTTTCTGCCACTGGTGAATGATGGAGGACTGGAAACCAAGCCCTATGAGGAAAGTCTGGAAGAACAGAGCATGTTTAGCCTTGAGAAATGAAGACCGGAGGGAGATAAGATAGCATTTATAAAATACTAGAAGGTAGTCATACAGAGGAGGGACAAGATCTGTTCTTAATAATCCCAGGCCAATAATGGGCTCAAGTTACAGGAAACCAGATTTAGTCTGAATATCAGGAAAAACTGTTAGAGCAGTACAACAATGGAATCAATTATCTTGAAAGGTGGTGAGTACTCCAACTCTGGATGCATTTAAGAAAAAAAATGGACACCCACCTGTCAGATCTGCTTTGATTTGGTTACCTGCAGGGGGTTGAACTCAATGGCCTTTTAGGCACATTCCAACTCAATTTTTCTATGATTCTATGATATCAGAAAGAAGGGAGGAAAATTCGGCAAATCTATTCAGGACTCTGTACATCAAGCTATATATATATGTATGCCAATCTCTGGTGGAGAAAGAGAGGTGCTGGCACATTGTTCAGTGCCGCAATTACTTGTTGTATTATTTTCATATCATGAATTACAAAGTTAATATGAGGGACCATTTCAGTTGCAAAATTGCTAGTTACAGCTCTGCGGAGCACTTGCACAAATCTTCAGGGAACTGGTTGTTATGGGTTTTTCAGGCTCTTTCGCCGTGTTGTTGTTCTTCCTAATGTTTCGCCGGTCTCTGTGGCTGCCATCTTCACAGGACAGCACTCTTCTGAAGATGCTAGCCACAGAGACTGGTGAAACTTTAGGAAGAACAACCTTCAGAACATGGCCAAAGAGCCCAAAAAACCCACAACAACCATTAGATCCCGGCTGTGAAAGCCTTTGCGAATACTTCAGGGAACTGTTCTTTCCCCAGATTTCCAAGTATGATGACAAATCTCAGGATGACTGATGCTGGGGGACTGGAAAGTTTGGTTTTATTGTATGTGGTGGATATATTGCCCAGGCACTCACTTCTCCCCTCTCCCAAGTAATGCCAGGGTTCACTGGCTCAATGCATAGATGTTTCCTTGTCTTGTGCACCTATTGTTTTTTTTTTAGACTGGCTGGATAGATCCAGTGAATTAGGTATCTGGCTGTGGAGATAGAGATTGGGAGTTCAACCCCCAACTGTGTTTCCCTGAAGAGTCAGCCTATGTAACCTTGGACAAACTGCACACTCCTGGGGTCACTCCATAAGAACAGAATGGTTAAACCACTTCTGAGTACACTCCACTTAGAAAACCCTGAAAAGGGTTGTCATAAGTCAGAATTGACTTTATGGCACATTATTATTATTTATGATAGCTACATTAACCTGTATCAGTTGCTGGGGAATACATGAAAAAGAATGCTGTTGCACACATACCCTACTGGTGGGCTTCCCCAAGGCAATAGGTTGTCCACTGGTTGACCACTGTGTGAAGGCCGAACCACATGGACATTTAATCTGATCCTGGAGGGTTCTTCATATATCCTCTGAGGGCTGAAAGCTTCAACGTCTTGGGCTTTTAGAACTCAATTATACAAATATCCTAGCCTTTGTGTATACAATATCTGAGTGTCAGAGTACATATTCAGTGAGGGCAACTGTTGCTGCCTTGTGTACTTTGTTGAAGAGTTCCATCTAGCCTAAGTGGACAGGATGTTCAAAAAAAAAATCTCACTGTGCAATTCTTCTTCATGGAAGCACCTTGGAAACGACCACTTTGCTACTAAACCCTGAAAGATCAATGCAATCCTTTTTCATTCACAAAGGAAAACAGAACATTCTGTTCATTCACTGAACAGGCTTTTGTTTCAAGGTTGGTTTGTTTTTTCTGAATACGAGCACAGCACACAGGAACAGTATCTGCCCCAGTGCAGAAACCTTTTGCTGACTGTTCCTGTAGTCCAAATGTCTGGCTGACTTTCCTAACAAGCATCCCTGTTGTTTGCCGATTCTGTTGCCCTGTTTGTCCAGGTATTATCCACATTAATGGTCTACTAATGGCTGCAATGGCTGCACGAGGGACGTGGTGGCGCTGTGGGCTAAACCGCAGAAGCCTGTGCTGCAGGGTCAGAAGACCAGCAGTCATAAGATCGAATCCACACGATGGAGTGAGCGCCCATCGCTTGTCCCAGCTCCCGCCAACCTAGCAGTTCGAAAGCATGCAAATGCGAGTAGATAAATAGGGACCACCTCGGTGGGAAGGTAACAGCGTTCCGTGTCTAAGTCACACTGGCCATGTGACCACGGAAGATTGTTTTTGGAGAAATGCTAGCTCTGTGGCTTGGAAACATGGATGAGCCCTGCCCCCTAGAGTCAAACACGACTGGACAAAAAAAATTGTCAAGGGGAACCTTTACCTTTACCTAATGGATGCAAAAGGTCTATGGATTTCAATAAAACACATCAGCACAAGAACTTCCATCTGCTCTCAAATCTCCTCTTATGTTACCTCTTCTTATCTACTTCCCATAATCCTGCCCAAGACTTTTCCTGCTGAACTGTTCTTGGGGTACTGAAAGCAACTCTTCAGAAAAGCAAAAGAGACATCTAAATGAAATTATGCGAAACAAATTAAAGGAAATTACATAGATGCACATTACCCATTGTGATGTCACAATGGAATGGTAGGGAGGGAAAAAACGCAAAACAGGATGTTGCCAATACAGTGAAATCTAGACTGTGTTATAAGCCAACCATAGTGCTCCTGCCCCCAGTGCAACGAAGAGGCTGAAGTGTCAGTATACACTTAAAATTCCAGAGGTGTTAACGAATTCGTCCTTCAGTGCTATTAGGCCTTGTGTTGTATGGGTTGCATTGTATGCTGGCCTGAAGCCAATCTGGAAATGGATCATAATGATCACCATCAAACACTACCTTGAGTGGCAGGGCCTCCATGTACTTTCATGCAAAATGCACTCTATTCCTCTTGAAATTCAGATTGGTACCCCCTTTAAAAGAAATGCCTCTTTTAAAATGGGCTTTTCTGGCATTCTATGGGAATTATTGTTGGATTTTGGATTGTGGGAAATCCAAGAAATGCCGGATAGCTCAGTGGTTTAGACATCTAGCAGTAGAGCCGGAGGTTGGGAGTTTTTTACCCCACTGTGCCCCCTTGACAGAGCTGGACTTGATGATCCATAGGGTCCTTTCCAGCTCTGTAGTTCAAAGATTGTTTTTATTATTAAAAGCACTATCTGAATCCATCTGTGTGATGTCTGTGTCAAGGCAGAATGGTCAGATTCTGTTGCGGGATGCAGTACAGTGACAGTACAGGACCATTTGTGTCCAGAGTACCAATTGAACCAAATGGGGCACAAAAAGTGTAAATCTTCTTCTTTCTGACTCTCTTTTTTCAACCCACAAAATTTAAAGACTTCCAATATACAGCTCAATCACGGCTAGTTGTCTGAAATGTGGTTTACACCAGCAAATCTGTGTCTCCAAAATTCAATCTACATTAATGCAAAAACAATAGCACTGCAACCATGTTGCTTTTCTAATCCAAGTCAACAGCTGGCTTATAAATTGTCCCAGATCCACAGCTCAGGTTGAATCCAATGGAACACAGATTTCTCCTGACCAAATCATATTACTGATTTTTATGGCCAGAATCCCCTTGGGAAAATAAGGAAAACAAGAGCAAGCAGCAGCTTCTCCCCGTAGGCTGTGCTTTGCATATCCAGCCACACGCCAGCTGCAAAATTCAAGCATACACCACCTCATGTGACTGACCATGTGAAGAACATCCCACCAGGGAGGACCTACCTTTTAGGATGCCTCTTGTGTACATAGTTTTTCAGAACAGGATTTTGGCCCATGCCTTTAACTGATGGAAGATGTGATAGCACTTTTTCAAATACTTGAAAGGTAGTCATACAGAAGAGGGGCAGGACCTGTTCTCAGTCATCCTAGAAGGCAGGACACATAATAATGCACTCAAGCTACAGGAAGCCAGGCTGTATATCAGCAAAAACTACTTAACTGTTAGAGTAGTACAACAATGGAACCAATTATCTTGAGAGGTGGAGATCTGCTTTGATTTGCATACTGCATTGATCAGGGGCTAGACTCAAGGGCCTTTTAGGTCCCTTCCAAATCAATTATTGTATGAGTCTACGAGTCTATGTGTGTTGACTGCAATACTATTTTATGCTGATCTACAGCACCTTGGTGGTTATCCAAGAAAAAAGGAGTATAAATTAAATAACTGTAATTAGTAACTGTAAATTGTAAATTTTGTAACTGTAAATTAAATAACTGTAATAATTTGTAATAAAATTAAAGGTGTCTTAAAGGTGCTGTTTTTCTCCCCGCCATACCTCCAAAGTGTGCATCAACCCATCTTTTCTCAGCCTGGTTATGGAAAACTAGCAAGGATGTTCTGACCTGTGATCTCAAGACATGCTGTTTTATAGGCAGTTTGCTGAATAAGAACAAATCACCTGAAAATGTTCTTCTCAATTAATCCTGAGGGGAAAACATACCCAAATATCAGCTTTACATCCAAAAGATGAAAAGAAGATATTAGGGTGGATCTAGTATTCTCATTTAAATGAATGTATGGCCAGCTGTCAAACTTTTTTTTGCTACATTTTGAATTATAGATCAAGCAGAAGACTTCAACAGATAAATGCTGAAGTCATTCAAGGAGCCTCTCACTGCAAATAAAGGAAAGATGACACATCCTAGGTCAGCTCTCAGAAGATTTGGGTTTTCATCTTGCATTCTCCAGCTGCACTCCCATGAGCTGGCAGAAATCTTTTCCATCTTCCATTCTGTCATTTTCATGCCAGGAGAAACCTGCCCATCACCTCCCTATCATACATACATTCTATTTTAAAATTTCTTCACTGTGTGTTTTTTTTTTTAAAAAAAATAATGTTGCAAAGCCCTTAGCAGCTGTAGAGTCTCAGTTTATGAAACAAAGCTTCACCTTTTGTACAACTGAAGCTGAGGGCAGTGTTGGGTTCAGATTAGGGCCATAAACCATATTTAGCTGAACACCCAAATATGAACCTAATTGGGACTATGCATCTCCATGGCAACCATGGGGGGGAGCAAAAAGCACCGAGAGAGAGAGAGAGAGAGAGAGAGAGAGAGAGAGAGAGAGATCCTTCAGGTTAAAACAGGCATCCATGAAAATGTTTTAAAAAATTTAAAAAAGATGTGGCATGAATTAAAAGCAAGAAAATAGAGATCAAAATTATGAAGGATGACACCGAGAGGGCACTAAAGGAGAATGAGACAGGTAATTTCACCCCTGACAAAACCCAAGACTTTGTCAGACAAGTTGACTAATCAGGCAGTGGTGAAGGCCGCTAAGTAAAGATGGACATGAACAACAAATATGATGAATCAGGATGGTTTGTGGTTCCTGGCTACCCACAAATCATGAACCACCCATGAACCAGAGAAAAATGAACTGGTTCATGGTGGTTTGTTTGTTTTTTTACAGTTTGTGCCTGGGGGAGGACAATGTAAAGCTTCCACCCCTTCTGTTGCCCACCTAACCCCGTTGTCTTCCTATTTGGTCCTTTCACCTTCTCCCCTTCATCCTCCACTGCCACCATTGTTAGAGGTATCAGCCTCGACTTCCCTTCTGGGAGCCAAGCCAGCCGTCTCTGGGCATGTGCATGCCTATCAGTGGGTCAGTGTAACATCTGATCTACAGCCTAGGTAATTGAAAACAACTTTCATGTAATGGTGTCAAATTCAAAGATAATTTGTCACTAGTATACTTGTTACAAGACACATTTTAGTCATGATGTCAACAGACTTGAGGACAGGGGTAATATAAGCTTTTCCTATTGTGCCAGTTCTAACTCTGTTTTTACCATTTAAAAGGACAGCATTTTCTCATCATCTCCTACCCTGGAGTAATTGCCTATTTTGTGTGGGGGTGGGGGATCATTATTGTTACTACCACTTCAACTAGCATTGGAAGCATTCTGTCTGCCAAAACTCCAAAGTAAGAATCAGTGGGTGATGATTTACTTTCCTTGTCCCCATCTTCCTGCAGGAAACCAAGAAATCTAGGTTTTCTGTGAATCAATTTTGCAGGTGTTTTTGATTAAATTTTGGATTGGCAGGAGGAACAGAAGGGCACAGCAGACCTTTCGGAACTATTAATCAAGTCTAAGCCTCATCAAACTGCTGTTTGAGATCTGCACAAGAATTTCTATCCTCCATAGCTCAGATTTGTGTGAAAACAGCAATTGTGGGAGCATTTGTGTAGTAGGTTGGAACCTCAATCATCCTTACCACACCCCTATGAGATAGTTAGGCAGATAGGGGTATGAGACTCAGGGATGAGTGGATTATCTTGATATTCCTGTTACTTTTAGTATCTCCTGTATTCCTGTTTCTTCTCTTTGCTAGTATTTCTATAGTGTTTTAACCAAACCAGAGGAGACAGGTGACGCTTGGGGAGAAACCACTCCAGAGTTTATTCCAAACAATGTAGGAACTCCACAAAGCATTGAAATATTTCTCCTATGTAGACTATCTGTCTAGATGGGCAGGGTATAAATCTAATAAAATTAATACAATAAATAAATAAATATGCTGAGTACCCTGGATAGCTCCTTTAAAGTTAGAAATAAACCCCAGACTGGATTTACCACCCTCGTGACATCAGCGTCACCAGACAACTGAACCCAACTCGCAAGAGATGAGAGACTGTGAGTATAATCTGTCCATGTCCACTTGGGAGTAATTGTGTTGTGTTTGGTGGACCTATGCCCAAGTGAGGCCCTGATCACACCAGAGAAATGTTCCCAAATTATTTCCTAGTTACATCATTGTATAAGTTTCCAGTCACATGACACACAGCCATTACTGAATCATTTTCCTGGCCAGTGGTGTAACTGTGGAAGATTTCTAGCTCACCAGGAGGGTTGTTTTTATTTTGTATCGATGGCGTATAGAAACATTCCTTACTGGTATTGCTTGTGTGAACATTCCTATCAGTTCTTTTCCATCTCTGTTCTCTATGTTTTTGAAAGCTGTCCCCTCCCTGTCTCCTCCTCCTCTTTTCCCAGCCTCTGAGAGGATGGCTGCTGGAGGGGGCAGGGCACTGAACCATGGGACCCTTGCCTGGCCATTTGCCAAACCAGCACAAGCGACTAAACCAGCGGTGGCAGGGATGGCAACAGGGTAAGGAATTTGGTGCTGGCAGTGGCAGCAAGTGGGACAGAAGGACAAGAAAGAATGGGGCTCACAGAGCTGATGAATGGGACGAGCAGGTAAGCAGCAACAGTGAGAGGCAAGGGAAGGAGGGAGAGAAGAAAGATCTGGGCTGGAAGAGCTTAAAAGGGCAAGCAGGCCATCCAGCAGCAGTGAAGCTGGGGAAAGGAGTAGGGTAAGAAAGACTGGGGCTGGCAGAAAATTGGAGGGGCTAGAGAAGATGGGGAACAACCACACTGGTAGCAGCGAGGCAATGGTGGCAGAGGGAGAGGGAAGAGTGAGGCTGGCAGAACAATTGCAGTGAATCAAAAGGCCTCATCTGGCTCAGTGGTTCTCAAACTTGGGTCCCCAGATGTTCTTGGACTGCAGCTCCCAGAAATCCTAGCCTGCACAGCAAGTGGTGAAGGCTTCTGGGAATTGCAGCTCAAGAACATCTGGAGATGTTTGAAAACCACTGATATAGAGTACTGTGTTCAGCTCTGCACACCGCACGTTAAGAAGGATGCCAACAAACTGGAGCAGGTGCAGAGGAGGACAACAAGGATGATCAGAGGACTGGAAACCTAGCTCTGTGAGGAAAGACCGAAAGAACCGGGTATGTTTAGCCTTGAGAAAAGAATACTGAGGGGAGATATGATAGCACTTTTCAAATACTTGAAATATAGTCATAGAGAAGAGGGGCAGGATCTGTTCCAGATCATCCCAGACTGCAGGATATGTAATAATGGGTTCAGAAACCAGATTTAGGCTGAATGTCAAGAAAAAACATTTTAATTATTAGAGCAGTATGAAAATGGAACCAGTTACTTCGGGAGGTGGTGAGCGCTCCAACGCTGGAGGCATTCACGAGAAAATTGGACAACCATCTGTCAGATCTGCTTTGATTTGGATTCCTTCCTTGAGCAGGGGGTTGGACTTTATAGGCCCTTTCCAGCTCAATTATCCTATGATTCCGGTTCACCAAAAGGTCCAGCACCCAAAAAATAAGGAGGCCCCCCCAAAGAACCAGAAACAAATTGGAGCCACAAGTTTTTCCACTACACATCACAGACCCATTATATCAAATTGGAGACCACATATGTCAAGCCCGCACAAAGAAAATCTTATTAAGTGAGTTTAAAAAGCAATGTCTTGGTGATAGGAGTGCAGAACTGAGCGTTCATTCTAAAGAAAGCACTGAATGTTTCAAATAGTTCCTTAACAAAGATTGGCAGTATATAGCTTGATTATTTCACACCCTAAAGCTTTTTTTTCTCTCCCCCACGCTTACATTTCTACTGATATCTTCAGAATGTCTTCAGACAATAATGGAGCTCTCACAGGGATGGGATCATTACGTCAAAATATTCAAGCACAATGGGCAATGAAAGACTGAATTAGTTCATACCCATAAGAGTTGACAAAAAACACTAACATTCATGAGAACTTTACTGAATTTTTACACTCCACGTTTCAGCATCTGGAAAAGTTTTCCCCAGAATCAGATTCTGTCAGTATGAAATTTTAAATACATGCTTCAGGGCAGATATACTTTTAAATACATACTTGGAGTTTGTGAGACTTTAGCAAGAAATGCTCAAAATCTCTGACATATCAGTGAAATGTTAGAATTTAGAGAATGGCTGATGCCCAAATGAAAGCAGGTAAGAATGGAACGGAACCAGGGTTGGGCATTTACCTCGATTGAAAAGAGCCCAAATTTAGGTTACTAAGTCATCATGCCATAGTGCAAAAGGTCAACGAATTCTACCCACCCACAAGGACAGGGGATCACTACACACACAAGACCAGCTAATGACACCCATCAACCACAGGAACAGATAATCTCTTCCCCTTAGCACAACAATACACCCACAACAATCACCCATCTACAGGAAAAGACAAAAGCCTATCTCACAACCATAAATACTGCACTCCCAAGCCAACTACACCAGAGTACAGGTTGCTGTCCTCTGAAGATGCCAGCCACAGAGACTGGTGAAACGTCAGGAAGAACAACCTTCAGAACACGGCCAAAGAGCCCAAAAAACCCAGAACAACCATTAGATCCCGGCCGTGAAAGCCTTTGCGAATACATCATGCCATCGACAGCTCAGGGTGGAGCTGACCACAAGGTAGACCTAACCCCTCTTTGTGTTTGTGAATACACTTAGACAGAAGTGCTTGACTGGAACTTTGTGTGTGCAGGACGGGGTTTCTACTCAGTGCTGATTGAAAATTAAAAGGAACATTGCTTAAAGGCTATACACACAAGCAAGAACCCAAATGTTCCAGGGTCCTTGATCACATGGAGAGCTTGAAAGTGAGCAAGCCCCTTTTCCTTTTCAGAGCCATTGTTGTTTACGTGAGCAAAGTGATGATGGAGGGAGCCATTTGGCTGATAGGTTGAGACATGCGCAGAGAAAGCAAGCCCAGCTTCCAGAAGGGAAGCCAGACCTGCTATTGTCTCAAGATAGCAGCAGAGGACAAAGAGGAGGAGGTTGGTAGGGAGGAGGCAGGGGCAGTAAGAAGGGAGTGGAATGGATGAACCAGGAAGTTTGTTAAATTGTAAATTCATTTGTGATTTGGGTCAGTTCAGGTTTGTCGGTTTTGACAACCCCAAACCAGCCTGAACCAATGAACCAGAGATGAACTTCCTAGTTTGTTTATTAGTTTGTGGCCATACTTTGAAGTATGGCGTCTCAAAGTAAGGGTTCTCCCAGCCTGGGCAAAGCCAGGTACTCTCTTGGGTTGCATTTGGACCTAAAGCATGGGATTTGGTGTTTTCCTGGTATTGTCATATATGCCTACTTCTAACTGATATTTCACATACCTGGTTGGATAGCTCATTGAGTTGGCTTCCTAGTTACGGAACGAGAGTTTGGGAGTTTGATTCCCCACTGTACCTCCTGAGAGAAGAACCAGCCTGTATAAGCAAACACAATATTTTTTATTAAAAAAAAATGATGTTTACATAAGATCTGTTCCTCCCATTGGAGTGAATGGAGCTCATATCCATCCAATCCAACAGGAAGAGCAAATCTCAGCATGTACTCAGGGCATCAGGTTAGTATGCAGGATTCTAAATTCCATAAAAGCCACATATGTGCATCACACAGGACACTCAAAGCTTATTCGAGGTCCATCCATGTTCTTTCAAAGGATTCAAAACAGTTTTTGAAAACACTTGGGAGATTTTTCAGGCAATGTTTTGCAAAAACAAAACAATGTCCTCAGCAAAAGAAACAAGTGCATTATTTCCTGTTTTTAAAGGAAACAGATGACAAGTTCTCTTCAATCCCATTGTTTCAGACATATTGAATCTCCTGCAGCTTTTAATCCACTTGCAAAATCACAGATTTTCAGGCTCTCGATTATTATCCACTTTGCAGACAGAGAATATGGGAACTGTACAGTAATTTCCCATGGAGTGGCAATTGACTTAGTTCTTTTGTTTTCAGCCAGATTCCTCTTTAAGTGAGAAAGCATTCTGTTGGAATCCAGCTCCGATGCTGACAAGTGAAATACAACGTATTGCCAATCATAAGAAATTATTGTAGGAAAAGCAGTAGCAACGACCTGCTTTATTATGCTTGTTTATAGTCTAGAATTATACATATTCAGTCTGAGGCTCAGCAGTCTGGAGGCTCGTGACTCTTATTTGAAAATGCAGTGCATTCATTCCTGGTTTTAGTCTGAACTTTAAAGGAGCTATGGACTCCTTGCATAGCTGCCATACAGTTCAAACAAAACCCCAGAGCAAATTCACTGTCCCTATGAAGTCAAAGTGCTTGTCCTCCACAGTAAAGGGATGAATGATGTTTAATCCTTTACACTCTTAGGATGGGTGACTAACCTATCCTAAGAGAGTAACCCATCCTAACCCAAAACAGCAAGTGGGAGATTTGGTCTAGGGATGTGCAACAAATTGTTGTGAATTAGAGATGGGCACGGACCCGCAAAATGGTGGTTTGTCTTAGTTTGTGGTTCGTGGAAGTCCACAAACCACGAACCACAAATTTATGAATTTTTCATGAATGAACATGAATCAATTCATTGGTTCATTTAGGATTTGAATTTTAGACAGCCTAGTGGTTGTCTTTAATAATAATAACTGGCTGCCTCCCCACCTGCCCAGGCTGACTCTCCATCCCTTCCCACTGCTCCTGTTGCCTCCCTACTTTTTCCTGCTGCTGCCTCCTCCTCTTCCTGCACACCCACCACTGCCATCTTTATTTACGATATTTTTTATTTTATTTACAATATTTTTAGCCGCACCATTGCCAGTGGCTTCTTGAAAGGCACCCAACTCCCGCAGGCCAGCTGCCTGTGTGCATGGCCCATCTCTCAGCTGAATCAACCCAAAATCAACTTCCTGGTTTATTTATTTTTTATTTGTGCTCATCTCTAATGAGAATGCCATATTCTGAATTGAATTATTGCCGTTTTGAATCAGATCCAGCTTGGTCCGAATGGCTTCAGATTTGTTTGGAAAATGGCATTAATCCTATTCAGTTGTATTTTCATTGAAAGACTCCCATTTAATCTTCTGTTTTGAGAGGAATGCAAGTTTTCCGAGTAAGAATAGGTTTCCTGCACAGATGACAAGATTTCCTGGGCAGAATACTAGGTGGTGGTGATTTTGTGCAAAATACACTGCTGTGTAAAAGGTGTGCAAAAAGCACCCTTTCTTGAAATGTTTCTTTCTCACCATCATGGAAAAAATTATCAAGGATTTACATCTCCAGCTGAGACAGCCTAACTGGATTAATTTAGAAAGTATTCTCCACATATCTACACAATAATATGTGTGGCCGAGTCTATTCCAAATTATAGTGATCCCAGGTTTCCCTAGGTACAGAGTACTCAGAAGTGGTTTGCCATCCACTTCTTCTGGGGGTGCTCTGGGCCCATGAAGCTTGCCCAAGGCTACACAGGCTGGTTCTTCTACAGCAATGGTCCCCAACCTTGGGCCTCCAGATGTTCTTCGACTACAACTCCCAGAAGCCTTCACCACCACTTTTGCTAGCCAGGATTTCTGGGAGTTGAAGTCCAAGAACATCTGGAGGCCCAAGGTTAGGGATCACTGTTCTACAGGGAGGAACAGTGTGGAATTGCACACCCAACCCCTGACTCCAAAGCCAGGTACCCAACTCACTCAGCCATCTCACCAACTGTCTACACAATACACATGCTTAAAAACTGAGGGCAATTTAGAACTCTGCAAAGAGTAATTCCCTACCAGTACAGAAATTTCATTTATATACAATGCTGTCCTTGCATGCATGCTCCACAGGAATTTGATTGAATATTCATGGTACAACCAGCTATCCATGTCCTTCTGTGTGTTATGTCCCTTAAAGTAACATAGGGCATGTTCTATGTACCCATTAGTCACTGAAGTTGTTTGATATAATGACTGGAATCCTATTGCACAACTAATTGTGAGCAGGTTGTCTCACTCTGGCTAATGGGGTGGAGGGGGGAAGTAGCCCTCTGCAGTATCATTCTTTTTCTTTCAAATGCATTACTTTGTTTATTTCCTCCACCCAACAAATGTCATGCTAAATTATACAGCTCAACTACCTCTGCTCTCTGCATTATTTTTCTTAGATAATACACTCATTGCATTTCACAGCATGAATTCCCTATCAAAATCTTGAACCTTCTCAATCATGATAAAATGTCACAGATGAAGAAATAGTTCCCAGCCAGTTCCTGGTAATTTCATTACCACATCTCCTGTAGCAATTTCCTTTTTCTGCTCCTTATGATGCTTGAAATAAACAGCAAATGGAAGAACAAATTCTAGAACAATCTGCCCTTATTTATAGAAATCATTCAGAATAGCTTTTTCACATTTCCTATTGGTGGTGGTGGTGGGGAAATGAGCATAAGGGCAAGTGAGAAAGCCTTTTTTTTCTCTCCTCTGCCTTACCTTCTGTCCTCTGGCTAGGCAGGCAATCAGGTGCAATACTATTACACTTGTCGAAAAACAGCCATGACAATTATTTTATATCTGGGTGGTAAGCAGTTAGTTGATTTTAAAAAGAAGTCTGTTTCTGGATATTCCTTGCTTGGTGTCACTTAATGGATGGTAGTGAGCACAAACGGGTCTCCTGTAGACCATCTTGACTGCTGACATGGGTGTTGTCAACGTTCAGGCTGTGTTTGCTATGTAAAGCTTGGGAACCTTTTTCCTTCTGGCAATGCGGCAGAAATAGTGTACCACATTTCCTGGCATTTTGAACTATAGTGGTCTTTCTTGTACCCCCATTTGTCTCTTTTCAACAGACCATTATTGATCCAGCAATTAACAATATGTCTCCCTTCATTGCCTGGACTTACCTAAGGCCGTCTGAAATCCCAAGGAATGATTATGGGGCTGAGTGTCATAGGTTCCTCCGTCTAAATGCTGACTTGTACACTGAAATGTCCCATTCTTGTCGTTCTCCTTGCCCTGTTGTCTCATTGTCACTTCCGTGTTGATAATATAATAATTACCTCTTCCTTGTATTGTACCATTCTTCCCCAGAGTTCTTAGGAGGAGAATGGTTGAGTGAAATGCCATCAGCAGGACAGCCACCAGCCAGCTAGTAGCAGTTGTAGCCTGGTAGTGAACAACATGTTCATTTCTGTGTTTCCAAAGAGCTGATAATCGAGAGAGCAGTAGAGAAAGCTCATCTCGGTGTCGAAATCCGTTACCTAATTAAACAAACGTGTTTTAAAAATCTTCTCCTTTTGGACAAGGAAGAAACTGTTGTTTCACGGCACTCGGCAAATTAAGTAGCTGTCTTTCATTATCTCCCCCAATTATTACTACTGTGTTGCGTACAAGTGCAGTGAGCTAGAAAAACAGAGATAATAGGTTATTATGGAAAAATTTGGCTGTGACATTCATATGATAAATTGAGAGTCAATTAGATGAAAAATACTCCATTAGATAAAGTGAGTGTACCAATTATGGCAGTGAAGAGCCACTGCTAATATAATTGAAATTTATAGAGTGTTGGGCCCAGCCCTGCAGGACTAGATTGTATAAATGATGAAGAGAGGCATGTAAACATTTTAGTTTCTTGCCATTATCAGTGTGTTTTTGGAGCCTTCTGTCCATATTAAGTGACTATTTTTATAGAGATGCTAAAAACACAGGCTCTGAAAAGTTTGGCTTTCTCTTTAGAGATGGAGATGGAGATGGAGATAGAGATAGATAGAGGTACTGTATATCATAGAGTTGTGCACTGGATTTGGTCAAATCTTGACATTCAAAACAGATCAGCCTGATTTGGACCAATCTGGATGAAGTAAAGGTCAAAATGAAATGGCCAGATTACATTCCTGGGTAAAGCAAGGCAAAACGATGCATCCAGAACAGAAACTGCATCTTGACTGGATGCATCTTAATCTAGTACCTCGTCATCATTGTTTAGTCGTTTAGTCATGTCCGATTCTTCGTGACCCCATGGACCAGAGCATGCCAGGCCCTTCTGTCTTCCATGGCCTCCCGGAGTTGTGTCAAATTCATTCTGGTAGCTTCGATGGCACTGTCCAACCATCTCATCCTCTGTTGTCCCCTTCTCCTCTTGCCTTCACACTTTCCCAACATCAAGGTTTTTTCCAAGGAGTCTTCTCTTCTCATGAGTTGGCCAAAGTACTGGTACCTCAGCTGCGGCCATTCTACCTTAGATGACCTTGCTAGTCCAGACTCATAGCAGAGTCTAACTTCCAGATAACCTTGCTCTTGGATTCCCTGACACACTCAAACCATATGGTTCTTAGGCATCCATAAATAACCAATAGAATTACAGCCAAGAGGTAAAAAGGATTAACTTTCCATTTGGATACCATTTCAAACCTGGTTCTGATGATCATTTTAAGCATTTTAAGCAGCTCACTGCTTCTATAAATTTGAGTCTTTACATGTGCAAAGGATTCATCCGATTTACGTGCAGATCATCCCTGCCAATATGGTGGTGTCATTTGGGAGGGTGTAGAAAGACACTCAACATGATATATTGCTGAGTGTTTTGTAGCACAACATTAAGGATTTCTGATCATCTCTGATCTAATAATTGCAAGAGCAAAAGAACGTTTTTTCTAGCTCAGTTAGCCTACTGGAGAGAGGAATCGTGAAGATGACACTTCCTAAACTTAGGTTACAGACGTCCCCAGAGATGGCTTCCATGCTTGCGATATTTACTAGTAACCAACTACAGAAAAGCCATGTGCAGTGAGTGTGTTTCTATCGATCTGAAAGAAGAACAAACAGAAAGAGAGGTAAATTTGCCACAGCAAAAGTGTCCCATTTCCTCCATCTGCAAGGCCAAAACATATGATGGGCCGTTTTCCAGTCACAGGTTAGACTTTGTGATGTCACAGTGTTGGGGGAGGCAAGAGTTGGAAGGGAGCAGAACTGCCTGTGAGCCTCCTGATTATAGAACATGTATGAGGGGAAACCAGATAAGCTGGCCTCAAACAGCCCCGGCCATATGGAAAACTAGAACCAGGAAGAAGAAAAATGGGGGGGGGGGGTGTTAGTGATCAGACAGGTAGCAAAATGCACACAAGAGGTGCAATGGTTACTACAGGTCCTGCTAGAATTTGCAGTCCACGTGGAATTGCACACAGCACATATGAAATGAGGGAACTTTTCCCAAACTCTGTGCTACTGTCGGGGGTCATAGAAGACACAACAGAAGCCCAGGTAAGTTTTTCCTGCCACTGCTGCCTAGGCTTGTACATCAAGAAGTCTCAAGAGTTGCCACACTGATGCTTCACTCCCTGCCTTACGTCAAATGGCAGAATGGATCCATATGCATACTGTACAACTATTAGCCCTTTCCCAGCTTCTTCCCCTTGCTCTTGGATTTGTGATGTGCCAAATGCAACACACTTCACTTCACACTTAATCAAAGAGCCCTGACACTGGAAATGGGTGGAGGTATATGCTGCAACATTCTTTCTGCAGATATTTGTCTTCCCATCTAAGGTCAATTAGATGCATTACAAACCCTGAGACCTAGCAATCCTAGATGCCACCTCAGAAAAATAAGGATTATAAGTAAATGTGATAGTATCAATCTACCTGCAGAACTAGAAAAGATATAAGTGGGGAAATTATCCATGATCGTTATCTGCTGGTTTTCTCCCTCACTACATATATTGTTCAATTCATTAATTAGCAGTGTTTGCATTGCGAGAAGTTAATCTTTCTTTGAGAATCAGATAAAACTCTCTTTTAGGAAGATTTAACAACCAGAGACATTTTTCTATGGGGGTTGCCGCTACACCCTTGTTCATTTAAAGTCTCTGACTCTATTCTTGTCCTTTTAAAGTCCTTTCCCCTTATCATGTCCTTCTATGCAAACTTTCTGGAGAAAGCCCTTCTGTAAATTCATTCCAATTTACTTTCTGAGTTCCGTGCTTTCTTTAACTGTGCAATGAGGAATCAAAATGGCCAAATAAACCCCCCCCCTCAAAAAAAGCAAAGCGTGCTGCTTATATACTGCCCAATCATGCTTCAAGCACTCTCTGGGCAGTTTACAAGTTAATTACGCAGGCTACACATTCCCCCTGCTGTGAGCTGGGGACTCCTTTTATCATCCTTGGAAGGATAGAAGGTTGAGTGAACCTTGAGCCGCTACCTGGGACTGAACCCTGGGTCGTGAGCACAGTTTTGCTGAAGTACAGCAGTTTAACCACTGTGCCACGAGGCTCACAATAACTGGAGATATGGCCAAATGCTGTCCAACGTTATTTTTAAAGCTGCCATTAGTTCAGTGCAAGCGATCATAACTTGGAAAGGGCCCCCCAGAAAACCATTAATTCTGCCATTTGGTTTTCATCACCACAATAGTACTGGGAACCGTACAGTCTGTTCCTTTGCACTGTCTCCTCACTGTTGAGATGCCAAAGAGAGAAAAGATCTGAGTCACTGGGTGTTCACAGTGGACCCTCGACTTACGGAATTAATCCGTATTGGAATGGTAGCTGCAGGTCGAAAAGTCTGTAGGTCGAGTCTCCATTGATCTACAATGCATTGAAAACTGATTAATCCCGTAACTGGCCATTTTTGTTCCATTTTTGTTCCATTTTGGTTTTTTTCTGGTCTGTAGGTCAATACTCCGGCTGCAAGTGGAACCTAAATTTTGCAGCCAGAGAAGTCTGTAACTCGAAAAG
The DNA here is from genome assembly GCF_051106095.1 of Pogona vitticeps. Lineage (NCBI taxonomy): Eukaryota > Metazoa > Chordata > Lepidosauria > Squamata > Agamidae > Pogona > Pogona vitticeps. The sequence continues at coordinate 13,249,418 of NC_135785.1, read as the reverse complement.
TCTGTAAGTCGAGCCATCTGTAAGTCGAGGGTCCACTGTAATAAATAAATAAATAAATAAATAAATAAATAAATAAATAAATAAATAAATAAATAAATACATACATACATACATACATACATACATACATACATACATACATACATACATACATACATACATACACACATACCATTTAAACATTTTTTTCATTAAAAAAATTGTGAAGCCATTTACATTGATACAAATGGCTAAAAACAACAAAAACTACAAAATCCATTTGAACAATTTCTTAAAGGTAAGTGGTATCCTTAACAGTCAAGAAAATGCCTGCTTAAAAAAGTAAGTCCTTAATGGACAGCATAAGTTTTCATTAGAAAGCTTGATACTGTTGGCATCTTTTACTCCGCTCATAGCTCATCCAAATGAGTGTCACTCTGGCAAACAAGTCTCTAGTGTTATTCACTTAAGAGAACATTTATTTGCTCCCATAGTCACAGGTGCTTATTTTAGTCTTTTAGCCCCTAACAGTGTAGTGTAGCCACTTCTGTACATTTTCATTGTCTGATGGATCCTTTGGCAGGAGCTACACATTTGCAAACAACCCACAGTAAGCTTTTTATTATGAGTTATCTGCAAATGGGCACGAACCCAGTGAAAACACACATCCTATTTGAATGGGATTCCTTGCATTAAAGCAGCATATGTAGTTCCAGCGGCCACCTAGTGTTAGGAGTAGAGATAGGCACAAAATGAACTACGAAGCAAACAAATCCCTCAAATTACGCTGTTTTGGTTCATTTCAGGGCACTCTGGAGAAATGAAACAAAACACTGAAATATTATCGGCACTGACAATTCATATGCTTTGTTGTTTGTGCTATTTGGGACTTCAACTCTAACTCATATAGAATGGCCCCTACATGAATTAGAGGTGCCAACCTTGCAGTGAGTCTTCAGATGTCGCTCCTCCTCATCCATTCCAAATTTGGCAAAAATTGGATTTGAGATGTCTGAGTTATAGTCCCCCAAAGCAGGTTCCCCAGGAAAGTTCTCTTTAGCAAGAGTCTTCCCCATTTGCTTGCAGTACTACCTATCGCCCTGCAGTTGGCACCATTTCAAAGAAGTGCCTTAGAAGCAGTAATCAGACTTAGACTGAACAGCGCTTCAAATAGGAAAATACATTTTCAGAACTGAATGCCTTCCGAAATTCTTCAAACAGAGGACTGTCTGCTAGAAAGAGGATTTATGTAATTAATTAATTAATTGATTGATTGATTGATTGATTGATTGATTGATTGATTGATTATTTAATTAATTAATTACTATGCCGCCCATCTAACCACAGGCCATTGGACAGTTTACAACATAAAACAAAACAAAAGGCAAAACTGCTAACTATAAAACATCAATGCTAGTATAAAAAAAAATACATCATCATAAATCATAATAAAATACAACAACATTAAAACATTTAAGCATTTTAAATGGCAGCATTATAATCTTACTGCCTAATAGATATATGACCACTGGCCACCTACAGAAACATGGATCTCCTCCACCAGAGTTATTTTGCCCACGTGTTCCCAGTGAGACCGGGATATCCTGCCTCACTGTTTGCCTTCTGGGTACACAGGAATTCTGGCTTGAATGTAGACATCTGCACCTTAGAATTTGTTTCCAAGAAAGCTCAGAAAGGTTCTGGGATTCCTAAGAAGAAGAAGAAATCAACAGAGGAAGTCCTCACACAATGGAGAAATGTTTCAAACTGGCAGGTGTGTAAGTCATGATTGCAAGGAAAACATCTATGGAAGTCCAACAGTGCTGTCACGGTAGATGTAATTGTCAGTCGAGAAGGCCACCTCCCTCGTGGCAACGCTGGGATTGCCTCAAGTTTCAAAAGTTTCCTCAGGAAGGCAATTTTAACTGTCCCATTTGGTTTCTAAGTGCCAAGGCACAGCACTGGGGTGACCTCAATTCCTGCTAGTCATTCATGATGGAGAGAAGGTGAACATCAGGTCACAAACTTTTCTACCAACAGATTAATAAAACTTAGAAGGATTTCTTTAAAATTGTTATTATTTTTTTTCTTATCAGACCCACAGTACAACTGAAGAGGGGTTTGTTTTTGTTTTTAAATATGACTTGGGAGTCCCAAAAGATATTAGGGCACCAGGTGAGGAAGAAATTAAATTCCATTTTCTCCTGTGTTATATTAAGAAAGAAGGGAACGCTGAATGTTATTCACTTAGTACCAGATTTATAGGTTAGCTCAAAATAGAAAGAAGAAATAATGTAAAGGCCTTGGAATTTCTTTGGTCTTTTGGACTCAGTTTGTTGACTTTGTCCTCTAGAAATTGACAAATACACACACACACACACACACACACACACACACACACACATGTGGGCGCCCGCATGCCCTAGTAGCTGGAAATGCAGTCTATTGCATGATGCTTGTCTTTTGAGATAAGAGCTTAAAAGCCAAGGGCTTGCTTGCGTTCTGTTGACATTAAAGTCCCATGGTGCTTTTCCTAACGGTCACATTAATGGCTAACATTTCCCTTCCCTCACGCTGCGGTGCACCCATCTGGCCCATCTGATTTAATATTTTATAACTCACAAAGTCACATTGGGATTGTCATGGGAGGAAAGAGCTGCCGTTCGCCTACAACACAAGGAAAACTCAGTCGGAAGTACTCCACAAACTAGTAGACTGGGTCCTAGTTCTTGGGCTGAGCTGAACACAGAACCTGTTTTGATTGTTCTCCTCAGAAATCACCCTTTTAGAGAAGACTATTCGAATCCTGGCAAATGTGTGGCCCTGCAGAACGATCCTGTTCAGGGTTCTAGGTGGCCAGCCATACTTTCCTCTCAAATTGTGCTGTGTCCCCTTTCCAGCTTTAAGAAAGTAATCATTGTTACAAACAGCTATGATGTCACCTGTCCTTCAAGGTTTAGGCTGGAGTGTTAACATCCAATGGTGGTCGGAAGGCAGGACATCAGGGGGAGGAGCTGGGATATATACGGGTGTGAATGTGTGTGAGGGGCAGATCAGGATCTGTGAGTGTTGAGATGAGATAGTGATCAGATTGTGTGGAGATATGAGTCTGTGTGAGCTAGAGCCTTTCTTTATGTGATTACCTGATTTATTTGTTATACCAATCTTAATGTACCAATCAATAAACTTTAGTTATTTTGTTTGAAATCCATTCCGGCCTGAAGATACTTATTGCAGGGGATGGATGGTGGCAGACTACCAGAAGAGTAACAGTGGAGTGACGTAGCGACCTTCCTTGGTGAGGTAGAAGGAGGCCGTTACAATCATGTCTTCTTACCAGAGCTATTTTGCTCCACCTGACTTTTTTTCCTCTTCCAGCTTTTAAAACAACAACAACAACTTCTCCATACAACAGGGGCCCCCTTGTATGAGAATGGTGCCTCTCTTGTGCGTCTGGGTTATATAGTTTGGACAACAGATGGATCTACGCTCATTCAGCTATAAAGGAATCTCCACCCTCTGGTTTTGTTACAAACAAAAGACAGGACAAACTTAGTCCAAGCAGCCCACCAGTTTGGAAACAAACAAACAAACAAACAAACTTGTTTGTTTCAGACCTGGTTGCAGTGCAGTCAAAGTCATTCATTCTGCCCCATTTCCATATTAATATCCAATTTAAGAGAAGGTTTTGCCACTTATCTAGGGCCAGTTCCACTCATTAAAATTCCCTCGCAGATAGGAAGGGCTGTATTAAAGACGACCAAACTATATGAGATACAGGAGGTTTGCAATTAACTTCCCGGTGCTTTGTTTATTTATTTATTAGTTTTAAACTAATCTTTCCAGAGGCTCTTGGTTTCAAGGGCCATACTCTAATCCAAATGACCAACTATACTCACTTCAAATCCTTTTCCCATGTCTTTTTCCACAAAATAAAATAAAATAGCAGTGATTGGAAGAATGGTTCATGAACAACAGCAGTGAACACCACCTCCCTCTTGGCACTTCTACTTGAATCAGATTCATGCATGCCCCCCCTCTCAATCTCTCTTTCCTTCCTCCCTCCAGCTTGAAAAAAATTGTTAGGCATGGGATTTTTGGAATTTGTTTTCACTGCAGCTACCAGAATTCAGCAGTAATTGCCCCAGATAGCATTCTGGCAGCTTTAGGCAAAAAACCTAAATGTCTGCACTTTACCAAGGCTCTCTCTCTATAGTAACAGCCATTAAAGCACAGAGAAGGGCATGAATGGAGCTTTCTAAGCTCCATGGGAAGTGCAAAGCATTAGAGGATGGTGGTCTCTCTGTTTACTAGACTTTGTAGGTGTTGCCTATCAAAAAAACTACAAGTCCCCCAATGCTTTTCAGTTGTCATGGATCTTAAAAAGCTGCACTCATGTCCTTCTCCATGTTTAAATGGGTAGAATTCTAGCTGGGGAAAATTCCTGCTGAATTCTGGTAACTGTAGTAAAAAGAATAATCTGAATATCCTGTGCCTAGAAGTTCCATCTGGACTACAGTTCCCAGCATCCTCAAGAAGCCATGGTCGCTGAGGGATTGTATGAGTCAGAGTCCATAAAAGTAATATTTTCAAGTTCTGATCCTACTAATTAAAAAGGTTATGACATATCTTCCACATGACATAGATTGTGGTCCTTAAAAAGAAAAGTTAGACAGATGTGTTGGAAGATTATATATCTGTACTTCCACCATAAGGAAATACTTAGGATCAATGCGTTGCTGCATATTGGATGAACGTTCATGGGCAATTTACATAGTGCACTGGTGCATTCTGCTATACTTTAATTTGAAACATCAGATGCTTTTGCAAAAGGCTTCAAGCAAGACAACACAGACCAATGCTTGTTTACCAGAAGCAGAAATGGACATCTTACTTGTGCCCATGCTTATGTAGACGACTTAATTGTAGCTACTGAAATGAAACAGAAACACAAAGAGATTGTATGCCACCTTAACAAAGAGGTAGAAATCAAAGGATTAGGGAATTCAACATATTATCTGGGCATTAAAATTGACAAGGATGGGTCATATTTGCTTAATCAGAAACAAAAAAAAATTAGTTGAGCTTCTGGAGACATTAGGTCTCCAAGATGCCCATGGTGTTATAACACCTATGAAGACAGATGTTGTGACAATCAGTTATCAGATGAGAGGTGGTTTTACATAGTATGATCTCCCAGCCAGCTGCCTGCTTAGGGTCATGAGGCTCGGTGGGAGGAGGCTCGGCGGGAGGAGGATACCACTTACCAGTTCACAGAGCACCAGCGGACAGCACAATTCAAAAATAGGAGCTCACCCTGCTATAGGAAATGTCTGGAGATCTAGGATTATCCAGACATTGAAGAATATCGCACTACGGTAGGCCCCCTTGCATTTGGGGGGATATGACTTTAAATAGTTAATAAGGTTGTGGCCCAAGTTTTAAACCCAATACCTGTGTCTTGTCTCGTTATTTCTGGGCTGGGTGGGCAAAGCCTCACCTCTCTGCTCTTTGTCTTTTTCCATCTCTTTTTTGTCTGCTGGCAATTAGTGTGTAGTTTGAAAGTCTGGTGGATGCAGTCATGGAAGTCTGTTGAGGCCTGTTGTTGTAAACAGGCATTTTTGTTCAGTATGCCATTTGATATGTTCAGCTGTGAGTAAATGAAACCTTTTATTCTTTCTCTAACCAGTGTCTCAAGGTACGTTATTGAGACTGTAAGTGCCAGTTAATGAGAGAAAAGGGGTGACCTCTTCTGGGGAAATGTGAAACTATTCTGTTCTGTAAATCCCTGCAGTTCTGCTGCACAGCTAGAGAAATTTTAACTACATATTCAAAACTCTGCAACAGCCTGCTCCTTTTTAGCATCAAGATCCATCCTGCCAAGAAAGTTCTCAACTTTTGGTGCTATATTATTTCCAAGAGTGGTTAGGTTACTTGAATTCATCATGCATTTTCAGCTCCGCTAAGGGACTGTGACTGGAGATGTGATTTTCATCCATGCTTACAGAAAAAGCATGCTCTGGTCTTGCATTCGCTTGGGGAATATTTGCACTACAAGCTTATCTTGGTTTTATGATGTTGTTTTAACTGCTATGGCTTTCCTCACAGAGTCCTGGGAATTAGCATGTGAGGAGGTAGGGATTTGCAGCCTCCTCTCCTGGTACTACAATTCTTAGGATTCTGAGGAAGAAGAATAGACTTTGAGAAAGTCTGAGCAAGGACAGGAAAACAATTGGGTTCTTTAGGAAGATACTGTCAGCAGGGTCTCCTTTGTGGGTGAAGATGAGTCCTCGTCACCATCACCAATGCTGTTCATGTGGTTCTGTTATCCTTCTGGACACAACCCATCTGAAAGGACAAAAGCTACTTCTTCCCTCTCATCATTGCTTCCATGGTCACAGAGGGCGAGGGTTCAGAGTGCAACAGCAGTGAGGACCAGCAAGATAAGGTTTAGGCTCCAGTGGAAAGGTGGACCTCAGCAGGTGCCTAACAGTGCTGACTCCTTGAATAGCATATTTGAAGTCTTACAACAGCAGCGTGCATTGATGCATCATTCCTCAATGGCATCCAGTCAACCTGTGTATGAATTTCAAGGCTCCAGTCAGAGCTGTCCCACCATGATCCTGGCTGCCTCGGCAGTGGATACCCAAAATGGCGCAGACTGTTTTCAAGGTGAATCCTCCCATAATATTTGGCTATGAGGACACATCTCCCCCACCCCCCGCCAAGGATTTAAGAAGTTCCCAAGTCACATCAGCCACTTTTGGTAGCCACCACAGCCTCCCATCCTCTGGGAAAAAAGGAGGACCTTCTCCCCATCACCTCTTCTTCTGCCTCCTTGTTCACAACTACTGCCATATAGTACATTTGCCATCTTGATGGTGGTAAATGCTTATGCCTCCACCTCCAACGTTGTGATGTATGCAGAAGGTGACTCTTCCTCCACAGCAAGAAAATGCTATTGCCATCACTAGGGGGCACTGTCTCTTGAGTTTCTTCTTATACAGTGGTACCTCGCTTAGCGACATTAATCCGTTCCGGGAAAAATGTCACTAAGCGATTTTTAAAAGCCCATAGAAACACATTAAAACTTGTTTAATGCATTCCTATGGGCTTTAAAACTAACCTTATGCAAAGATCCTCCATTGCGGCAGCCATTTTCAGTGCCTCTAAAGCGAGGCAACACAGCGGGCAGTCATTTTGTTTTCTGGTGGTCATTTTGAAACCGCCGATCAGCTGGCCGAAAATGGGGGCTTTACGGTGATCACTTCCCCGCAATCATTGCAAAGCGATTTTTCCCCATAGGGGCCATCGCTAAGTGATCGCTGTGGCAATGGCCAAAACCCCATCGCTAAACAATTTCATCGCTCAACGGAGTGATCGCTAAGCGAGGCAGCATTGTACTGCAATGGAGGTCATTTATCTTCCATGGTAATGGGGAGATGCCACTGCCACCCTAGAAGGAGGCACTTTCACCACCTCAGGCAGCACAAGAGCCTGAGTATTGGCTCCCATGCCAGCGGCCATGTTGAAGGAGCTTTAAATTGCCCAGAGTAGTGGCTGTTACATACAGCACTGATGTTACCTGTCTGTCATGGGTTTGGAGGGAAAGTTCCATCCTATGGGGAGTGGAAGGCGGGACATCAGGAGGAGGGGCTGTACTGTATAAATATGTGATGCCTGTGTGGTGAGAGAGAGATACTGAGAGATACTGAGAGACACTGGGTTGTGACGAAGCAGCAGCTGGGAAGAAGAAGCTGTTGTGGGAGTCTGTGTGTCAGACAGGGTACTTCTGTGTGTCAGAGTACCAACCTGATAGGTTCAGGTGTCTGTTGGTTAGCCAGAACTGATGGGTTCAGGGTCTGTGCTTCAAGTTAAGGGTTCTGGGTGAACCAAACTGTATGCTTGTATGAGTGAAACTAAGCCACGTTACTTTATGTTATTCACCTGATCGTTTTATTTTTCCCTGTGTGTATTTAAAATAAACCTTATTCTTTTATTGTTTAAAAATCCATCCCTGGTCTGTGTGACTTCTTACAGGGAATGGTTGGTGGCAGCTTAGTGTAAATGTGTGACATATCCCAGTAGGTCTGGGTTTGTCACATTGATTGGTGTCCAGCGTGTGGGATACGACTGGTCCAGTTGTCCAGCGGTCCAGCAAAGCCTTGGCAAGTGTGCCCAGAGCAAGGGGGGTCTAGTCAGGGACAGTCTGAGGCGCGTAGGTAATCTTCTAGGTGTACCTCACGGGGAGGTGCGCTAGTAGAAGAACGTGCCAACTGGGGAGACTTAGATTAAGGTGCTCTGAGGCAGCCTAGTTTTGGCGGGAAAAAGCTGAGGCAAAACTGCGTAGTAACAGTGAGCTAGCTTGCCAGCTGAGAGGCCCAGCAGAGGGGGGTAGGCTCTGACTCGATACTGTTGCAAGTTAGTGCTGAAGAACAGCAGCCTAGAGAAGGCTGGTTCTGAGGCAAGAAGGAAAAAAGTGGTCGTTTTATTTTGAGGCTTGACTTTTTAAAGCAGCCTGTTCTGAGGGGGGATTATGCCCTTGACTCGAAGCCAGATGGCCGAAATGAGTGAAGTGAAAGACCCCCAGATTGACCAAGGTTCTGAGGATGAATTTGGCTCAGTGCAGGGTGACAGCACAGGAGAGCAGAACCCAGAACTCAGAAAATTGATCCTAGCCCAACAGCATGAACTGAGGGTGAGGGAAATGGAGGAAAGGTTAGAGAGAGCGAGAATGGAGAGAGAAGAAAGAATGGAGAGAGAGAGAATGGCGTTTGAATTAAGAAAACTGGAACTGATGAACCAGAACAATAATAACAATAGGGATTCTGAGGGAGGCCAATTGTCTAAAGCTGACCTGAAGAAATTCCCTGTGTACCACAAGGGAGATTGTCCTGAGGTGTTCTTTTCCTTAGTGGAAAGAGCGTTTGTGGACTTCTCAGTGAGGGAAACTGAGAAGATGACCATCATGCGATCTTTAATCAGTGGTAGCCTGGCTGAGGTTTATGCCGAGATGCCTGAGGAACTGATGAAAGATTTTGCAGAGTTTAAAAAACTGGTGTTTGCCAGACATGGGATAAATGCAGAGCAGCTGAGACAAAGATTCAGGTCCCTCACCAAGAAACCAGAACAGACTTTTACCCAAGTGGGGGCCCAATTGGTGAGGCTGCTTGAGAAATGGCTATCGCAGGAGGGAACCGAGACCTATGAGCAGCTTAAAGATTTGATAGCACTGGAACAGTTCTATTCAGTCCTGCATGGGGAATTGAAATTCCAGGTGAGGGAAAGGAAACCGAAATCTGTGGCAGCAGCCGCAGAGATCGCAGATTTTATTTCCCAAATAAGAAAGCCCTTGGGTGAGGGGAAATCTGTAGGTAAACCCAAAGAAACCTACAGCAAGTACTCTCAGGGACCAGGGAAAAGCCAGCAAGGGGGAGGGGCCCATGGTGAAGGGAAGCCCTCAGACATGAAACTAAGACCTCAGATTTTGGAGGGAAAACCAAAACAAGATGAGAGAGAATCAAAATACACCAGAAAATGTTATTTCTGTCAGGGAAAGGGTCATCTAATCTCAGAGTGTGAGAAATTGAGGCAGCTAAAAGGAATGGTGCCTCAGGAGTCAAGTGGGACCAAGCCAAAAGCTGTGTTCTGTGTCCAGAAGGAGCAAAGCTCAGTGTCCCTGAGGGAGCCTGTTGCCATGACTACTCAGTCTGGAACAGCTACCTCTGCTGATCAGGCTGAGGAAAATGGTCCTCTTGTGGAGGTAAAACGCTGCTTGCTGATAAAAACAGATTCTCAGTTGTTTGAGACAGCAGGGGTGGACGTAGGAATACTTGACCGTCAGTATAGGGGGCTGCGGGACACTTGTTCCCAGGTAACCCTATGCCATCCAGATATTATTCCTAGGGAGTTTATAATCCCAAATGAGAGCATAAAGGTGGCAGGGATTGAGGGGCAGGTAATCTCTCTGCCAGTAGCAGAGGTACCTGTCAACTTTCAAGGCTGGAGGGGAGATTGGCGGCTAGCGATTTCATCGACTCTGCCAGCAGCCGTGCTCGTGGGAAATGACCTGGCTGAACATGTGAAACGGGTGCTAGTGATTACACGCTCACAAGCCACCACAGGGACAGTTCAGGGGGGTAATGATGAGCCAGAGACGGAAGCAGAGGGGAGTTCAGAAGCTGTGGTGGAAACCTTAACCACAGACAGCAGATTTGGACAGGAGCAAAAGGCAGACGCCACTCTCCAAAAGTGTTTTGAACAGGTGACTGACGCCCAGCTAACACCTGAAACCCCAGTGAGATTTCTGGAGAAAAAGGGGATTTTATATAGAGAGACCCTGAGGAATATCTCAAAAGGGGGAGATGGGATCAGAAGTCAGCTGGTGGTACCTGAAAAGTATCGCCCCATGATCTTACAAAGGGGTCACTCTGACATGTTTGCTGCGCACTTAGGAGTGAACAAGACACAGCAGAGAATCACACAGAATTTCTACTGGCCTGACATAGGGAAGCAGATCAGGGAGTTCTGTAAACAATGTGATGTGTGTCAAAGGCAGGGGAATAACCGCGACAGGACCAAAGCAAAGTTGTGCCCTTTGCCTGTGATTGACACTCCGTTCAAATGCATAGGGGTGGATATTGTGGGACCTTTGCCCAAGGCCACAAAGAGGGGGAACAGGTTCATCCTAACAATTGTGGACCATGCCACAAGGTATCCTGAAGCCATACCCTTGACTAACATTGAAACTAACACAGTGGCCGATGCTTTGGTGGGGTATATGTCCAGGATGGGATTTGCCTCAGAGATAATCACAGATTTGGGAGCATCGTTCACATCAAAGCTCATGAAACGCTTATGGCAAGTCTGTGGAATTAAGCACAAGGAAACTACTGCTTATCATCCTGAAAGTAATGGGTTAACTGAGAAGTTCAATGGGACTCTAATGCGCATGATTAGGGCTTACTTGGCAGAGAATCCAAACAATTGGGACCAGAAGCTGCAATCCCTTTTGTTTGCTTATCGATCAGTGCCACAAGCCAGTACCGGGTTCAGTCCATTTGAACTTTTATTTGGGAGAAGGGTGAAAGGGCCCCTTGATTTGATCAAACAAAATTGGGAGCAGATCACCCAGGATGACCCACAAGACGTTGTGACTTACATAGACACCTTGATGAATGACCTAAGGAGAAATTTAGAGCTGGCAGCAGAAAACCTGCAAGCTCAGAAGGTCAGACAGAAAACATGGTATGACCACAAAGCTAGAGAGAGGCACTTTGACCCAGGGGAGGAAGTGCTTTGGCTTAGGCCCTGCAGAGAGAATAAACTGCAGCTCAAATGGGCAGGACCATATAGGGTCATTTCCAAGATGTCAGACCTGAACTACCTAATAGAGCAGGAAGAGAACCAAGCAAGGAGGGTGGTTCATGTGAATGCCCTAAACCCTACTACAGAGGGGAACAGAGGGTTTTATTCGCGATAAAAGCAGCGGAGAGTGAGGAAGCTGAATTACCCTTCTGGGAGGGTAGAGGGGAAGTAAAATACAACCCAGAGGAGGTAAAGATCAGTCCTGCACTCACCCAAGACCAGCAGCAAGAACTAAAAATGCTGCTTAGTAAATATCAACAGGTGTTTTCCAACAAGCCGGGGATAGTGAAGGGAGTGATGCATCGGATCCACACAGGGGATGCACCCCCGCAGGCAGTATCCCCATACCGAGTAACGGGACCCTATAGGGACAAGGTGCGGAAGGAGCTGGACGAGATGCTTAGGGAGAACATAATCGTCCCCTCTTCTAGTCCTTGGTCCTCTCCGATAGTCCTTGTGGACAAGCCTGATGGGAGCATTAGGTTTTGTGTCGATTACAGGAAATTAAACCGTGTAACCACTCCTGATGCCTACCCAATGCCCAGGCTAGACAACCTGATTGAAACCATAGGGGGTTGTCGGTTCATCTCATCATTGGACCTGGTAAAGGGATATTGGCAATTAAGAATTGATCCCAGGGATCAAGAAAAGACTGCCTTTTGCAGCCCTTTTGGTCTCTATGAGTTTCGAGTCCTGAGCTTTGGTCTCAGAAATGCACCAGCCACATTCCAAAGGCTGATGGACCAGACCTTGGCAGGGCTCAGTGACTTTACAGTGGCCTACATTGACGACATAGGGATCTTCAGTAATACCTGGAAAGAGCACCTGATACACCTGGAGTTAGTGCTGCAGAGGTTAAGTGCAGCAGGGCTAACAGTAAAGGCCAGCAAGTGTCAGCTGGGTAGCCCAGAAATAAAATACTTGGGTCACATGGTAGGGGGAGGAGTGATAAAACCCCTGGAGGCCAAAATAGAAGCTGTTCGTGATTGGCCTAGACCCAACACCAAGAAAAAAGTCAAATCATTTCTTGGGTTGGTGGGCTACTACAGAAAGTTCATCCCGAGGTTTAGCGAGATTGCGGCTCCGCTGACCGATCTGACGAGGAAGAAGGCTGATGACCGCATCCCGTGGACCAGCGACTGTGAGGCGGCGTTCCAGAGGTTGAAGGAGGCGTTAATCAACTATCCTGTCCTGCGTGCTCCAGACTTCGACCGGGAGTTCATCATCTACACCGATGCGTCTAACAGCGGGGTAGGAGCAGTTCTGTGCCAGGAGGATGAGAATGGTGACCAGCATCCAGTGGCCTACCTGAGTAGGAAACTTCAAAAAGGTGAGAGACATTTGGCAACCGTGGAGAAGGAGTGTTTGGCCATAGTCTACGCGATCCAGAAGGCCAAGCCTTACATCTGGGGAAGACATTTTATTCTGTGTACTGACCATTCACCATTGCAATGGTTAAAGACAATGAAAACCCACAATAGCAAACTTATGAGGTGGGCTTTAAACCTACAGGACTATGACTTTGAAGTGAAGGTGGTCAGAGGGTCAGTGAACTGTGTTGCTGACGCCTTATCAAGAAGACCTGAAGAATGAAGACGGCGAAAGAACATGGACTATGTGTATATAATGATGACAAAAAGTAAATGTACCTGGTTTTGAATTTGGTTTGTATGAATAAAGGTAAATTGATGTAATGTATATGTTAAATGTTTAAATGCCTATTTGCTATGGTTTAACTTAGAATGTAAGTATAAGTGAGTATAATATGGTATGTATAACTGTTGTTGTGTATTTTATACAGGTTGTTTTTTGGTGAAAAGCACGTTAGCTTTCCCCCTACAAAACAACTTATAAAGAGGGGAGGTGTTACATACAGCACTGATGTTACCTGTCTGTCATGGGTTTGGAGGGAAAGTTCCATCCTATGGGGAGTGGAAGGCGGGACATCAGGAGGAGGGGCTGTACTGTATAAATATGTGATGCCTGTGTGGTGAGAGAGAGATACTGAGAGATACTGAGAGACACTGGGTTGTGACGAAGCAGCAGCTGGGAAGAAGAAGCTGTTGTGGGAGTCTGTGTGTCAGACAGGGTACTTCTGTGTGTCAGAGTACCAACCTGATAGGTTCAGGTGTCTGTTGGTTAGCCAGAACTGATGGGTTCAGGGTCTGTGCTTCAAGTTAAGGGTTCTGGGTGAACCAAACTGTATGCTTGTATGAGTGAAACTAAGCCACGTTACTTTATGTTATTCACCTGATCGTTTTATTTTTCCCTGTGTGTATTTAAAATAAACCTTATTCTTTTATTGTTTAAAAATCCATCCCTGGTCTGTGTGACTTCTTACAGGGAATGGTTGGTGGCAGCTTAGTGTAAATGTGTGACATATCCCAGTAGGTCTGGGTTTGTCACAGTGGCTTCCATTTGGAGTGATCTGTTTTCACGTGGATTATCAACACAGCTAAGGAGATTATTTTCCATGTTTAGACAGACCTTTTTCTTCCATTCTTTCTCCCAGATGGCTTAAGGAAACTATTTATTGTAAAGGCAGGACAAAGTTACAAATAGAGTAGTTCTAGATCGAGTGGAATTTTCAGCATGTATACATTACTGAAACAGCGATGTCTACGTTGGCTTGGGCATGTCGTGAGAATGCCTGATGGTCATATTCCAAAAGGTCTCCTCTCTGGAAAGCACCCCAGAGGGAGACCACAGCTGTGATACAAGGATATATGCAAGCGGGATCTGAAGGCCTTAGGAACAGACCTCAACAGATGGGAAATCTTGACCTCTGAGTGCTCACCTGGAGGCAGGCAGTGCATCACGGCCTCTCCCAATTTGAAGAGACCCTTATCCAACAGGCCAAGGCAAAGAGGCAGTCCCGGAAGCAGCAAAATCAGGGAGCTGGACAGGGTACAGTTTGGATTTATCTTCAATGTGGAAGGGATTGTCACTCTCAAATTGGCCTTCTCAGCCACACTAGATGCTGTTCCAGGTCCTCTATTCAGAGCACGTTACCATGGTCTCTTGAGACTGAAGGATTTCTAAGAAAGAATTAATAATAATTGTGTGCCATCTGGCCTATTTTGACTTATAACAAGCCTTCTCAGGGTTTTTAAGGTATAAATTACTCAAAAGTGGGTTGCCAGTGCCTTCTTCTGGGGCTGATCCGGGATCATGCAGCTTCCCCAAGGCCACACAGGCTGGGTTTTCTCCCAGGAGGCACAACAGAGAATTGTAATCTCACCTCTTGGCTCCACAGCCCGATGTTCTAGCTTGTTATCTAACTAGCTATACACAGAATTGCAACCTGACACTTCTCTCGCTTCATGCAAAGTAGCTGGACACCTCTGCATGGAGGTGTTCTTAATCATGACAGCAGACAGTGCGAGGCTATTTACCTATTAAAAAGAAATCGCCTGCCCAGCTCCAGACATTTTACGGCCTGAAGCAAAACAGCAAATGATGACTCTCTCCTCTAAGTCAGACTAGAAAGTTCCCAAGGCAAACCATATTATTTTACCACCTGAGTCAGGAAGTCCCTCAGGCCCCTCTCTCCATTTCTTTTCCTACAAATTCCAAAACAATACATCGATAACTAAACGCCCTACTCTTTCTTTAACCATATGAGGAAACTGCCACTCAGGGTTGCTGTTTTGCACAGCCTCAAAGTTGCTGCTCACCCTGCATACCATTTGATGTACTTCTTACAGTCACAGGCAAACAACTTTGAGAACGCCTACTCCCACTAAGATCTACCTGTGTCACTCGTGCGAACCAGGAGGTGAGGCTGAGGAGCCTAATGCCGAAGGAGGCCCGGAAGGAAAAGACAAGAAATCGGGCCTTCTCGGCGGTGGCTCCTCGTCTCTGGAACAACCTACCTCCTGAGATTCGCGTGGCTCCCTCGCTGGGTATCTTTAAGAATCAATTAAAAACATGGATGTTTCGACAGGCCTTCCCTCCAGACAATTCCTGATGCCCTCTTCTCTCCCTCTCCTATTGTTTCCTCCCATCTTGTCTAATGTTTCTTGTATGTAAAAATTGTTTTTATATTTACCTTTTGTGCTATTTTATGCTGTTAGCCGCCTAGAGTGGTCTTAATCGACCAGATAGGTGGGATATAAAATAAATAAATAAATAAATAAATAAATAAATAAATAAATAAACAAACAAACAAACAAACAAACAAACAAACAAACAAATAAATAAATAAATAAATAAATAAATAAATAAATATGTGCATTTTCAGAGTTAATAATGGGAAGAGGTGAACACCCGTTGCCCTTACGCCACTTTCTCAGTCTTGGTAGGATGCCTGCAGCTGTATGTTGCTGTCATTGTTATTGCTAGGATTGAGAAATGGCAAAACCCAGTCTTGTATTTAAACAACCTCCTGAGTTGTGACACCAGTTGTATCTCCCAGCTTGCATGCATCAGCCAAGCTTATCACCTATCCGTCTGTAACGTCTTCTCTGCCCGTTCCCTAAACACTCGTCTTTGTCTATACCAGGACATTCTCAAAAAGAGCTGAAATGTTTCTAGAACATGTAACACAGTAAAAACACAGGAACAACCATCACAATATAGAATGTGTTTAGACGTGAAAGGTGGCAACTATTGCTATATATAACACACCTGACATCTGTAAGAATCTTTTTACTTGCTTGGCTTTCCCTGTACTTTCCCACTGATGACAGTCTATGGTTATTATTCTCCATGATGATATTTTTCACCTGGGTTCCTTCCAATAAATCTACACAATACACCACTGGTTAGCCTGCTTAACACACCTACACAGTTTATTTCACATTTCTGGACTCTTGTAATTTAAGCTACAAAAAAAATCTATTAGTAGTTCCCTTCCAGATCATAAAACCTGCCCAACAGGACACCTATTTCACAAGGTCAAAATGGCAGACTCCCAAGGCTATAATTTCTGCTAGATCATAGAAACAGGTAATGTACAGAGTTTCCTGCATAGTGAGCCCTATGGAGTATGAATGCCTACACTTGAGGCCATGCATTTCTAAATTTCCCAGAGCATCTGTTTCAGGCACATTACAAGAGCCCCACATGGCGCCGTCATTTTAAAATCACACATACTCACAATAGAGTTTCTTCTCCCACCTACACAGGTCACTGGTTTGAATCTCACTCCCAACATTTTAATTGAGCATATCAAGAATCAAGTGCCACTATGATTACATGAGAAAGACAGGGGAAAAAGAGTGAGTTCTTCTCTAGGAACAATGAAACGGGTTGAAGTCAACATGATTGCTCCACCCTCATTGGTTTCCTTGAGTGAAACAGTACATGTGCAGCCATCTACCCTTCTACAGATGGTACTACTTTTTAGTACTTTGGGGGTAATACTTGTCTTTTCTATTTTTGTGTTTTCCATTTCTCAGAGTGAATTTTTTTGGGTAAAAATGTTTGTATACTTATTCATCTTTGCCTTAATATTCCCTGTTAATGATGTAAGATGCATCCTTATTCATTGTTTGTAGTTCTAAATATTGCATTTTCATCATGTTAACTGCCGTTGTATGCTCATTGTTTTCAATTTCCAGATTTAAATATTGCCTTCCATCGCTGTAAGCTGCCTTGGATCCTTTTCAGGGAGAAAGGTGGAGTAAAACTATTTTAAATAAATAAATACAGTGTATGGGAGATATTGAAAAACACATTGTGCTGTACCAGGAATTACAGAGTTATAGGGTTAGAAATACTTTCAAAGGTCATCTAGTTCAGTGGTTCTTAACCTTGGGTTACTCAGGTGTTTTTGGACTGCAACTCCCAGAAGCCTTCACCACCAGCTGTGCTGGCTGGGGTTTCTGGGACTTGCAGTACAAAAACACCTGAGTAACCCAAGGTTAAGAACCACTGATCTAGTTCAACCCACTCTCAATGCCACAAATCCATTGTTACAAGATCCCAAAGAATTGATCACCCACTCTCCACAAAGCAATCTCTTCCAAGATAATCTGTTCCTTTCGGAAGGAGTCCTTCCTAACATTCAATTACAGTGGTGCCTCGCTTAACGAGCGCACCGTATAACGACGAAATCGCATAGCGATCCATTTTTTCGGATCGCTAATGTGATTGCTCAACGTTTTTCTAATAGGGCAAAATTCGCTTTGCGAAGACCGGTAAGCGTTTCGCTTACCAATCTTCGCAAAACGAAGCCCGACGATCAGCTGTTCGGCGGCCAAAATGGCCACCGGAAGCCCGGAAATGGCCCAAAATGGCCACGCGCAGCGTTTTCGCGCCCTCGTTAAGCGAGACGAGGGCATGAAAATGGCTGCCGGCCATTAAGAAGCATCGCTGAACGGTGAGTATTTGGCCCATGTGGAACGCATTAAACCATGTTTAATGCGTTCCAATGGAATTCCCTGCCCCGTTCAACGATGCTTCAGCATAGCGAAGGTTAATCCGGAACGGATTAACCTCGCTATGCGAGGCACCACTGTACTAGGTCATTTCTTCTTGTGTGAATATGTTGCCTTGAACCCTGATTTCCAGGAGCAAAATAAGACCATCTTGCTATACTTGACAAGTCATCAGCTATTTGAAGGCAGAAGTTGTGTCACCTCTTAATCATCTCTTCTCCAGGCTAAGCACTCCTAACTACTACAAAATTTCCACATGGGACTGGGTTGCCACATCTGTTGTTATATTTGTTACCTTCCTCTGGACATGTTCCTGTCTGTTGACATCCATGTTGACCTGAGGTGTCACCAAATGACAACAAGGTGGTATCCAAATTTCAGGGAGCATGACTCTGATGTTTTGTTGGACAAAGCAATTTACTCATAGGACAGATTAATTTCCTTTTTTTAAAAAATTATCCCTGTATGAATCACATTTGTTTGTAATATTTACACCTCACTTTCTGCTATTAAATATACAACATAAACTTGCCATTATACCCCTCAGTCAGACCCACACTATCCATCTGACACAGCCATCTCTTAATGTCTTTGAGGTATAGTTTGGGTAATATAATATCGGATCTCAATGTGTGTACATCTCTGAAAGAGAAGCAATGGAAATTTGGGAACTAATTGGGAAAACCATCAAGCTAACAAATCAACCAAAGGAATATGGTGCCGGAAAGATAGACCAGGAATGAAGGGGAGAAAAATCAACCAACCACATTAAAAATGATTAACTCAGTACTTAGCAGCTGTTCAAAGAGACTAACAAAAGTAGAATAGCTTACTGTATTATCAGTGGGAATGAAAGCAAAACCACAGGTAAGGAATACAGTGCAGAAACCAACATCTGTGTACAGTTTCCAACCAGCTGATTTCTAACAAAACAGCATGTGCATCAAATCAATTCTGCACCAACAACTGTGAGGGGTGAAACATAAACCAGAAGCAAATGTAATGTATCCCAAAGTGTTGATGAATCTCAACAGAAGAAGAGGTAAGCTAATTTCATGAAACCCTGGAGAGCTGAATGTCTTCAGCTAGGCTACAGAACAGCTAAAACAGCAGGAGGCAAATGGGTCAGTGGAAGCATATTTCAGATTATGGGGAATCAGCTGCCAAAGGCTCCATATAAATATTTGTGTGTGAATAAGAACAAGGCCCTGTTTATATGTAACTGCAAAATCCATGAGGCAGTGGAGCTGTGAATGAAATGCAGGTACACTACAACACATGGCTTCTGTAACTGAAGCAAGCTGCTAAGTGTCCGAAGAAGTAATTTCATGCCAAAAAAAATGTCTTCCACCCCAATCTCAGTTGTTCACATTCAAAAATTTCATGCAGAATCTATACAGATTAAACATGTGTGTTTTCCCCCTTGAAATGAACCTTGGCCATTTTAAATAGACTGCTGATATCTTCCCTAGTGCTTCCATTCGTTGCCCGGCCAAGTGATTTTTAGAGGATGAGGAAGGCAAGGACAACCCGCCACAATGGGAGGGAACAGGGACCATGATGGGTGTTGAGGCCTCAGCTGACAGCCCTCACCCAGAAACACAGGCGTTTAAGAAGACTCCTGACTATGTTGTGGAAACCCAGTCCTTTAAAAGAAAAATTAAGACTTGTGAATGAAGAACCTGTCTGGAAAATTTCTGACAAAAGATTTTGAAAACCAGCATTCTGGTTTACATTACCTACTCTTTTCTAAGACAAATATATGGTCATTCTAAGACAAATATATGGTCAATGAGTGAAAAAAGCTGTAGTTTTCGGTTCACCATCACCAAGAGTTGAGGACTTGTGAAGAATTTAAAACACTTAAAGATTGATAGATATGGTTTCCAAGTCTCCTAGACTGTAATGGCTTCAACTAACACCTTCACTCCTATAAAATGCAAGGAGATACATTATCTCCTGACAACAGTGGGAAATTCCACCCATTCCTCTCTGATTCTCTCTTCCTTCCCTCCCTGCTCCTTAAGGAAGATCATTTTATATTACTTTCTTGGAAAACAGTTGGAAAGAAAATCACAGGTAATAAATATCTCTCTTACTTGAGCTGCCAGGATCTCTTTCTTCTTTTAAAATATATTGTTCCCAGTTTACTTATTACCTTGTGCTGGGATTTGCCTGTTAGAGAGAAATATTGCTTAGGAATCCGCTCCTCATTTAAACAAATGCTATTAAACTTGAGCGAGAAGATACTAAGTAGGCTTCCAAAAGACTTCCACGACCACAGTAAATCAAAACTAATGGCTTGAGATAAAGAAACTGTACAGCCAGTCCTCTGTAGTTTGTCAGTATTAATATTTGAAGTAACAGCTCCTCACTTACTTGCTGGGTTGTTTCTGTCTCACTTGCTCTTTCTCTTTTTCTTTATCTCTTTCTATCCCTCTGAGAAAATTCCAAGAGTCCTAGAAATATGAACTATAGTTTCTAAGTCATTGGGAGAAATTGTTCTATTTTCTTTTGCACTCGTCAGACTTCACCTACAGTATCATCTTAGCATTTAATAATCTTAGAACTGCAAAGCTGGAAGGGACCCTACAAATCATCAAGTCCAGCCCTTCTCAAGGAGGCACAGAGGAGAATCGAACTCCCAACCTCTGGCTCCTCGGCGAGATGCCTAAACCACAGAGCTATCCAGCATGTTAAGGAAGATGTAGACAAGCAGAGGAAGGAAACAGTGTGGGAGACAGTCATTAGAGAAGACTAACAACATAGGAAAGTGGTAGTCTGGGGAAATGCTGGAGACCCTGAGTGTGTCTAACTTGGAGAAATGAGGAGGTAAAAAAATGATAGCATAGCCTAATATTCTTCAGAGTTCTGGAGAGCTGGTGGATGGAAGAGGTCAAAAATGTGCTCTCTGATGATCCGGAGATTATAAGATCAAAAGAGCTTAGGGTAGATTTGGATGATCATTAAGTAAAAGCCCTTTCTTTAAAAAGCACTTCAACAGTAGAACCAAATAGTGAGATATGAGATCTCCCTTGACAGATTCTGCAAATAGGATGGGCAGCTAACACTGATGACACTTAAGCTTTTTCTTTTCCTGCATCAATCAGGGGCTGGAATTAGTGGCCCACCTTACTCCTTTGAAGTCTGTGATTCCATTTTTTGGGGGGGAAACAGGAACTTAAGCAGCTGTCTTATACTAAATCTGATGGGTAGTCTGGCACTGTCGACAAACTGGTACTGGCTTTACAATGTGATCTTCTAAAACAGCTGGATGGGGTGGGATTAGATGTGGCAGTGCATACATGTAACCCTCTCCCCAGCTGTCTCTCCACAAACAGGTTTGTGATGCAAAGCATCCAAAAGCTATTGAATTGAAAATAGAACAAGAAGGATGGAATCAGCACAAACCAGGCAAAGGTTTCAAAGAACTTTGGATGCTGAATACATATTTCCCCTAGGGTACCCCACTCTTCTTATTGCCACTGCAGGTGGTTGTTCACTTGGCAAAGAGAAACCTGGTGAAGAGGAAGACTGTAGCAACACTGCTGCTCTTCAGCTTTGTGGTCACTCTCTTGTTCCCTCTAGGCCAGTGGTTCTCAACTTTGGGTAACCCAGGTGTTCTTGGACTGAAATTTCAAGAAGCCTTCAGCCCCAGCTGTGCTGACCAGGATTTCTGGAGACCCGAGGTTGGGAACCACTGTTCTCTGCCAAAGAGCAGGCATAAATAAGTTATTTCACTCACTCACTCACTGCACTCATTTCACACGCTAGCAAGGTTATGCTCAAAATCCTACAAGGTGGGCTTCAGCAGTATGTGGACTGAGAACTCCCAGGAGTACAAGCTGGATTTGGAAGGGGCAGAGGAACTAGAGACCAAATTGCCAACATGCGCTGGATTATGGAGAAAGCCAGAGAGTTCCAGAAAAAAATCTACTTCTGCTTCATTGAATATGCAAAAGCCTTTGACTGTGTGGACCACAGCAAACTATGGCAAGTTCTTAAAGAAATGGGAGTGCCTGACCACCTTATCTACCTCCTGAGAAATCTATATGTGGGACAGGAAGACTCCCTTGGATTGCTAAAAGAACAAACCTATCCATTCTGAAGAGAATCAACCCTGAGTGCTCACTGGAAGGACAGATGCTGAAGCTGAGGCTCCAATACTTTGGCTATCAGAAGAGAAGACTCCCTGGAAAAGACCATGATGTTGGGAATGTGTGAGGGCAAGAGGAGAAGGGGACGACAGAGGACGAGATGATTGGACAGTGTCATCCAAGTGACCAACATGAATTTGACCCAACTTCAGGAGGCAGAGGAAGACAGGAGCGCCTGCTCTGGTCCATGAGGTCACCAAGAGTCGGACATGACTTAAGACTAAACAACAAAATAACTTGGAGAAGAAGGAGTAAAGCAAAGGAGAGCTTGAAATGGTTTTTGTGGATTGCCATTTCTGACATCAGATTGATGCCCATTAAGTCTTTCAGATAGCTTGTCCAGTTTGCCCTATGAAGCAGAAGGGCATTGTTGTTAAAGGATGGCACAGATCACATTTACAGAGGAAAAAGAGGTTACTTACCTGTAACTTTGGTTCTTCGAGTGGTACTCTGTGAATTCACACTAATGGGTTAATCTGCGCTTGCGCAGAAGGTCTCGGAACATTCTAGAGCTTAAAGTAACACTTTTGGCTCCGCCCCCCCAGGACCTCATGGTCCGCCCGCCCTAACAGCCATTCAGTTCCCCAAATTCCGCTGCTGCTCTAAAGGCGAGACAGCCGTGACGGAAAGTGGGGAGGACGGGCGGGCCGTGTGAATTCACAGAGTACCACTCGAAGAACCAAAGTTACAGGTAAGTAACCTCTTTTTCTTCTTCGTGGACTCTGTGAAATCACACTAATGGGTGACTAGCAAGCTTACCTCTGAAAGGAGGAGGGAAACGTCACGGCAGCACAGCCGACAGGACAGCCCGGCCAAACCTCGCATCCTCCTTGGCTCGCAGGTCGAGTCTGTAGTGGGATGCAAACGTGGAGGGCGTGGACCACGTGGCGGCTTTACAAACGTCCTGTAGTGGGACTCCACGGAGAAAGGCCGTAGAGGCCGCAACAGCCCTAGTAGAATGGGCATGAACAGATGCCGGTAGAGGCTTCTTAGCCAGTTCATAGGCCAGACGGATGACCTGAACTATCCATCTGGAGACAGTTTGCGGAGACACTTCCCGACCCCTATGGGGTTGCTGGTAAGAGACAAACAGGCGCTTGGAGAGACGGAACGAGGAAGTCCTTTGAACGTAGAAGGCTAACGCCCGACGAACGTCGAGAAGATGGAGGGATTCCTCAACCGGAGAGGTAGGTTGGGGAAAGAAGGTTGGCAGGACTATGGGCTGCTTGACATGAAAGTCTGTGGTGACTTTGGGCAGAAAGGACACGTCAGGGTACAAGACCACCTTGTCGCGGAAAAATTGCAAGAAAGGTGGGTCGGTCCTCAGGGCAGCCAATTCAGAGGCCCTTCTGGCTGACGTAATAGCTACCAAGAAAACCACTTTGAGGGTAAGGAGGCGCTCCGAAACCGTAGCAAGCGGCTCAAAGGGTGGTTTTGAAAGACAGTTTAAGACTGTATGGAGGGACCACTGAGGAATAGGATTAATTGTAGGTGGACGAAGGCGTACAACCCCTCGAAGAAAACGTTTGATCTTCGCGTGTCTAAATAACAGAGCACTGTCCGCCTCTGGCGGTTGATGGGCTATGATGGCGGAGAGGTACACCTTCAAGGTGGAATGAGACAGGTTCATCTGGAAAAGGTAAGCCAGAAACTGTAACACAGTATGGAGCGTAGTGGGCGACGCGGGCAGTTGATGAGAAGAGGTGAACTTCAGGAAAGCCTTCCACTTGCTCCCGTACAGGGTGTCAGTGGACGGCTTACGACAATGGGAGAGGACGTGGGCTACCGTGGGACTATCCTCCAGGCGGTGAGGTGGAGTGATTGCACGTCCGGGTGGTAAGTTGTCCCTTCGTTCTGGGTCAGCAGATGCGGAAGGTAAGGTAGCCTGACGTACTCCGTCGCCCTCGAGATGAGCCTCGCGAACCACGGTTGGCGCGGCCAAAACGGAGCAATCAGAATGGCATTCGCATTGTCGTCGCAGACTTTCACCAGTGTCCTCAGTAGGAGGGGAAACGGTGGAAACATGTAGAGAAGATGGTGGCTCCACGTCACCATCAGAGCATCGCCCTGCGAATTCAGGCCGTGACCGCCCCTGGAGAAGAAGATGGGGCATTTGGAGTTGAGGTGAGTGGCGAAAACATCCACCACAGGGGTTCCCCATCGCTGGCAGAGTGTTAGGAACACCGCATGGTCCAGCACCCATTCGTGCATGGTAACAGCAGTCCTGCTGAGCCGATCCGCAAGTATGTTGTCGTGAGTGGAAATGTATACAGCGGATGGAAAGACATGATGTTGGAGGCACCACTCCCATAGCTGGACAGCAAGATACAGGAGGGAGAAGGAGTGGGTACCGCCCTGCTTGTTGACATACGCGACAGCCGTCGTGTTGTCCGAAACAACCTGAAGGGCTGTGCCCCTGATGATGGGTAGGAACGCCCGGCAGGCCTTGAAGATGGCGAGAAGCTCCCGATTGTTGATGTGGAGAGCAAGCTCCTTTGGAGACCACCGGTCGTGGACTTGCAGGCCGCAACAATGGGCACCCCAGCCGATGTCGCTGGCATCCGTCGTGATGCGAGTTTGTAGGGCAATGGGGGCGAAAGGGCGTCCCATGAACAGATTGTCCGGGTTGAGCCACCACTTCAACTGCTCTGACAATTCCCTGGACACCAAGAGTCTCTTTTTGGGGAAGTCCCAGAGGGGGTTGAAGAGTGACAGGAGCCACACCTGCAGCGAACGAAGCTTCAGTCTCGCGTGAGGGATGACCGAAGTGGTGGAGGCCATAAGGCCCAGTAGCCTCTGAGCAGTGTGAGCGGTGACATGATGGAGAGGGCGGAATTTCTCGATGAGAACAGCCATCTTCTGCGCTCTTTCTAAAGGGAGGAGTGCTCGGCCGGTCCGAGCATCGAGGGTGGCGCCTATGTAGGAAGCAACAGGCGAGGGAACAAGGACGGACTTCTTGTAGTTCACCTGCAGTCCGAGAGTTTTGAGGAGGCGGAGCACTGTAAGGATGTGACGCTCGGCCTGAAGCCTGGAGTGAGCAACCAGTAGCCAGTCGTCGATGTATGGGAAGACGGCTATGCCCCTTGTTCTCAGGAAGGCCGCCACCGGGGCCATACACTTCGTAAAGACTCTGGGCGCGGTGGAAAGTCCAAAAGGCAGAGCGGAGAATTCGTAACATCTTGACCCCAGCGAGAAGCGCAGGAAGCGACGATGGTCGTGCCTGATATTTATGTGGAAGTAGGCGTCGCTGAGGTCTATGACGACGAACCAGTCGCCCTGTCGCAAGAGAGGCAGAATCCTTTCCAAGGTCACCATCCGGAAACGACGATAGGCAATGAATTTGTTGAGACGCCTGAGGTCCAAAATAGGACGGAAAGATTCGTCCCGCTTCGTCACCAGAAAATATCTGGAGAAAAAACCAGGATTGGCAGGATTTGGAAACACCCTGGTTATTGCATGCTTGTGTAACAGGGTGGCTACTTCTTGCTTTAGAGGGGGTAAGAACTAGACGGGGAGGAGGCGTCTCCAAAAATTCTATCGCGTAACCGCGAGCGATGATAGAAAGGACCCATTTGTCTGAAGTGATGGTAAGCCAACTGGAGAGGAAAGGGGACAAGCGGGTGGCGTAGGAAGGAGAGAAAATGGCCGTAGAGCAGTCAAAGGCCCTGTTTATTCTTACGGTCGACCTTTTTGAAGGTGGCACGTGTCCTGTGTCGTTGGTCATGTCTAGTGGTGTAGCCGGAAGAAGGAGAATACCTTTGCTTGTAGGGATAGGATTTCCCTGGCTGCATAGCCGGGGGAAAGGATGGGCGCTTCCAAGGATAGCGTTGTTTGTAGAACGGTTGAGCAGCATAGGATCTGGCAGCCTTTTTAGCTTCATGGAGGCCCTTCAGGATCTCGTCCGTCTTGGGATCAAAAAGACCCGAGCCGTCAAAGGGAAGGTCAAGGATACGGGCCTTGGAGTCCTCAGGAATAGCTGCGGACTTGAGCCACGCCTGTCGCCTCATGGCAATACCCGTCATTAAATTACGGGATGCAGCATCCAAGATGTGACGAACCGTGACCCGTTCCTGACGAATGAGCTGTGATGCCTCCTGGTGAAGAGAGAGGCCTCTCGGTTGCAGCTCATCAGGTGCAGCCTGTAGGGATGGTAGAGCTAAATCCCATAAGTGTTGGTGGTACGCCGCCATAGCGGCAACATAGTTGGCAGCTCGCACGATTAGAGACGAGAAGGCATATGAACGGCGACCAAATATGTCCATTTTCCTCCCATCCTTATTATTGGGGGATGCGGCTGATGCAGGCCGAAACTTAGACTGGGCGACGTCGACAATAAGGGAATTGGGAGCAGGGTGTTTTACCAGGAAATCCAGTTCAGATCCCTGAATCCGGTATAAGTTCTCGACCCGTCTGGACATTTGAGGGGTAGAACAAGGTTTGTCCCAAGGTTGCTTTAGGGTGCGCAACAGTGAAGGAATGAATGCTAGACGCATGGGTAGGTTCTGATCCTCATCAATATCGCCGTATACCTTGTCGGGGACCGTTTCAGGCGGGCGTTCGACAGGGAGTTCCAAAGCGGAGGCTATTCTATGTATCAGTTGGGAATAGCTAGGGAAGTCGGCCGCAGGAGAAACCGGGTTCTTATCAATGATGGCAGAGTCCGGAGTGTTATCATTAGGAGCCGAAGTATCCGAAAAAGAGCATTCGGAGGAGGAGTCCTCGGGATAATCAGAAGGGAGGGGCGGGGGGAGCGGGAGTTCCGGCATGGGAAAAACGGGGGCCGGTATCGACTTGTCTCTGCGTTTAGAGCGCTTCTTGCCCCTCGGTCCGGTGTCGGTACCGTGCTCGGTACCGTGTCCTGTACCGTGCCCGGTATCGGGATCGGTATCGGTATCGGGGAGATCCAATTGAAAAGAGTCCGAGTCAGAGGAAACGTGGCGGCGCTTCTTCTTTCGCGGTTTCGGCGGTACCGTGTCGCGATGCCGCTTCGGTTTAGGTGGCGGTGCGTCGGTACCGAGAGGCGCGGTACCGATTCCGGTATCGGTGGTGGTACGACGTGGTATACCGGTCGGTATGGTCTGTTGCTCTGCCTTCCGTGAGGAGGGTCCTCCCGGTATCGGCTTAGAACCCTTGACTCCGATATCGTGAGGGGACGGTACCGAGTGGGCGTGTCGTCGTCTACCCCTATCGGTATCGCGGGCCGACGGTACCGACGGTACCGAAGAGACGGAGGAGACCGACGAGGAGGATGAGGAGTCGGATGAGGAACTCCGCGTAGCGAGGCTGTAAAGGAGCCGCGGGTCATAGAGCTTTTGCATCTGTTTCCGCCATTTTCTCAAATAGCTCTTGGAAAGCTTGAGCGGAGCGGTTTTGTCTTCCATAGCCTCCTGCCTCTTACGTTTCTTGGGGCGAGAATGTCGAGCCCCGTGGGGGGAGACCTTCGGTCCCGAGGGGCTCGGAGACCGGGAATCTCTAGAGGCTGTTTCCAAATGCTTCGTCTTGGCTCTCTTCTTCCTAGGGGATGGGAAGAAGGGTGTATCCGGCGTATCGGTCGGTAGTGGCAAGGATGGTGGAGAAGAAGCTACCGACGACGCTTGGGAGTGAATCTCAATAGGAGATTGCGGAGTAAGAGCAGGCAGGGAAGGCGACGGTTGGAGCTGAGGCGTGGCCGCCGGAGACGGCGGGGGAGGAATGGCGGCCGTGGCCTGGCTCTTAGGAGGCTTAGATTTTTTAGAAACCTTCTGGGTAGACGTAGCTGACTTGCCATTAGCCCTAGTTTTAGGGCCAGGTGCAGGAGCTGAATCTGCAGGCGCAGAGGACGCTGCCATAGCAGGTGCGGTGAGGGATTTCTCCCAGAGCGCTGCCCTGAGACGTTGCTCTCGAAGCCTTAAGCCTTGCCGGGTAAAACGTTCACAATGGCGACAAGTCTGGGGGATATGGGACTCCCCAAGACAAAATAAACAGTAACGATGGCCGTCTGTGGAAGGGATCTTTTTAGAACAGGCGGCACAGCTTTTAAAAGTAACTTTAGGTGAAGATGGTGCCTTGGAGGCCATAAAAGAGAAAAAGGCGGGAAAACAGTCCAAGAAATAAGGGGGGAAAAAAGGGGTAGGGGAGCGAGGGGAGCCCTCAAAAACAGTCCAAAAACTCCCCTAATAATAAAATGAAGTAAGTACTTCCCTTGAAGCAAGAATGCGGAGTCCAAAACTCAGGAATCTTCAGATCTTTCCAATCTTTCACGGAGCTCTAGCTAGGAGACCTAACTGCAGCAGCGGAAAAAATGGAACTGAATGGCTGTTAGGGCGGGCGGACCATGAGGTCCTGGGGGGGCGGAGCCAAAAGTGTTACTTTAAGCTCTAGAATGTTCCGAGACCTTCTGCGCAAGCGCAGATTAACCCATTAGTGTGATTTCACAGAGTCCACGAAGAAGAACAAGTAGACATACCCCTGATGCTGTGTGTAACATTGTTTGGACCTGCACTTGCGATGCTAGAGCTGATGTGAGGACAGAGGGGACTTCTGGGTTTGTAGCAGGGTTTCGTTCCCATCTCCATATCCGTGCTGTGCAGTCTGTTGTACGTCAATAGCTGTTTGAGACCAAGGCATTGTCTGTAAGAAATAACAGGCCTACCACCAAGCCTATGGGAGAGTGAAGTATTATTGTCAAGAATGGGTTGTAGATTGTTTAGGATGTGTTTAAGTGGTCTCAGTCATGGGATGAAGGTGACTGACAACCAAGGGTGTTGGTTGTTTTGTCTTCTGAATCTGTCTTGCAGTAGGCTGCTTTGGGGTACAGTGGTGTCTCACTAGACAGTTACACCGCATGACAGTTTTTTCGCTAGACATTGACTTTTTGCAATCGCTATAGCAATTCGCAAAACAGTGATTCCTATGGGGAAATTTCGCTGGACAATGTTTGGTCCCTGCTTCGCAAACCAATTTTCGCTAGATGACGATTTTGGCAGCTCCCTCCACGCTCGCAAAGCAGGTGTTTTCAGGACCTAAGCTTCGCAAGACAGCAATTTAAACAGCTAATCGGCGGTTCGCAAAGTGGCTTTCCTATGGCCGATCTTCGCTAGACCACAACGATTCTTCCCCATTGGAACACATTAAACAGGTTTCAATGTATTCCAATGGGAAAATACTTTTCAGTAGACCATGATTTTGCTAAACAGCGATTTCAGTGGAACGGATTATCATCGTCTAGTGAGGCATCACTGTATTTGTCCTGCCTGGTTCATTTTTTCTTTAACCCCACTGGGTGGGTAGTGTAGAAATGCCTTGGTGTAGATCCATGAATTTTGAATCTCTGTCTTGTGGGTCTGAGCAACTGCAATTACATCAAATTCTAGCATAGCGTTTGTTCCGTCCTCCTCATGCAGGGTTCCTTTTTCTTCCTCCTCCTCCGCTAACCCACTAAATGTCTCAATTTCCTGGCATTTAGCAAGTCTGGAGTACTATTCTCGCTGCATTCAATTACTCATCTGAATGCCATGACAACTCTGAGCATGCAATGTGCTAATGGCATGTGCCGTTTACTCTATGTGACCTGGTAAACTAATTAAGACAAGGCAGAGAGCTAATGCTGTCTACATAAGAAGCTACAATAATGTCAGGGATTAAGTGTCCTCGGGAGCCATTTCACATCAAGACCTTAATGAAACAACATGAAATAAGCCTCCTTCAAATGCTGAGATCTCCAACTGAAGTATTTACTTCCCTTTGATGAATATTTGAATCCAGCTTTATGCCATTTGGGAGTGGTGAATAATTCACTCCAGTATTTCATTTGCCTTGGACTGCTCCTATGTGCTGAAGGAGGCTCTTGGTCTCCACTTGATGAGTTAGTGAACCAAACCAGCTAGGCTGTCAGCGCAGCAGAAGGAACGGTACACAACTAAGCTCTGCTCCTCTCCAGGCCAAAGGAAAAACAAAACAGGAGCACTCAGCACAAAACTGGGATGGCCATCATGAACTCAGACCAAGTCATTTTTTTCACCACCAGCCCTGCACCCTGTGGCTCAGATTTAATCGACAGGGCAGCAAATCCCATATGACCAAAAATAATAGTTGTTGCTCTGCCAGTAAGAATCCAGCCCTGCTAGTCCCATAATGCTGAATCCTTTAGCATGATAGATAAGGGCTGATGGAGTTGGTTGTCATCAGCCACACTAGTGCTACCTGACCACAACATTCTGGACAGCCTCTTTCAGATATTTCATGTGTATGAGGAATAGTATGGGGAATTGTGGAACCCTGAGACACTCCACAGTGTTGAACAGGAGTCCCCCAGCACCACTACCATTCACAAAATGGCACCAGACAAGGGGAAATCCCAGAAGCTGTCTCCTTTTTTTATTATCAGTTAACCACTTCTCACCCAACACAAAGCAACTGTCAGGGATGTTTTTCAACAGCTGTGAAAAGGTAGTGAGTAGAAGAGGGTATCATGTAGACCAGTGGTTCTTAACCTTTTTGAAAGAAACGCCCCCTTGAGCCATTGAGGAAGTTATCATCGCCCCCCTCCACATGGTGATGATATCTTATTTATTTATTTATTTATTTATTTATTTATTTATTTATTTATTTATTTATTTATTTATTTATTTATTTATTTATTTATTTATTTATTTATTTATTTATTTATTTATTTAAGACACCTAAATCCAATGACCCCTGAAAACAAAATTCAATTGCAAGAAAATGAAATGCCCCCAAAAAGTAACATTTAATGATTTAGTTGCAAGGGAATTTTAAGATGCAAAAAGAAATATTAAAAGGGTATAAAAACAAACCGCAATGCAGGAATTAAAAATTTCAAGACGAAAACTCTGAAACTAAATTAAGATTGGAGGAAAATATATATTCATGCACACTGTAAAAAGGCTACAGCCATCTTCACAGGTGTGGCTTGCTCCAGTGCCCCCCTTCTGCTCCAGCGCCCCCATGCTGCCCCATTTCGTTCTACCGCCCCCCTGAAAAATGAAATCGCCCCCTGGGGGGCATTATCACCCACGTTAAGAACCACTGATGTAGACCATCTTAACTGCTGCCATTGGTGTCATCAACATTCAGGCTGCCCTTTGCTACGTAAAGCTAAAATTTAAGGAATTAATGATAACAGCAAATGCCAACTCTGCCAAGAAAAAACGGAAACTGTGTCGCACCTCATCTGCAAATGTTTGAAGACTGCACAAACAGATTATAAAATCAGATGTGATACAGTGGCAAAATTAGTGCACTGGTCATTATGCAAGAAAAAAAAACTTGCCAGCCTCCAAAAGCCCATGGGGACATCAAGTAGAGAAGGTATCAGAAAATGAAGAAGTCAAGATCTTGTGGGATTTCTGGATCCAAACAGATAGACACCTTGAACATAACACAGCAGACATACAGTAGTAGTAAGACTGTGAAGGTATGTCTGGATCATTGACACTGCAATTCCAGTAGATGCCAGAGTTGAAGATAAAGAAGAGGGGGCGGAACAACAAAATACAGATACATGGCAATTGAAATATCTCACTTGTGGATGAAAAGTGAGAGATTTCAATTAGGGACCTCAGTGGTCCCCATAGTCATTGGGATTTTGGGAACAATATCAAGAAATTTCACTCAGTATTATAAGCAGTTGCAGATCTCAGAAATAACATCATCTGAGCTACCCAAAAAAAGGCAATGTTAGGAACAGCATATATACTACGTTGATATGTAAAAGATACTTAGGTCTCTGTGCAAAAGAAAGTCAGGCCAACCTACTGCCGAAGGCCTAGATGAACTTCTAATCCCACCGGTGTCTGCAGATGTGCCTGTTTGAATGAAACATAAAGTGAAATGGCAGATTCATGGTCATGAAAGAGAAAAAGTTTGTGCTGGTGCAAAGAAAAGCTGTTTTTCATTTGCTACTAATGGAATGGTCAGAAATAGAGATGGCCATGAACCAGAAAAAATGGTAGTTTGTAGTGGTTTGTGGTTCATGGCTACCCACAAATCATGAACCATGAACTTTCAGAACTCTTAAAAACTGGTTCATTTTTTAAACAAGTTCATGCCTGCCGTTCGCCTGCCCCCTTCCCACTGCCCCTACTTGGGTCCTCCTGCCTCCTCCATCATCGTTCCAGCTACAGATGGGCAATCCAGCACCACGCGGCTCCTATCACTCCTTTGCCGTCTCACAGCCTGCCCCCTGCCCACCACCCCTGTACCTCCCTATTGGGTCCTGCCCTATCCTCCTCCTCTTCCATCTTTGTACTGGCTGCAAGTGGGCAATCAGGTGCTGTGCAGTTGTGCAGCCACATAGATTACAGGTAACTTTGGTCCCAGCTGATCTCCCTGTTCAACAGAGACCCTGGGGCATGTGCAAAGATAGCAGGGCCCAACTCACAGAACCAGGCCACACTGTCTCTGCTCAGGCCCACGCCTCTCAGCTGATAGGCAGGAGAATGCACAGAGATAGTAGGCCTTGCTGCTAGAAGGGAGCGCCTGTTGTCTCTGAAGATGTCAGTGGAAGAAGAGGAGGGAGAGGGAGAGGCAGCAACAGACGGTAGGGAGACAACAGGGGCAGTGGAAAGGGGGTGGGGGACAGGGTGGCAAACAAACTAGGAAGTTCTCGAAATCAGCAAGTTCATTGGTTCAGTTCATTTTGGTTAATTGGTTCTGACAAGCCCGAATCAACCTGAACCAATGAACCAGCAATTTTTTACAAACTCCCTGGTTCATTGTTTGGTTCATGCCCATCTCTGGTTGGAAAGAACCAGATATTAGAGCAGCATAATTGTCAGCATTTGCCAGTTCTGCGGTACAGGCAAAGCAATAAGAAAGTAGCTTCTGTGCACTTCCACAGGTTTTTGTTATTTTTCTTTTCCATTTCCATTAATCATTTCATTTTATGTTTCATTCAGACAGGCAAATTAATTCACAAGGAAGTTAATTAAGGCTGTTGGATGCTATCATTCATTTCCATTCATAGGGCCAAGGCTGGGCTATCTAGCAAACCCTAGTTTTAAACAACAACAAAAAGACCCATTGCCCTTTAAAGTGTACAGGGTGTGTGTGTGTTTCTAAACTGTCTCCCCTACAGAGGGGTATACAAAGCTAACGTTTTGAGTCTTCAAAGTCTAATTACACAATACTTAATTTAAAATTCAAGTTAGCTATGTGGCAGAGCCCATAGATTCTGCTGATCCCTTCCACTATAGAGAAGAAACAGGGGGGAAAGACATCTTCTGTACTTTCACTCTGTCAAGAAGACTAGAAGCCAAATGAACAATAGAACTTGGAAAGAGTGGATGAGATCCTTGCCAACAACAGTGTACCTGCCTTTACAGAGGGCTGTTCTCTATATGATAGCCTATATTATCTGAAGGGCACTCTAGCCTCTCCATTTAAAGAAAAAAGAATAGTATGAAAGTAGAAAGGGGATTTGAAGTTGCCCATTGTTATCGTCCGTGCAGCAAACTGAGCATGTTCCAAAAGGCATGGTAGGTCTGAAGTTGGTGCAGTTGTTCACAAGGGGCGAAAGTCCTCACTTGTTTCCATCTCGTGCACCAGGAAGAGAACCTGTAAAGTTATCCTCCTTCTCCCATTAAAAAGTAATGTCTTTTGTGGTGGCGCTGTGGGCTAAACCGCAGAAGCCTTCGTGTGCTGCAGGGTCAGAAGACCAGCAGTTGTAAGATCAAATCCACACGACAGAGTGAGCTCCCGTTGCTTTGTCCGAGCTCCTCGCCAACCTAGCAGTTCGAAAACATGTAAATGCGAGCAGATAAATAGGTACCAACTCGGTGGGAAAGTAAACAGCGTTCCGTGTATAGCCGTGCTGGCCACGTGACCACGGAAACTGTCTTTGGACAAACGCTGGCTCTATGGCTTGGAAATGGGGATGAGCACCGCCCCCTAGAGTCGAACATGACTGACTAAAATGTCAAGGGGAACCTTTACCTTTACCAGCAAAAATGGAAATGGTTTTGTGTAAAATTGTGCGAGTAACACAGTGTCAAACTAGCAGTTCATGCCCATCTCTAAATACAATTAATCCAATACCTACAAATGACACAAACCGCACAAAACGGCCACTGCAGCTGCTTTGCTGCGTGGAAATTTCAAGGCTCAGAAGCCCCTGTTGGCCTCTTGGTCTCTTTTTCCAGTAATCTTCCCATCATTCTCCCCTCACTATTTGTCTGTGTTGAGCTTCATTGAAGGAAAAGCCATTTTGTGCAGAAACTATGAGAGCAAAAAAAAAAAATTGCTCTCCTTGTCTTGTTCTCCCTGAGAGGTGAGGAATCTCATGGGGCTTGAACTTTCCATGTGGAGATGTCTCACAGTTGAAAAAGCTTAAATCAATAAGAGTCAAGAGTTGAGTGAGCATTCCTTGCCTCATTACAGTTCACACATGCAGATTTCATGCAAACGTGTGTGATCTTTTACGTGTCATGTTGTGTGATCTTGTTTTTTCTGATAAACTCCTCTTTTTAAAAGATTCACTCATGGCCACCTTAATCTGTCATCAGGGATCACCGTTCAAACCCATGTGGCACCTGACAATTCCTTTCCATTTAGCCTCTGGCTGCGGTTCCATTAATGCCATTCTTTCAGCCTCGGCTTTCACACAGATACTTACAGGGAACTCATCTCCCAGTGGGTCATGCGTGTCGGAAGTGGGTGAAACTTCCTTTCCTCCCATCTAACGGTAATATAAAACTGGAGAGAGAAAAAGGAGCACTCAAAAAACAAAAAAAAAGGACAGGAAGTTTCCAGGAACTCTGGAATCTGACAACATCGTATCATCTGATGATAACAATGCCTGTTATTTGAATAAACACAAGAGTCACATTGGTGATGAGTGCAAACAGCTCAAGATGTCATCTATGGTTCTGAGATGCAAATGACAGCACGGTGGAGCAAAGTATTCAGTTTCAACCACATGTGAAATGAAGCAGCTCAGAACTGCTCAGAGCCTATTATTTAGAATCTTGTGTAAACCACTGAAGCATTTAAGCAATGTTCTAATCTGCTTTTACTATGTGAACCTGAAGTGACTCCTGAAAGAAGAAAAAAATCAGTGAAGAAGATTTACCATGGGGATGCGGGCTAATGTGCAGCGTGGGCGTGAGATAAGGGGATTGGCATGGCAGACGCTATTGTCCTCTGCGGCAACAATAATTTCCACTTCCTTGCCAAAGACAGACTCTCTAGCGCAGATCAGGCAGAAATATCAGCTCAGCTACTCACAGAAAGTTTGAGCCGTCTGTTCTCTAGACAGCAATGAGCAACAGAAGACTGAAGTTCTTCTGTTAGAAAGCCTTGTTCAAACTACGGATGTGGGATACAGAAGAAGGAGTGCAAGTTAAAATCACTGTTAACTCCTAAAGGACTGCTTCCCCACCTTAGGTCTGAAGATGTTCTTGGACCAAAATTCCCAGAAACCTTCATCACTAGCTGCGATGTCCAGGATTTCTGGGAGTTGTAGTCGAAGAACATCTGGGCATCCACGGTTGAGAACCACTATTCCAGAGACAGGAAGGATTATATTTGGGACTACAGCTCCCAACATCCCCAACTGGGCAGGAGCAGAGGATAACAAAAACACTTCTGGACTACATTACCCATTCCCAGTAGCCATCAAGATTTCTCTTTTTTTTAGCTCAGAGGAAAATTATATGTACGACAGTTGTGTTTGTACAATTTGAATGCACCAAAAGGCAACAGGCTGGATGGAGAACTGGTAGAGGTGTGTAGTTGTGCTGCTTCTGCTGTTTGGAGCCAGGCATCTCTTGCAGAGTGGACTGCCATTCTTGGGTCTTGTGAACTTTTCTGTTACAAAGGACCACCCTTATGATGTCACAAAGGTCTCCGTCCCTTTGACATCACAAAGATTTGCCAACTGTTCTCAGATTTTGGCCATGAAATCTCAGGGAAAAGGAAGCTGCTCACTTGGAAATCCTTGGCCCAGAGCTTAAGGAAGTCCTCAATATTGGATTAATCCAATATTTATCTCACTGAGCATGGCTGGATGTTTTAGGAACTGTAGCCTAAAACCATAATCTCTCCAAGTCTCTGCTTTCTTCTCTTTCCTCCTCTTCTTGATATGTCATACCAGCTCCCAAAACAAGAGTTCAGGAATTGGAAAATGAACTGAACTGAAGCCTTCATGGCTCCATACTGCCAGCCCAAAAGGAAAACATCAATCACTTTTCACGATCAGTACAAAAAGCATTCCGCAGTCTAACTGAGTCAGATGAACAGCCCATCACGGGCTGTACCCAGCCAGGCAGAGAAAAACAAAATTGGGAGTATTTCTTTGCATTTGATTAGGAGATTAATGTTGGGTTCGTAGAAATATGCTTTGCATATCAGATGAGCCAAGGCAAAAAAAAATGGGTGCATAAAAGATATACCCTAATCCAAGCAATGGATTACCCCAAAAGGATGCAAGAAATGTCTCTGATCAATTCATTTTTCCCCAGTCTAGCAAAAAAAAATTAAAGGGCACTATACTGGGAGAGTTGACTTGAATGACACAATATGGGAGACTATCATAATGGAAATTGACTATCAGCCTTTCTAGAGTGCTAAAAAGAGAGGGCCCCAAATACAACTTGAGGATGGATTGCCATTCGTGTATCTTAGAATAGCTTCTTGATAGTGCCTACGTATCCCAAAAAAGCAACAGAATTATATTTATACATTTCAAAGGATGTCTGTGTTACTGTTTTTGGACTCCAGCTTCCAGAACATCCCATCAGCATGGCCAGTGGCTAGAAATGAAAATAGGAAAACTCTGTACTTTAGTAGAGTATTAGGAATATTTGCATGCTTCAAAGTATAAGCTGTTACATAGGAAAGTACAGTGGAAAAATGTTTTATTCAACAGAAAATGCAAGTTGTACAAGAAAAAGTACTTTGAAACTGACAGTCTTTATTTCAGATCACATAGAGTTTATTTATGCAGGATTTGTCCCCAAAAGGCATCCTCAGCAGAGGATTGATTCATGTGCAACACTAAACCAGACATTAAGCTTGTGCTAATTTGCTGGTATAAACGGGATTTTCGGATTTCTTAGACTACAAGAGCCTATAATTCCCCATTCTGGGAGTTCTATCTGATGTAACACATACCTTACAAACACCTAAATGTGGCTCACCTGCAGAAACGCCTAAATTAGACTGCTTGAAGATTAGCTAGGCCTAGGTCCACCCGATCTTCTTGTTCTGGTCCCAGTGCTACCTGGGAGATTTCTTTCTGAGCAGGAAGCTAGGCAGAACTATGCGTAGCTAAGCCTCATAGCTTACCTTTAAGCCTTTTCTCTCAGGTGAATCACCTCTAGGTGTCTGTAAGTTAGGCAAACCTCCCAGAAAGGGGAATTATGGGATTTATATTTGAAAAATATCCAAATCTTCCACCTGTATTGCACAGCAACAATGAAAACCCGCCATTTAATGACACAGAAAGCCCATCACTGAATGTATCCCAATCTATATTTGCATCTGCAACTATAATTCTGTTCCATTCTGGTCTGAGGTGGATTCATCTTGGAATTTCCAAATGTCAGATTTCTCAATCACCTCATCTTTCACCTTAATGCCAAACCAGAATGGGTTGGCAGTTAATAGTAGCTTTATGTTCTCCTTTAACGCCCCAAATCCTTATTCACAAAACTTTGTCCATGGTAAGTTTTATACCAAAATTGCCCCTAAGTGACAATGGTACAGAAGCTGATATACTTCCCCTGAGTTTTTCTTTCTCTTGCGAAGGAGTTAGAAAGGGTTTTGTACTTAGAAGTCGGTGGCTGGTGCAAAAATGAAGAATGTATACTAGACATATGCTAGAGAAAGTGAGAAAGCTTTCTTCCTAAACTTACCTTCTCTGACCTCTTCATGAAAAGAAACACTTCTCTTTTTTGAGCATAAAGAACTCACGCAGATGGTGTTTTCTCTCACTATGAAACATTCAGCATGTGCTGCGTTGGTTCATGATACCATCCCTGATGTAAGATTTGGCCGAAGGAACATAGTAGAAAATAAACATGCGCTATGTTTTATGGTGAGAAAAGCATTATGGGAGGGAGGGAAATGTCGTGCCTGCCACATGGAACCTTGAATCTCACTTTTCATCCCCCTTGTCATCCGACGGCTGCTATCTCCGCTGCCAAAATCACGGCTGATCCGGTGTTGTGAAGGGCTGGGCTTTCTCTTCTAGCAGCATTGACAAAGGAAAACGAAAAGCCATCCTGCCTCGCAGTCTTAAGAGGGCTCCATAGAATGAGAGGAGACTGCAGCTGACTTTTTCATTACAGAGGCACTGCAGCCACAGCTAAATTTGGGTGTCAGCTGCAGCAGTGGCAGTGGTGGCAGGAAAAGGGGGTAGCTATTCATGGTTATGTCAACGTGCTTCCGAAATACATGACACAAAGTTCCCTATCTCTGTAACAGAACCAGACTGGTTCTAAACAAATATCTGCTCAGGCCTTTTTTCCCCCAGTGGTCTGAGTTACCTGACGGTGGGAAAAGCTGATGAAGTGAATCAACTTACCTACCTCCAAGTTGGCCAGCTCTAGGACATGCTGGCCTGACATTCATGGATCGTACCATTCATCTTGGGCTCTTTGGCAGGATTGGGGGGAGGGGGGAGAAAGAGACTTTTGACTACAACACCAAGAATTCACCAAACAAAATAGACACTGCTGGCCTGGAATTCTGGGACAAATAGTCTAGAAAAGTTTATTTTTCCAAGCTCTGGTCTATCTCAGTGTGCACATATGTGTGTTTCAGCTTGTGTGCCACCACGCAGTAGCTCAGTCTTAAGCAGAAAGGTATTCATGAGCTCTCTTGGCTGCAGCAGAAGACTCCAGGACAGATTTGCTCAGACCTGCTGTTCAATATAGATTGGATTCCCTTTGCTTTCCTGCAAAGGAAGTCATGCCATTTAAATTGTTTAAAATGTGTTTTAAAGGGTTGTTGGTTGGTTGGTTGGTTGGTTGGTTGGTTGGTTGGTTGGTTGGTTGGTTGGTTGGTTGGTTGGTTGGTTGGTTGGTTGGTTGGTTGGTTGGTTGGTTGGTTGGTTGGTTGGCTGGTTGGCTGGTTGGCTGGTTGGCTGGTTGGCTGGTTGGCTGGTTGGTTGGCTGGCTGGTTGGTTGGTTGGTTGGTTGGTTAGGCTGGTTGGTTGGTTAGGTTGGTTGGTTGGGTTGGGTTGGGTTGGGTTGGGTTGGGTTGGGTTGGTTTGCTTTGCTTTGCTTTGCTTTGCTTTGTATTACACTGTCCTCAGTGGTTCTAACTGTTTGTGTTCTTCCAAGGGGATTTTACTGATTGTACTTCAGCTTGAGATGTTTCAATATTGACTGGGTTATGAATACTTCTAATAAAATAAATAAGTAAATTAGGCATCGTCAATCTATTAGGTGTCATCAATCAATCATCAAGTTTGGCAGTAAGGTAGCTTCCCCCCACACACACACACACACTCAATATCCCTTTAAAACAAGGTATATGAGGAGCATGCACCTTATTTTGAAAACAAATTGTGCTACCAGAAGCATTACAGAACATGATTCAGTTTAAGACTGTGGTGGGTGCAAACCAAATACTTAGTTTTAAATGAGAATTGAAGGAGGAGGGTGTTGTTAGTGTCACTATGACAGTTTCAGTGATGGGTGTTAAGTATGCCCCATAGTGTGTTGGGTAGATGTCCATGCAGACTCTCCTATTCTTACTTTAGAACCCTTGACTCTTCTATGTGCAAATAGGTAAAATCCTTTCTTTGCTGCTAAAGACGATAAAAGAAAGCAGAAAATGTGTACTCTCCAGCAGAAGCATTTATATTTTGGGAAATTTGTTTCAATATTAACTTCTTTCCTTTGCAATAGAACAAAAAATATCTCCAAAGAGACAATGGGGGAAAAAACATTGCATTTTCAATTTCCTTTAGATTTACGTACACCTGTTCTGGTTCGAAATAAACAAAAAAAATCAGTGTAGTCTATATTGATTTTTTTCTAGCACAAAAATCCCATACCATAAAATGTTCTTTGACACAAACTGAGAAAATTCAATATCAAAAAGTTGTTACCCTTATGCCCAAAACAAAAATAAATAAATAAAATCTTTGTGCTGTTTTCTTTTTCAAAGCAGCTTTCTCCAATCATTTTTGCTGAAAACTTTGATTTCTTTTAGGAGAAGAAAACTTGAGTCTGTTTTCACAGATACAGATCATATATAAACAGCATAGAACTTTGACAATCTTTTTGTGAGATATAGCACAATGCAGTAGCTATTGTTTGGGATGTGGAAGATATTGTATTTCCCTATATATAAACTCAGTAGACAGTTGTCGGGGGACTAGCGGTGTTTTAAAAGTCAAACTTTGCATTTCAGTTTCTCAAACGTAGTAGCAAATGTAAGTTATGTTTTAGGTTTCGGTTTTCAAAAATTTAACATCACAAGAGTGTGGCTGTAGTAGAAAACAAAGTCTCCTCCTTTCCACAACAGTTCTATTCAGGTGCTCAGGATCAGGTTCACCTGAAGAGGGAGGAAAAGAAGCAG
The DNA here is from genome assembly GCF_051106095.1 of Pogona vitticeps. NCBI lineage: Eukaryota > Metazoa > Chordata > Lepidosauria > Squamata > Agamidae > Pogona > Pogona vitticeps. The sequence continues at coordinate 13,209,001 of NC_135785.1, read as the reverse complement.
CCAAGCCCACCCACCTCTCAGTTGTTCTCTTCAAGACAACTGCCTCAGAAGGAAACCCTTGCTTCACACAGAGGCAACGTTGCCCTCTCCAGACATCTGCTCTCTGTGTGAAAAGAGTAGCAACTGAGGGCTCAGTTCCACTGACAATAAAGCTGACTGACGTATCGAGCTCTCTTTTAAAACAAAGAGAAAAAGAAACTGACTTAAAATTTTAGCATACACACAAGGCATGTACACGTGCCGAGCATAGTTCTAGGGGGGGTGAGATTTTCTGTCCTCTGCTAGAGATCCATTTACTTGGGGACAGATGTGGAATCAATTCATTGGAATCGATTCCACATACGTGAACACCCCATCCACTTATTTTAAAAATCCTGCTATCTGATATAGCGCTATACCAGATACCGCCTGCTCAGCCCATCACTTGCTAGCCTGTCCACTCCCCTGATTGCTCTTCCACCACCACCACCCCGTTGCTCACCCCCTCCCACCCAATTGCCCCTTCCTCCACTTGGTTGCCCCCTCGCTTGCTCACCCACCTGCCCCCAATTGCTTATCCCCCACCTGTTCAATCACCCCTTCACCCACCCAGTTGCCCTCCCTCACTAACTCTTCCCCTCGCCCACATAGTCACCCTTTGTCTTCCTGGTTACTGCCCCCTTGCTCAGTTGCCCACCCGCTCAATTGCTTGCCCTCTTGCCTGCCACTCACTCCCCACCCACACACCCCTCAGGTACCAGCCCCTGCACCCTCCCATCCTCAGCTCTTGCCCCTTGCTTCCCTTTTCCCTCTTTTCCCTCTCATCCTCAACCTCCTACCCTTCCCTTTCTGCTCTTCCTATTGCCCTGCCCCTGTCTTGACAGAATGGACCCACTGATTAGAGAAAGAGACAGGGGGTAGCACTGGCAGCAGGGAGTCTGAGGAGGAGGAGGAGGCAATGAGGATTCATACACCAGCACCTTGGTTTATTCCAGCAATATGAACAGACCCTGGCTTTAATCCAGTGTTTCCCCAGGTGTTCTTGGACTAAACTCAGAAACCTTCACTGCTAGTTCTGCTGTCCAGGATTTCTAAGAGTTGTATTCCAAGAACATCTGGAGACCCAACGTTGGGAACCACTGCTAGGGATGGATCCCTCTCCTCACATGTTGTGATATCAAACTCATAATAATGTGTAAGGCAGGGTCCTGTTGTGATATCAAACCCATAATAATGTGTAAGGCAGCCACACCCTCATTCCTGGAGCCAGCCATGGTTTAAAAAATTGTCCTATTAGAAAACGGAGATTTTTGCTACTCTTGGTTTTATCAGTATATGCATGGAAAACAAGGTACTGTACTCATATCTTGTCTTTAAGGAAAACTAACGACGGTTGTTGTTGGCTTTTTACACTTTGCTGCAAACAGTACTGAGCAAACGCCTGTTCACAACTGACTTGCATCAATATTCCGACAAGATGTCAGTCACCCTAATTTTATTTTGAGTTTCCTCCAGGACTTCAACAGTAGTTCACAAAATAAAGAATTAATGAACGAGGCTAGCCTACAGAATACCAGTACAGGTCCCTTTGCTGACTAAATCTCTTAATAAAGGCAAAGCTAAATAAAGCATGCACGTAGTTATGACGACTCACTTCACAGCACGAGAGAGGCAGGACCACAGAGGAATTAATTAAGTACTATTTTAGCACACCAGAGGCCAGATTCAGGAGAAAGTGGCTTTGGTTTTTGAAAACCACTTCTCTGTGCAGCATGCCCGGATAGATGGATGGGTGGACTGAACTACTGTACTTGTTTCATTATTTATTTCAAAACACATCTGTGTGACAACTTTTATGGCTCCAAATAGGATCCTCAAAGGGGCTAATAACTGTAATAAAAAAACACAGTGCACCAAATCAGTAATATCAAGCAGCCAATGTGGGGAAAAAATCAATAGCACCATGAGAAAAAAGAAAGGGGCAGAAACATGACTCAACATAAAAGAACCCAAGTTGAACACTCAGATCAAATACATGTTTAAGCAATAATGTCTTCACCTGGCATGTAAAGGGAAGGAGAGTGAAGTGTTTGTCTGCAATTCTTGATGCCAAGGATCCCAAAGTATGGCCATGGCCATTCTGAAGGTTCTACTCTAGGGCTTCCCAACCTTGGGTCTCCAAACGTTTTTGGAGTAAAACTCCCAGAAGCCTTCATCACTAGTTGTGCTGGTCAGGATTTCTGGGAGTTGTAGTCCATGAACATCTGGGGACTCAAGGCTGGGAACCACTGCCCTATTCCAGCAGTCATTCTTCAGAACACAAAGCAGGACCTCAGCTGAAGATCTAACTCTGTGGACAGGTTTTTAGGGGAGAAGACTATTCATCAAATCAGGTCAATAGTCTCAAATTCAGATGTTTGTCATGCAGCATAGCACAACAGAGATGTGCAATACCTGAACACACACTTTGCATATTAATAGTTCTAGGTCCTATCTCTGTCATCTTCCAAGGAAGGCTAAGAAAGATGGATAATATTGAAAAGTCACTTTACCCAACAATAATCAAACATGATCATGAGTGCTCACTGGAAGGACAGATCTTGAAGCTGAGGCTCCAGTACTTTGGCCATCTCATGAGAAGAGAAGACTCCTTGGAAAAGACCTTGATGTTAGGAAAGTGTGAAGGCAGGAGGAGAAGGGGACGACAGAGGATGAGATGGTTGGACAGTGTCATTGAAGCAACCAACATGAATTTGACCCAGCTCCGGGAGGCAGTGGAAGACAGGAGGGCCTGGCGTGCTCTGGTGCATGGGGTCACGAAGAGTCTGACACGACTAAACGACGACAAATCAAACATTAGCAGAAATTGAAGAAGAAACACAATCACGAAGTCTATCTGAACACTCACACTCACACTGACTGACTCAGACTCTATTCCCACAGCTTCTGAATGTCTGTGCAGTAGCAAGAAATGTCACGTGCAGTCTCAGCAACTCACTGTCTCACTTGCACAGTCCCATCATCTGCAGAAAACAGCAGTTATTTTCATAACCAATTTTTCCTTTTGTTTGTTTTTAATGTAGGCAGTAGGTTAGAAAAAGTAAAAAGCCATGTTTTACACAAAGAAGCAAAGTAAATAAAGATTTGTTCCATATTTCTATTCCTTGCAGATGAACATTCATTCATTCATTCATTCATTCATTCATTCATTCATTCATTCATTCATTCATTCATTCATTCATTCATTCATTCATTCATTCATTCATTCATTCATTCTCAACAGCCATTACTTAGCTTTACCTCTCTTCTTTTTTCCTTTTTTTTCACAAATTGGGCCTTATTTTTAATGCATTTATGTTTTCATTTATTATATTTGTATCTTTGGGTTTTGTATTTTGCAGTTCTATGATGATTCTCATTCTGATTGTGATCATTCCTTGAAGAATCCCCATGCAAATCTCCCAGTAGGTTACAATGGGGGTGGAGGAATGCTGTTTAATATCTATATGAGGCTGCTGGGAAGGGTCATCAGGGGCTGTGGAGCATCGTGTCATCAGTACGCTGATGACACCCAGCTCTACATCTCCTTTTTTCCAACCGCAGGAGATGCCGTTCTGACCCTTCAGCGCTGCCTGGGGACTGTACTGCAATGGATGCAGGAGAACGGGCTGTGGCTGGACCCGGACAAGAGGTATTGAGGGTGGGTGCTCCCACTATTGGCAGCTTGGGAGACTCTCTCTCATTTGGGGGGGCACCCTTGCTGCAAAGAGTGGGGTTCGTAGCCTGGGGATCCATCTGGACCCAGCGCTCACCATGGAAACACAGGTGGCGTCGGTGGTCCGCTCCGCCTTTTTCCATCTTTGGCGGATAGCCCGGCTGCGACCTTATCTCGACATGGGGGCGCTCACTACCTTGGTGTATGCGCTCGTAATCTCTAGATTAGACCACTGTAACGCGCTCTACGTGGGGCTACCTTTGAGGTTGACGTGGAAACTCCAAGTGGTGCAGAATGCAGCGGCCAGACTCCTTAGTGGAGTGAGAAAATTCCATCATATTTTCCTATTCTAGCCGCGTTGCATTGGCTGCCCATTCGGTTCCGCATTGACTTCAAAGTTCTGATGCTTACGTATAAAGCCCTAAACAGTTTAGGGCCTCGATACTTGGCGGAACACCTACTCCCACCAAGTTCTACCCGTGTCACTCATGTGAGCCAGGAGGTGAGGCTAAGGAGCCTGACACTGAGGGAGGCCCAGAAGGAAAAGACAAGAAACCGGGCCTTCTCGGCGGTGGCTGCTCGCCTCTGGAACAACTTGCCTCCTGAGATTCAAGCGGCTCCCTCGCTGGGCATCTTTAAGAAACAACGTGGATGTTTCAGCAGGCCTTCCCTTCAGCTAACCCCAGCTAATCCCTGATGTTTTCCTTTTCTCTCTTTACTGTGAGTCACTCTGTTTTCCATCTTGTTGCAGCTGTTTATTTATAATAATTCATGTATTTATATATTTTATGTTGTACGCCGCCTAGAGTGGTCGTAACTGACTAGATAGGCAGGATATAAATTCTATTATTATTATTATTATTATTATTATTATTATTATTATTATTATTATTATTATTATTATTATTATTATTATTATTATTATTATTATTATTATCATCATCATCATCATCATCATCATCATCATCATCATCATCATCATCATCATCAATAATAATAATAATAATAATAATAATAATAATAATAATAATAATAATAATAATAATAATAATAATAGGAAGGTCTTTATATAAGCCAGAGAAGAATTTGGAAGGTGGTGGTGAGTATTATTATTAAAGCTCACCTGTCCTTTGATGTGGTATTTTATTAGATGCTCCAAAGAACTCTAACCATACTACCTCTGGAACTTTGTGACCTGATATCCTAATGGAGTCAAAGAAGGCCAGTAAAATAGTGGGCAGTAAGGATGATGACGATACTAAAATGGATTTCGACCAACAAACCATCTCCACTACGATACCTTTATCCTTTTGCTGTTTAACAGAGGAAGGGAACCATCCAGTGTTCTGAAGCAGGGACTGTGAGATCCCAACAGGATTACACAGTCACAAATTTTAAAAATAATCTTGAACCTTTCACTTTCTGCTCACTCTTAACCTTACGCTTTTGCCAACCTTCACCCACTCTTTCCAAGGTGGCAATTACAATGAAATGTCACAGCTAAGTCGCCTTTTAGCAAGGATCTCTCTTTCTACTCCCCTCGCTTGAGCCATAAATATCTCCACTTCAAAGTCCGTTTCATGTGCCTCCAGACCGAAAATATAAGATAAAATAATAGAACGGTGCCTTTTTTGTGACACTTCCCTTTATATCTGGAGCTGCCATTAGCTAGACAAGTGTAAGTGTATTAGTCCCCTGCTGACAATTTCTTCTGTGAAAATAATCCCATTAAAGCCAAGGAATTCTTAAGAATGAGGGTATTCCCCCGTCACACAGATATGGGTACCCACATGTACACTTGAGCCAACAGGCACACATTTAAGCCTGGATAAGCTTTGGGAATTTCCATGACAAACTTAGCAGAACATTGCCAGCATATCTAGTTCTATTTCTACTTAGGAGTACTGGATAGCTCAGTGGTTTAGACATGTAGCTACAGAGCCAGTGCTTGGGATTTCAATTCCCAACTGTTACTCCTTGACAGAGGGTGGACTCCATCATCCATAGCGTCCCTTCCAGCTCTGCAGTTCTAAGATGGTGATGATGATGATGACCTTCATTGCTGCTTTATAACTTTAGCATCTCTTGAGGAAGAGCAAGTTGGAAACATACCTAAAACTGCAGTAATCTTTTCATCTTGCAAAAAAGAACATTTTAATTCCAAAACAGCTGCAACCGGTGAAGAAGCTTGCTAGGAAAACTGCCAGCCACTACAGCATGCAAAAGTCACAGGGGGGGGAACTTCTCATCTTCACTTTTTGGCATGCTAGCACACCTCAAAGGATGTTGTGCTTAATTAGTATATCCCAGCTTATGAGGATCTGCACTCACCTGTGACAGGATAATAACGCACCCAGGAAATGTGTGGTTGCACAATGCTGGATCACACCGACAGCTCTTCGAACACCACCACAAGAGTGAAGGCAGGGAAGTCCTCCTGGTTAGTTTTGGCTAGCACATCGCCTAACTCACCATTTCATTAGAACAGCATATAAACAATGACCCAAATCTTGCATGATTTACACTGGCATAGGAGAAATGATGTCACCATTGTGGCAGATTACCACAGCACGAGTCCCTGCTGTGATACCTAGTTGTTCCTCATTGTGTGTGAGCTGAGTAGCTTCATGCGCTGCTCAAAATCCATGCAAGGGACTCTTTAATTAGCATCAACTGCTATATAGAGAATCCCCATTTGGATGATGTGATAGATTCTGCTGTGGTTATGTCATTTTCCTATCCTGGTGCATAGCATAGCTCACATCGAGAATGAAAGGAACTACAACAAACTAGTCATTTGCAAGTATTTACTTCCACACTCTGTGAAAAATAATAAAAAGAAATACATTCATGGCATTTTCATCTGAACTGTATTATAATATACAGTATATCCTATATGTTCTATTGATTAAACAGCAACAACGGTTGCCTTGAACTTCCATTAAGCATAGAATTAGAGTCCTTGGGAGTATAATAGAGCCAGTGAACATCAGTTTTCACTCATCAGGCCTGCCAACAATGCTGTTGACATGATATAAATGCCAAAGTGACACAGTAGACACAAGTCAAGAACAATTGGTGTTGTTTTTTTCTTTGGCTTGTGAAATACTTGTTCAGATAAGAAGCCACTGGAGCTTTTCTGTACAGTATGTATAACAAAGTATTATAGCAGAATTCTGTTTTCAAATATCCTACGTTTGGATATTATCCATTTCAAAAACATCAACCATGTAAACTGGGTATAACTGCAGCAGGTCCAGTGGGACAATTTCATGCCCACCCTGGGTCCCTCTGGATCGCTGCCTTCTCAAATAAACCCCCCAACGACCACTACCTCAAGGCTCAAAACCTACTGGCATTTACAGTGGGGTCTTGACTTGAGAACTTAATCCGTATTGGAAGGCAGTTCTCAAGTCAAAATGTTCTCAGGTCAAATCTGCATTTCCCATAGGAATGCATTGAAAACCATTTGATCCATATCGGCTCTTTTCCGTCCATAGAAACTAATGGGAAGCTGCTATTCCGCCTTCGACCACTAGAGGGGGATATTTTGTTTCTTTTTTTTTTTCTTAGGTCAAGAAAGGTTCAGGGAAGGCAGGGAAAAGACAGTCCAGGCAGTCTGAAGACTGTTTCCCAATCCACTCTCTAAACGCTGGGAGGAGTGAGGAAGCAGACAGGCACCCTTTTCACTGGCCAACAGTTAACTAAAAGTTCACATTTTGCACTTTCCCTGCCTCCCACGTGGTTTTTTTTCAGTTCTTAACTCAAATCTAAGTACGTAACTCAAGTCAGTATTTTCCTATGAGAGTGGTTCTTAAGTCAAAATGTTCTTAACTCAAGCCGTTCTTAAGTCAAGACCCCACTGTATAATATTGATTAAAGCTACGGAGGCCAAGGTTCAAATCTCCACAAACCTATGAAGTGTTCCCAGGTGATTTAAGCACACCGTGTTTTTTTCAAACTAACTTACCCTACAAAATTGCTCTAAGGATTAAGTGGGAAAGGCAGCAGGGCTCTGTAGATGGCCTTCAAGCTTCTAGGACAAGAGATAAGTGTAATTAAGTATAATTGTCAAAGACTCACTCTATGTTGCTATGTATCCAGTGACAGGTGTTCGTCCTCCATATGACCCATGTAAGGCTATTCCTCTTCCCCTCTTTTGCTTCTATGTAACTTCAGCATGGACAAACGAACCTGAGATATTAAAATGTAATTTGCTCAGATCTTTGACTCCAGGGCGAATGCTAAGATGCTGCCATCAGCCAGAAAATTTGTGATCTAATTTCGAAGCAGTGAGGCATGCTGCCTATTCTCTATGCTACTCGGGGAAAACAGAGCCATGCGCCTTCCCTCTCTTGTTTTATATGATCCTGTAAAATATTTCCCTTTAATGCAATAAACAGTGTCCTTCGTTGCTTTGCAATCTGTGTCAGGCAAACGTATGGATGAGGGCAAGCTCAAGTGCCAGAGGGCTTTTGGAGCCTTTTAAAAGGTGACGAGCTCAAGTTTAAAGATGTGAAAGGAATATCTTCTCCACCAGTTTGTCCGTCTGTCCATCTGTCTGTCTCTCCTTCCTTCCTGCCTGCCTGCACTTAACCCACACTTTCTGAACTCACTGTCCTGAGACTGGACAGCCAATGCTAATGGTAACTATAATAGTGAGGATAAATAATTTTTGATGGCAGTACCTATGTTTGAGGTAAGTTAGCTTCTACTGAATCAGTAACACTCAAACAAATCTTTGGGTAGCTGGGAATCCTGGTTTCCCCAGGACATTCTGAGATGCATTTCCAGCAGCCGAGGGTGTGTGTGTCATATCCCTAGTTAGTACACAACAGTCCCTTTATCTCTCCAAGAGCTTCCTTTCTGTCACTGTGGCAGGAACATTAGCAAGGGATACAAACATCATTCCAGCACCAAAATGTTTGGGCAGTATATTAACAAGTGAGGAATACGTACTAGGTTTGCATGGTGGATAAGGGTCATACCTTTGGACACCTTTTGCATTTTTAACAAAATGCCGTGTTAAAATTCCATCCCCTGAGCAGCTCGTGGTGTTGCCTGAACTCACGGTTCCTGCTGAAGCATGCCCCCCCCCCGCCTGCTTCCCCCAGTCCCTAAAAAGCAATTTAGTTTGAAAAGACATGAAATTGGTTTCCTCCAGTAAATATTTATGCATTTGACTTCACCTTTTGAACACATTTGTTCAGAGCAGAGGTAAAAACATCCCAGGGCGAGGTGAGGAAGTTGATCCAGAACATGTGCTTGAGACAGCTTGTGTGTTGATGCCTTCAAAACAGCCTTCTGAAAACACAGGCTATAATTAGTGTCTGAAAGTAACATCATGGTTGCTTGAGGCAGCCCAGAGAATTACCTCCTTAGTGTCGGATGTTTTGCAACGTTGCATGCTGCTTCGAGTAGGTGTGGCTGGAAGGGACCTTTTGTGGACTGGGATGACTGTCAATACTAACGGAGTGTTCCTTCTTGTTTCTGAATTGAAAGCGAGCCTTGCCTCTCCACTCTGTACCCTTTTCCTTATTTATTTATTGTATTTATACCCCGCCTATCTAGCCAAACGACCACTCTAGGCGGCTTCCAACATACAAACACAACATATAAAATATAACAAAATATTTATACATTAATGTACAAATTATTCAAGATTAAAAAAAAAGAAAAAATACAAGAAGAAAGAAAGAAGAAAAAGAAAAGAGAATCAGGTATTAACTGGAGGGAAGGCCTGCATAAACATCCAAGTTTTCAATTGTTTTTTTTTAAATTGCCCAGTGAAGGGGGCTGCACGAATCTCTGGAGGAAGATTATTCCAGAGGCAAGGAGACACCGCTGAGAAGGCCCGGTTTCTGGTTTTTTCTTCTGTTTCTTCTGTTCGAAGCAGTAGTTCTTTGTTTGCTGGTGATATGTTTGCAACTGTAAGTAATGAAATGTATTTATTCTTTCTCCTACAAATGTCTCAGGGTGAGTTATTGACACGGAAGTACCAGTTAATGAGAAAGTTGTGGCTATTCTTTTCTGTGAGTGTCTGTAGTCTACTGTGCAGCACAAGGAATTATACCAAAAATTCAAAACTCTGCAAAACTTAGTACAATTGCATGCTTCTAGAAATGTTTACTGTTACGTCATGCATAGTGGTATATGTTTGGGGGCAGAAACAGGGACATAATTCTGTACTTTTTTTCAGAGCAAAAGCAGTGAGACATCATCTGCCTAGGCATCAAATAAGTTGGCAGGTTGATCTTCTTTAGTAAGTGAGTGATTAAAGGGTTTCAAGTTTTACTTTCTGTCTTTTGCAACAGCATGTAGGAAATCAGAAATACAGAGCCCAGTTAAGAAAAGGATGGTTATTTATCTTTTTGTTTCTAGAATTCCTATTTAATGTTATCAATTTCAGTAGTGTTTTTTAATACTATTTGCATATCTAATTTAAAAGTTACAGGTGGCATATCTACAGAACGCTCTTTTGTTAATGTTCAGTGTTGAGTGGATGCAGTTAGAAGTGATGCTGAGGTCACTGGAGTTTCCTCACAGCTAACTAGGGATATGATAGCAATCTTGCTGATCCTCTCTCTCTCTCTCTGTATGTGTATGCTATCATGATAAGCTTCTACCAAAATTTACCTCGGCACATGCTTCTAATTACACATCCTTTGAAATGTGAAGGTTCACATGTAGCTCACTGACATGTAAATATTAGAAATAAGCCATGAGAGGATTGTAACTTAATAATAATCTTAGAACTGCAATGCTGGAAGGGACCCTATGGATTGTCAAGTCCAGTCCTTGTCAAGGAGACACAGGAGGGAATTGAACTTCCAACCTCTGGCTCCTCAGCCAGAGACCTAAACCACTGAGCTATCCAGCAGTTCTTACCTTTTCATCAAAGGGGATACTGATTAAATATAGACTGGAAACTATGAGAGCAGTTACAAAATATATGAGATTAGGAAATCAAGTGACTTCAACACAGAATGGAGACGACGGTGATTAACCTAATGAAGCTTGGCTGAACAAGTAGGTTGTATAGTCCATAACCAGCAAGTAAGCAGAGGAAAACAGTCAGGGAAGGAATGGCTGATACATAAGGAAAGAGGGAGGCAGCTTTGGAACTGGGATGTTGCTTTTCATCATTGTTTTCACAGGCTCTGGTTGCTTAAGAGGGTCTGCCTTGTTTTTAAGCAAAGCTGGCCAGACCACATCTCCACTTCAGAACACACTGTCTTCAACTGCCCTAGAAGGTGATTGACTGGTTGGCAATGACAACAGCAAACTGTAAACCACCACCAGGGCTGCGGCCATGTGTTGTGTGTTAGTGAGAGAGCAAGAGGGCCAGGAAGGCAGAACACAGCAGCCATGGCAGGGAACCCTTTGGAGGGAAAATGGTCCCATTTGCCACTCCTGGTGCCCTGCTGCCCGAAACAACCCTCCCGCCATGCTTAGCAATGAAGCCGGTCTTGCAGTTAACCAAGAAGACCCCCTATGGCTTTAAAGCAATGGCTCTCAAAGTGTGTGCCACAGTGCCCCACAGCCTTCGTAATGCCCTATGGTTCCCTGTTGCACCGCCAGACAAGCCAGGAACGAGGCAGAAGATTCTCTTTGTTTTTTAACCGAGCTAGCAGTGCTCCTCCTCCTCCTCCTCCTGTTTCATTTCTAGCTCCTTCGGGCTTCTTTGCTTCCTGCTCTGTCCCAACCCCAACCCACCACTCCTCCTGGTCTGCCAGGGGAGCCCCGAGTCCAAAATTTTGGGGAACCACTGCTTTAGAGTGTATGTGATACCAATTTTCACTGTTGTTGTTACGTGTAGTCAAGTCACCTCTGACTTATGGTGACCCTATGAATGGTGAACCTCCAAAATGTTTTCAATTGCCCCACTGAGCTCTTGCAAACTCAAGCCCATGACTTTCTTTAGGGAGTCAATGTGTCTCACATTTGGTCTTCCTCTTTTCCTGCAGCCTTCCATGTTTCCCAGTATTGCTGTCTTTCCCAGAGAATTCTGCCTTCTCATCTTTTCATACCTACTCCATAATTACAAGTAAGTATATGATGAATTCTCATTTCACTCTTTACTTTTTCTAAGACAGGCTATCTCAACACAGCATCTCACTCCCCTCACTAGATTTCTCACCTCCAGTGCAGTCTGCAAAATGTCACTGCCCAGAACTGCTCTCCTTTTCCCTTTGTGAAGCATGTCACAGACACATAAAGCAAGCACAGAAGGATGGGCTGATTGTGCCCCAGATCAGAAACAACCCATCCGTACATCTTATTTTGAAAGGTCCATGCAACAAGAATACAAGTTGCCACCGTTTTGAACAAATCGCATAATTTGTGCAAATTATACAAATTGGACAAATTACGCAAATTTCTCGAAAGCATGTGCAAGACCACCTGACCCTGTTGTCTTTCCAAAAAGGAGAAAAAAGTGTGTTTCTCATACTTCCACAAGAGAAGTGGGGATATACATCACAGTCTTAAACTAACATGTGTGTATATGGATGAGGAGCCCTGACATGGAGGTTAAACCTCACTCATCCAGAATGTTAAATGGGGCAAAAACTCACATTCAGCATTCATCCTGAGGATGAACGCTGGAGGACAGACTAGAAATGTGGCCCAGGTACTTCGTTGTAGATTATTTACAAGTCTAAACGGCTTTAAATCCAAGTTACAGTGTTTTTTTATAAAAATCCACTTACAACATCAAGCAAGAATGTGGCCAACAGAACTCTGCAAATTTCTTTCAAATCATTTTCGTTCTCATTCATTTCTCCAAAAAAAAAAAAAAAAAAAAAAAGGAACAAGCCACTCCCTACCCCAAGTTACCTCCTTCCTACCATTTCCTACAGAAAATTAAATTGGAAAATTTGCACAGTGGCTACATTCCCCAGCTGTGTAATTTAGTGGCACATGGCACTTCCATAAAGCCATTTTATGCAGTGGCGGCTTGCTCATCACACACATAAGTATAAGCTGCAACCCTCTTCTGAAAATAGTGCGTTCAAAGGCTTGCACGAAAATAAAATTAAAAAAACGCTGCCGATTGTGGCTTGAAAATTGCAGAACCATATTATATCTTTATTTCAAATTGTACTGATTAAGTCTTTCAGAGACCCTGCCCATTTAGCAGAGATAATTAGGTATATTATAAAAGCCCTCGTATTATAAAATAAATACATATTTTAAAAATAGAATTAAGTAGCCCTTTTCAGCAGCAAGTCCCTGGGACGAGAACACGTTTGGGAATGTTTGTAGAACATGAGTGCCATCCAGTGGCCGGAAGGGAAAAGAGCTTTATAGCACAAGCAAAGGCTTCTAGTTGATAAGCCTGACAAACTCTAATTTGTCAGTGCTTCAGGCTGGATGCCCAACTGTTCATTGAAACCAGGGGGTGGGGGGTACAGCTCTGTATTCCAGGCTCAGGTTATCCCACTCCTGCCTGCCTCCTTGCCCCAGAAAAAGGTCACACTAAGCCTATGATTGCCCTTACACAATTGTGTAAGCCAATATCACTCTAAATAAATGAATGAATAGTAAACAGTCAAAATGTTTGCTGGCTGGATTGCCCAGTGGTTCAAGTATCTGGGTGTGGAACCAGAGGCTGGAAGTTCAATTCCCCACAGTGTCTCCTGCAAAACAGAGCCAGCCTGTATGGCTTTGGGCAAGCTGCACAGTCCCAGGGCACCCCCAGAAGAAGGGAATGGGAAGGCACTTCTGAGTACTCTGTAGGTGGAAAACGCTGAAAAGAGTCACTGTAAGTCAGAACTGATTTGTGACAGCACATGATTATTATTAAACAGTCAAAAGGTCTTGCAACAATTTAAAAGCCAGAAATAAATTACATATCTTTACCATTGTCACTTTTACTTTTTTCCAAGGCATTAGAATCTATCAAAAGGAAGTTAAAAAAAATGGGTGGCCACACAGTGGAGGTTTCGCTTAATTTGTCATTAAAATGTTTATATCCCACCATCCTTCAAGAGATTTCACAACAGAAGAATTTAAGAAGAATATGCACAGCATAAGTTATATCAGAACTCAAAAGAGTCTCAAAACAGGCCAAGCTGCCCAGGCCCTACAGGGTTTGGCTGAGAGCCACATTTTAACTTGGAGCTGAAATATAGGTACCCACTGGTACCATCAGGCCTCCGAGATTTGGGATTATCAATCCTACTAACAGCTACTGAGTATGAAAGATCTGTTTCACCTCTTGTGGAAGGCCACATGGTATTGCCACAATAACACATGAAAGAGAGGTTACCTACCTGTGACTCTGGTTCTTTAAGAGGTCATTTGTGAACTCACATAATACAATAGGGTAGTTCTTTCTCTGGAAAGAACTACCCTATTGTGTGAATTCACAGAGACCACAAAGAACTCATTTTTATGGGTAAAATGAATTTCTGAAGCAAGTCCTTTTTTCCTGTATATAATTGGGTCAATAGCTGGATTAGGCTATAGAGACATGCTGACCAGTAACTTGAATTAACCATATTAACATTTATTTAAAATGTATTTGCAACCTAAAATAATTACTTATGATATTTTATCACTAGGGTGTTTTTTTTTTTCAGTACATACTTAACTCCTGCAGACTAGGATGGAATGTTTTAATCCTACATATAGTTTCAGGTCTCCTTGCATAATACACATAATGACCTACAATTTCAGCATTCAACAACATTGTCACTGGAAATGCAAGAATAAAGTGTGGAGAAGACAGTTAAGTTATAAAGCCTCTAAAAAAGGTACAGCCCCCCCCCCAGCCCTTCCAGCTGCGGTATTGGGTGTCTGAAATGCCAATCCAGAATCTCCTGATGGGCCAGAGCTTCTGATCGGCACCAGCAGACTGCAGAGATGGCATAGAGAGGCCCCAAAAAAGAGTGATGAATTGACAAATATAGACAAATTGACAAAAAAAGCTGGGCAAATATTCATCACTTTGTAGTCATTGAGGACTCCCGAATTGAAACATACAATGAGGCATCACAAGACGAAATTAATTCATTCCACGTATTGCAAAAATTTCATCTTGCAAAGCATGGTACTAACAGTTGTGCGAATTAAAACAAACCCCCCAAAAAGGAAAAAAAATTCATCTTGCGAAACACGGCCATAGAAAAATTAGTCTTCCAAGTCACCAAAAAATTGCAAAACGCTTTCGTCTTTTGAGTTTTTCGTTGCGTGAGGCATTCGTCTAGCGAGGCACTGTACAAAGCGATGAATATATGACACATCAGCTATATTTGTTGAAAATTGTGGTTTGTTTTTATATTCATCCCCATCTCTACTCTTATGCTATTTCCTTTCTGCTCCTTGTTTTCAAACAAATACTAGCTATAGATATTTGTACTTTTATATTATGTTATTATCTTGTATTCTTATTCTGGGTGAGAAGCTCAGAATATGTGTCCCCATGTTGAGCTAAGTTTGGCTGAGGTAGAGGAACCATGAAAGGTTCAACATCACCTCATTCGCTTCATTAATTTTTAAAAGGACTCAGGCCCCCTTTGGTCAAATTCCAAAATTGGATAAACTGTTCCAGAGGTAAACAATATGAATCAGGTTGTGAGCCCAAGTTTCCAAAGGCTGCAGCAGATCAAATACTGGTTTAAATGGGGGAGGGGTGGTTGAAACTGGAGGTGACCAAGCATCCATTCTCAATCTTGATTTTTGGAGTTGCAGCCTCCACCACCCCCAAAAAAACCCCCATTACTCTTCAGCAGCAGAGTGGCCATTTCTATTTCTAATAGACATATATGTATCTGCCCTAAGGGAGACTGTATCTGGCTTTATCTTACTTACCTCTCTGCTACAGCATTGTTATAATGACACACAGAAACACATCATGAAAGGAGGAAAAGAGAGTCCCGTCTAGAATCTGTCTTCTTTGAAAACCGTCCTTCCTGCAGGTTCGTAGAGAAGCTGGCCCTGCTGATAAGGCCAGGATGAGGTCTGTTTTTTGCTGTCCGTCTCCCACTGCCTTTGAAGGGTTAAATCATCCACTTCTTCAGCTCAGAGAAAGGAGTATTGTTGACAACCGCTCGCTGGAATAATAATGTCTTATTTAAAAAAAATTCTGTCCATAATAACCACTGCAAAAGGGGAATTATTAGCACACCGTTGCTAATGGCTCCCATGTACTCCCATTTGCTTCTTGATTTATAAAGTACTTACTGTGTAATAAGCTGCTTGCTTTTAATTAGCACTTTGCACAGACCAGGAAAGGTGGTGGCGGGGAACCTGCCTTTATCCTTTAGACACAGAAGATGGAACAAGTGCATGTGGCCAGCGATCCTCAAATGGTCCGTGCCCTTTGGACCTCTAATAAGAATATAATTGACTATTTTACAGGCTTACACATCATAGCCTGCTGAATTGTTACTAACGGTTGGTGAATGCTTCCATCCAACTCCATTCGTTAGCTATGGATTGACCTTGAACTGATCCAAACTCTCTCCCAGTTTCCACATGAAACTCTTTTGACTTCTCGCACTGAGAAAATATGAGAAGTGACAGAAATGGATACTTTTTCAGGCGTGCTGAATGTATGTCCAAGACAGAAGGAAATTGAAAGAGGGGATGTATTTTTACAAATGGTCTCGGTTTCCTGATAGTGTTGGAGTAACTTAGATTTAAACTAAAACATTTAGGGTAATCAAATAGTTTTTTAAAAAAGGTAGAAAGTTGATTTTGTTTTTATTGAAAAATGAATAGATTGGATGCTTGTATACTTAATATGAATAGATTGGATGCTTGTATATTCTGTGTTCTCCTATCCTTAAAACCTTTTTCCCATCCCTTCCGCTTCCATTTATCTTTTGTATTCCCTACCCTCTTCCTAGTTGTTTAAAAATAAAATATTTTTAAAAAAGAAATTCTTTTGACTTCTGATCAGCTTCTCATCACTGTCAGGGGCTGGCGTGTATGAGTTTCTTTATGACACAGTCTTTATGGCAGGAGTGGGCTCAAGATGGCCATCCATATGTTGTGAAACGCAACTACCAGCAGCCCTTAGTAGTACTAGCACAGATGGTAGGCCACGCATTTATTTATTTACTGAAAATATTTTTAGCCCACCTTTCTTCCTAAAAGGACCCAATGTGTTGCCACTCCTGCTTTAAGAAATTTAGTCAGACACTCCAAAAAGGATGGGAATTTTATCATTCTACCACTTCCAGTCCCAGGGATCACCCAAGGCAGGAGAAACCAGAAGAGATGCCGCTCTACTATCATTTCCCATTTCATTCCACGTGGTTTGGCTGGAAAGAAGAAGGGAATGTCCCCTCGGTCGGGAAGGCAGTTCGGGGAGGAGCTCCTCCTATGGAGTCTAATGGGTAGTGAGACTCCCCTACCTATAGACCACTGGGATGATTCCCAGGAAGGAATGCAACCCTCAGAGCATTCTCTTGTGCTTCCCAGATGATAAACATAGACAGAGGCACAATATAGAGGTAGGAAGACATCTCTTTTGCCTTCTGGTTTCTCCTCTCCAGTACCAAAAATCTGCCTGGGAAGGACCAGAATTATGAAAATCCCATCCTTACACACCAGTCATCAGCACACAAGGACGGTTGTCTAGGCTGGGCTGTAGGGAAAAGTGGGAGGGCCACCAGGAATACTACTTCAACTGAACTTTTCCTCTGACACTTTGTTGAATGATGATGACTTCAAAGTCCCAGGGCATGGCTGAAATGTCAAAGAAATGCGCTTCTGCTTTAGCTTTCCAGGCAGGAAGACTAATCTCATGTTGAATGATGATGCAAAAGAAGAAGAAAATTGATTTTTGTTAGTCATAGCCTTGATAGGTATCTCTACCCATTTCTGGCCAGCATTAATGCTTGCCTTCTAGCTCATGTTCACCCAGACTTCCAGCTTGAAACTACTGCAGAGTTTTGACATTTTGGTAATTAAACTTTCTGCAGCTGTGCTGCAGACGTGTAGGGATTTGCAGAGTAAAATAGCTACTAGTACTTAGGTAGTCCACCCCTTTCTCTCATTAACTGGCAGTTACAGTCCCTATGACTCACTCTGAGACATTAACGGCATAAGGAATAAAAATGTTCCATTTGCTTATAAAATTGGATAGATTAACATCAAACTATTAAACAACATGACTGCTTTTAACAACTCTGCTTCAGTATATTTTAACTGACATTTTCACCAACCACCATCAACGGGCATTAACAAGACTCCCAGAGAAAGAAGAACTCTCAGTAGAGAGGTGAGACTCTCTTTAAACTCTGACATAGGAGATAACTATTGGTTAACGCTGTCAGATTGACAGTCCCTCCCAGTCACTGGAAGGTGGCATGGAAAGTTGTAAACTCCAACAGAAACATGTCGGCGGAGCTCTTTCCAATAATCAGCTTAGTTGTTGAAAAGGACCCAAAATACAATCTTTCTCAGAGGTACTAGGATGATTCAGGAGGTAGAGATAAGATAGGTAACAGGATGAAGCCGAGGTAATTCAACTGTGGGGTTGAAGTGTCAGGGAAGTAGAGCCAGGCTGAGTTCAACCATTTTCATGTCAGCAGCTTATTGTGACTTTTAATTCTCTGTACAGTTAACAAAAACTAATGTATGCTCTAAAATCTGTGGCAGGAGATGCTTTAATCCTCTCTACATTTTAAAGTGCTGTTAGTTTATTATTCCTTTGATTGCTTTCTCCTTGGTTTTTTATTATATTGTACTGTCTTCGTGGATTGCTGCCTTGTCGTGGCGAAGGGGCTTGAGTAACTCAGAGAAGCTATGGGCTATGCCGTGCAGGGACACCCAAGACGGACACAGGACATAGTGGAGAGTTCCGACTAAACGCAATCCACCTGGAGTAGGAAATGGCAAGCCACTCCAGTATCTTTGCCAAGAACGCCCCATGATCAGAAACAAAAGGCTAAAAGATATGACGCTGGAAGATGGGCCCCTCAGGTCGGAAGGCGTCCAACATGCTACTGAGGAAGAGCGGAGGACAAGTACAAGTAGCTCCAGAGCTAATGAAGTGGTTGGGCCAAAGCCGAAAGGACGCTCAGCTGTGGACGTGCCTGGAAGTGAAAGGAAAATCCAATGCTGCAAAGAAAAATACTGCATAGGAACCTGGAATGTAAGATCTATGAACATTGGGAAGCTGGAGGTGGTCAAACAGGAGATGGCAAGAATAAACATCGACATCCTGGGCATCAGTGAACTAAAATGGACAGGAATGGGCGAATTCAGCTCAGATGATTATCATATCTACTATTGTGGACAAGAATCCCGTAGAAGGAATGGAGTAGCCCTCATAGTCAACAAAAGAGTGGGAAAAGCTGTAATGGGATACAATCTCAAAAATGATAGAATGATGTCAATACGGATCCAAGGCAGACCATTCAAAATCACAATAATCCAAGTTTATGCACCAACCAGCATTGCTGAGGAGACTGAAATTGAACAATTCTATGAAGATTTACAACACCTTCTAGAACTGACACCAAAGAAAGATGTTCTTCTCATTCTAGGGGACTGGAATGCTAAAGTAGGGAGCCAAGAGATAAAAGGAACAACAGGGAAGTTTGGCCTTGGAGTTCAGAACGAAGCAGGACAAAGGCTAATAGAGTTTTGTCAAGAGAATAAGCTGGTCATCACAAACACTCTTTTCCAACAACACAAGAGGCGACTCTATACATGGAAATCACCAGATGGGCAATATCGAAATCAGATTGATTATATTCTCTGCAGCCAAAGATGGAGAAGCTCTATACAGTCAGCAAAAACAAGACCTGGAGCTGACTGCGGTTCTGATCATCAGCTTCTCATAGCAAAATTCAAGCTTAGACTGAAGAGATTAGGAAAAACCACTGGGCCACTCAGGTATAATCTAAACCAAATCCCTTATGAATACACAGTGGAAGTAAAGAACAGATTTAAGGAACTAGATTTGGTGGACAGAGTGCCTGAAGAACTTTGGATAGAGGCTCGTAACATTGTCCAGGAGGCAGCAACGAAAACCATCCCAAAGAAAAGGAAATGCAAGAAAGCAAAGTGGCTGTCCAACGAGGCCTTAGAAATAGCAGAGAGGAGAAGGGAAGCAAAATGCAAGGGAGATAGGGAAAGTTACAGAAACTTGAATTCAGACTTCCAAAGAATAGCAAGGAGAGACAAGAGGGCCTTCTTAAATGAACAATGCAAAGAAATAGAGGAAGATAACAGAAAAGGAAAGACCAGAGATCTGTTCAGGAAAATTGGACATATTAGAGGAACATTCTGCGCAAAGATGAACATGATAAAAGACAAAAATGGGAGGGACCTAACAGAAGCAGAAGACGTCAAGAAGAGGTGGCAAGAATACACAGAGGAATTATATCAGAAAGATTTGGATATCCCGGACAACCCAGACAATGTAGTTGCTGACCTTGAGCCAGACATCCTGGAGAGCGAAGTCAAGTGGGCCTTAGAAGGCCTGGCTAACAACAAGGCCAGTGGAGGTGATGGCATTCCAGTTGAACTATTTAAAATCTTGAAAGATGCTGCTGCTAAGGTGCTACATTCAATATGCCAGCAAGTTTGGAAAACTCAACAGTGGCCAGAGGATTGGAAAAGATCAGTCTACATCCCAATCCCAAAGAAAGGCAGTGCCAAAGAATGCTCCAACTACCGTACAATTGCACTCATTTCGCACGCTAGCAAGGTTATGCTCAAAATCCTACAAGGTAGGCTTCAGCAGTATGTGGACCGAGAACTCCCAGAAGTACAAGCTGGATTCCGAAGAGGCAGAGGAACTCGAGACCAAATTGCTAACTTGCGCTGGATTACGGAGAAAGCCAGAGAGTTCCAGAAAAATATCTACTTCTGCTTCATTGACTATGCGAAAGCCTTTGACTGTGTGGACCACAGCAAACTATGGCAAGTTCTTAAAGAAATGGGAGTGCCTGACCACTTTATCTGTCTCCTGAGAAACCTATATGTGGGACAGGAAGCAACAGTTAGAACTGGTCATGGAACAACTGAGTGGTTCAAAATTGGGAAAGGAGTACGGCAAGGCTGTATATTGTCCCCCAGCTTATTTAACTTATATGCAGAATACATCATGCGGAAGGCTGGACTGGAAGAAACCCAAGCCGGAATTAAGATTGCCGGAAGAAATATCAACAACCTCCGATATGCAGATGATACCACTCTGATGGCAGAAAGTGAGGAGGAATTAAAGAACCTTGTAATGAGAGTGAAAGAGGAGAGTGCAAAAAATGGTCTGAAACTCAACATCAAAAAAACTAAGATCATGGCCACTGGTCCCATCACCTCCTGGGAAATAGAAGGGGAAGATATGGAGGCAGTGTCAAATTTTATCTTCCTGGGCTCCATGATCACTGCAGATGGAGACAGCAGCCCTGAAATTAAAAGGCGCCTTCTTCTTGGGAGGAAAGCGATGACAAATCTGGACAGCATCTTGAAAAGCAGAGACATCACCTTGCCAACAAAAGTCCGAATAGTCAAAGCTATGGTTTTTCCTGTCGTGATGTATGGAAGTGAGAGCTGGACCATAAAGAAAGCAGACCGCCGAAGAATTGATGCCTTTGAATTGTGGTGCTGGAGGAGGCTCTTGAGAATCCCCTGGACTGCAAGGAGAACAAACCTATCAGTTCTAAAGGAAATCAACCCTGAGTGCTCACTGGAAGGACAGATCCTGAAGCTGAGGCTCCAGTACTTTGGCCATCTAATGAGAAGAAAAGACTCCCTGGAAAAGACCCTGATGTTGGGAAAGTGTGATGGCAAGAGGAGAAGGGGACGACCGAGGATGAGATGGCTGGACAGTGTCTGCGAAACAACCAACATGAACCTGACACAACTCCGGGAGGCAGTAGAAGACAGGAGGGCCTGGCGTGCTCTGGTCCATGGGGTCACGAAGAGTCGGACACGACTAAACGACTAAACACACACTGTCTTCGTATTCTTATTTTAATGTTCTCAGTTTAATTTGTTTTACCAAATCTGCCTGCATGTATAAGCCATACATATCCTAACCTACTTGTGTTGAAGGTTCAGGTATGAATCAAATCATTTGGCTCCGCCATAAATTCTACCACAAGAGGCAAAACGGAGGGTTGCCTCATCTCGGGATTTTGACCTGCAGCCTTAGAAAATGGGATCAGCCTGACAGCCTGGCAACCTTACATTTCTGGATTCATTTGTACGGTTCCAAGACATACCATTTAGATGTGGTTAGAACTACCTTTCTCTTTTGCATGATTGTGCATATTCTGGAATGCTCCTGATGGTGCTCGAGTCTACACACTTTATCACACACACAATTTTGGAATTGCTACTGAAAAGTCCACCCTCTGTGGCATCAAGAAGAACTGCACCCTATGATGTCACAAGTGTCCATTCACATTTATCTAATTGCAATTAAGAATCTAGAAAAGACCATCAAGTGTAAGGATGTGTCGTCATCCACACTATTGTATTTCAAATCACCAATATATAGGTGTGAAAGCTGGATAGTAAAGAAAGCTGGCAGGGAAACAATTTCATTTGGCAGAGTAAGGCATGTTTTAGGCAGGAAAATTAGGCGTCATCAAAGAGTAGCAAATTGCAGAACTTGGAAAAGAAAAGAAAGTTAGTATGTTAGTCCGCTTTGTTAAAGACTCCTAGAATCTCACAGATAACATGGCCACTAGCTTCTGAATCTGCTTTGGGCTTAGAAACAAGTCAATCAACACAGATATGGCATTATGTCCAAATCAAACAAGATAGAGAGCTTCACGTTTATGAAAGGAGACATCATAAGCAGTAAATGAGGTATGATTGTTCTCTAACAGCTTCCATAACTTTGCAAGTTGCCAGTTACCTTGGCTTGGCATCTTGATCTGGGTACTGGGAGGAAATAATGGACTTTGTCTCCATTTCGGTATTGCAAAGATAGTACCTTTGAGGATGCATTTCTAGTAGGATAAAATCACCCTCTGATTACAAGCTGGCTATCTTCTCTAAAGGAAGCCATAGGCATGTGTTTGGAAGAGCTGAGCAAGACTGTTAAGAACAGGACATTTATTCATACAGTCATTATAAGTCAGGGACAACTTAGTGGTGCATTTCTACCACTCCTACGACTAGTACAACGACTATGATGACAACGACAATGACTACTATTACTACTCCAGAACATTTACAGAGGAATAACTAGCCCAATCCCCCATCGGTGCTTTCCCCCTATGAAAAGTTACATGTGTAACTAGGAGAAATTCTTGCCTGCCTGCAGGGTCCAGCTGTGACCACGGACCCTGATATTCCAGAGTTCTAGCTGCTGTGCTGAGCCTACGTGCTCAGTTGCTCTTTTTTTCAGAGCAAAAGCAATGGGGAAAAGGGAGGTGGATGGTCTCTGATTCCTCTCTATCATGTTGACAACAACCAGATAGACAGTGACCGAATAACGCTTGGGTCTTGACATCTCAGGGAACAAGGTGCTGGTGAACTGACAACTTTAGGCAAAAGACTTCAATTTCCTAGAACAGAAAAATCAGTAGGCATAATCCCATACCTATTTTCCTGGGAGTAGGCTATGGTCATAGAGTTTATGACTTATTGATCATCTCTCGATGTTAAGAAGGTTTGTTAATTTAAAGATTGGCCCTAGACACTTTTTGGGTGATTACCAGTAGACCTTTGAATGTTTTGTACATGAAGATTCTGGAGGTTCTCTGCAGCACGAAGTTACCTTTGGCCTAGTCCTTATTCCTCCAGTCTGTTTGTGAACTGTAAAACATCACACACACACCCAACCAAACTCAGTGGGACTTACTTTTGAGTAGACACAGCTAGACATGCACTGTTGTTTTCTTTCATGAAGCGGTTGTACAAGATTGCACCAGCTCTAAATACTGTACAGTCTAGTAAGGATTCCCCACTGTGTATTCCAGGAGAAGAGCCAATTTGTGTTGCCTTGGGCAAAGCTGCTCAGTCCCAGGGCACCCCCAGTAGAAGAGAATGTTAAAACACTTCTGCGCACTCAGTACTTAGAATATCTTGGGAAGGGTTGCTGTAAGTCAGAATCAACTTGATGGCACATAAATATTATTATATTAAAGGAGTGGGTACATGTGATAGTTCCAATAGAAAGAGAAGTCTCAAAATTTTACCATTGGTCTGGGAGAGAGGGTGGTAATTTTAGGGGAAGGTTCTAGTTAGAGATAGGCGCAAACCTCGGTTTCGAGGTATGTACCGGTTTGTGCACATGCCACTATGGGTGCTGTGTGTTCCCTTCCCCTGCCTCCCCAGCTAGATTCCCCACTCACCAGTCAGAATGCACTCCTCTCTTCCTCCTCTTCAACTATTTGACCAGTCTCAAGGCCTTTCCTGCCCCGCCTCCTTGGCTGATCGCCCACTCAGACAAGAAGGTAGGATAGGCAAACCCATGCTCCTGCCAGGATTGGTTGAGTAGCCAAAGAGGAGGAGGAGAGGTGTGTGCCCTGAATGGTGAGTGGATCATTACCTAGGGAGGCAGGGAATGGGAACACACAGCACCACAGGTACAAACTGGTACAAACCAGCATGAACTCCAAACTGAGGTTTGTGCCCATCTCTACTTGTAGTAGGGGGGGAATTATTCACTGTAGAGGCAAGTCTTGATAACTAGTTATTTATTTCTTTTATTTTGTTGAGAAGAAAATTAAAGCAGCAATGTGAAAATCAATTTATCTTTACCTCGCCTTTTTTGGGGTAGCAATATCCTATTTAACACTAATCGTGTGTGCAATATTTATGTCTACATAAATAATTCAGTGGCTAATTAATCCAATTCTTTTATAATTACCTCCTAGAACAGCACAGAGCCTAAATCCCAGCATCTTAATTGCTACTTAATGGAGATATTTATGACATAGATTCTCGCAAATGATATAGGAGCTCTCACTTAATTTACACCAGAACCTAAGCAGCAAAAATCCAAATCTGGCATTTAAACGTATGAATATTTCCCGGCAGGGACGTGGGTGGGCTGGAAGAGAGAAGCTGGGTAAGATTCATGCTTTGACTTTTGTATCAGCATCAGTAATTCTCACACTGATAATAATAATAAAAAAACAGTGAGTTTGTGTGCTATGGGGAAGTTAGTCATTACAGCCTTGAAAGCAAGAGTGGCTCATGATCTGAGCAGAGTAGAGCACCAGACCTTGTAATGTAATACACCTCCCTCCCAGTCACAACTCATCAAGATAAAGGGCTATTCTAAAGATGAAGCAAATAGAATTGTAAGGGCATTGAGTCCAATTAATTTCTGAATGTAGGATCTGTTACACAGGATGCAACAACAGGATCTCACCCGTACTTCTGCTTTCATAATGTTGGCAAACAAGAAACTGCTGCCTGATGAGGCAATAGAGCCGGCCCGATCGTTTGTTTTAGGCAAGAAAATTAGGTGTCATCAAAGAGTAGCACATTGCAGAACTTGCAAAAGAAAAGAAAGTTAATATGTTAGTTCGCTTTGTTAAAGACTCCCAGAATCTCACAGATAATATGGTCACTAGCTTCTTAAACTGCTTTGGGCTTAGAAACAAGTCACTCAAGTCAGATATGGCATTATGTCCAAACCAAACAAGATTGAGAGCTTCACGTTTATGAAAGGAGACGTCATAAGCAGTAAATGAGGTATGATTGTCCTCTAACAGCTTCCATAACTTTGCAAGTTGCCAGTTAGCTTGGCTTGGCATCTTGATCTGGGTACTGGGAGGAAATCGAGTAGTCCAGATAGGCGGGGTATAAATCGAATAAACAAATAAATAAAATAAAAATAAATAAAATGATGAACTTTGTCTCCATGTTGTTATTGCAAGGATAGTGCCTTTGAGGATGCATTTCTAGTAGGATAAAATCACCTCCTGATTACAAGCTGCCCATTTTTTCTGTTTTGGAGACAACGGCTTAGAAACCTTCTCCAGAAGAAAATCTGAGCATAAGTAGAATCCTGTTTGATCACACTAGATATCTACCCTGTTTCCCCGAAAATAAGATCTAACCTGGAAATAAGACCTAGCATGATTTTTCAGGATGCTCGTAATATACCCCCAAAATAAGCCCCAGTTAAGTGAAACCCTGCCCTCCACCAGTGTGCAGCAACAAGAAGAAGAATGACATGACTGTATTTGAATAAATGTAGATGGCTCTACATGAAAAAAAATAAAACATCCCCTGAAAATAAGCCCTAATGTGTTTTTGGAGCAAAAATTAATATAAGACCCTGTCTTATTTTCAGGGAAACACGGTATACCAGCATCTCATTTGATATTGTCTGTCAACCAAATGACAATGGGAATAATACTGTATCCACTTCCACTGTTGCTCCAAAGGAACTGATACTCAGGGGCATTCAGTCTCTAACCGATGTCTACAGAAAGCCATCTCAGTAAGACCACTGATGGACTTACTTTCCAGAAGATATCATCATCATCATCATCATCATCATCATCATCATCATCATCATCATCATCATCATCATCATCATGAGCTGTGAAGTCAATTTTGACTTACAGCAATGCTTTCCAGAGTTTTCTAGGTAGGGAATACTCAGTACAGTGGGGTCTTGACTTGAGAACTTAATCCGTATTGGAAGGCGGTTCTCGAGTCAAAAAGTTCTCAAGTCAAATCTGCATTTCCCATAGGAATGCAATGAAAACCATTTAATCCGTATCTGCTCTTTTCTGTCCATAGAAACTAATGGGAAGCTGCTATTCCGCCTTCAATCACTAGAGGGGGATATTTTGTTTCTTTTTTTCTTAGGTCAAGAAAGGTTCAGGGAAGGCAGGGAAAATACAGTCCAGGCAGTACAGGACCAGGCAGTTTGAAGACTGTCTCCCAATCCACTCTCTAAACGCTGGGAGGAGTGAGGAAGCAGACAGGCACCCTTTTCACTGGCCAACAGTTAACTGAAAGTTCACATTTTGCACTTTCCCTGCCTCCCACGTGGGTTTTTTTCAATTCTTAACTCAAATCTAAGTACTTAAGTCAAGTCAAATTTTCCTATGAGAGCGGTTCTTAAGTCAAAATGTTCTTAACTCAAGCCGTTCTTAAGTCAAGACCCCACTGTAGTAGTTCACTATTCTCTTCTTCTGGGGGCATCCTGGGACTGTGTAGCTTGCCCAAGGCCACACAGGCTAGTTATTCATGGTTATGCATCGTGGAAAATTACACTCCCAACCTCTGGCTCCCCACCCAGATACATAAGCTACCGTACTAGCAGCATAAATGCTGCAAGTGGTCGACACAGTATATAGGGCTGTGCAGTAGAATATACAATTTCCCAAATTTCTGAATTATCTGCTCACCTGGGAATGTGTTGTTTATTAATTTACAGGCTTTTAATTCTTTTAAATTGTTCTGAGTCTTGTTTTTAAATATATGATATACAGGGAATTGGTTTTAATATGATATTCATATAGTGTTTAAAATTGTTGATTGTTTTATAGTTTAGTTTTAGTTGTTGTGAGCCTAATAGGGAGAAGACAGACGGACGGACGGACGGACGGACGGACGGACGGACGGACGGACGGACGGACGGACAGACAGACAGACAGACAGACAGACAGACAGAGAGATAGATAGATAGATAGATAGATAGATAGATAGATAGATAGATAGATAGATAGATAGATAGATAGATAGATAGATAGATAGATAGATAGATAGATAGATAGATAGATAGATAGATAGATAGATAGATATCCCAAGTTCTGGCCCAGGTAGAGAAAAGCTGCCTGGGTAGGTCAAGCCTGGAAGAATACCCTAATTCTGATCAACAGCAAGGGGCTACAGAACAGGTGTTGAGAGTTTCTGGCTCTAGGAACACCTGATGGGGTGAAACATTCTCCCACCTCCTGAGTCCAGAGGGCTCCAACCATCCTGTCTGCATTCAGTCTCAACTTAGTATCAGTCTCAACTTAGCATTCAGTCTCAACCAAGTATCGAGGTTTAGGGCCTCGATACTTGGCGGAACGCCTTCTACCACCAAGATCTACCCGTGTCACTCGCGCGAGCCAGGATGTGAGGCTGAGGAGCCTAACGCCGAGGGAGGCCCGGAAGGAAAAGACAAGAAATCGGGCCTTCTCAGCGGTGGCTCCTCGCCTCTGGAACAACCTTCCCCCTGATATTCGCGCGGCCCCCTCGCTCGGTATTTTCAAAAAGCAATTAAAAACATTGATGTTTCGGCAGGCCTTCCCTCCTAGTTAATTCCTGATCCCCTTCTCTTTTCTTTCCTAATGTTTTAACCTAATTGTTGAAAGTTTTCTATTATGTAATTCTGTTGTTTTTATAGTGCTATCCCATGTTGTAAGCCGCCTAGAGTGGTCTATCGACTAGATAGGCGGGATATAAAATAAATAAATAAATAAATAAACTTCATCCCAGGTCATTGGGTGGGGACAGAACTACCAGCTTCTTGACTTGATGAAGAAAAATGGTAGATATACACATCATTCCTATATATTCTCTTATTCTGCAGACAATTTTGTGACTCTGTTCTAAGAGTTTCTTAGAACAGAGATTTTGCAACTTGTCATGGGTATGTATGTGTGTGTATGTATGTTGTCCGATTCAGTGGAGGAGAGGTTTGGTGAACAGTGGAAATTAGCATCAAGGAGTTAACTAAATTCCAGTGAGCAGAACTTTACTCATGGGATGCTCTCAGGTGGATAATGGCGTAGCAAGGGGAGGCCATTCCTGTTGATACTCTTCCTGAATCACCCTGAAAATCTGGAAGAGTTGAGAGGTGGCACAGGGACTGAAGGGACCCTTTTTCCAAAAGTAGGAATCTCCACTGAACTCAATTCTAGGACTGAAACATCTAGAGATGTGAAGCTGTTCCTGAGAAAAGCATCCAGACAAAATGGAGGAGGGGATGTTTGCGTATTTCCAGATCAGATAAACCCGCAGTCCCACTGTGGTCCATTTGTGTGATCTTACAAATCACTGAAGTTTGCTTCAACATTTGAGGGGTTAAAAGGGTGAGATTTGAACAAGAATACTTGATGTCTGTTGTTATTGCAAAAGAAGGAACTGCCATAGCGGGGTGGGGGGGAGGAAGGAAGGAAGGATGGAAGGAAGAGGATGTGATACAGAGAGAGAGAAGCAAGCAAGCAAGCAAGCAAGCAAGCAAGCAAGCAAGCAAGCAAGCAAGCAAGCAAGCAAGCAAGGAAACAGGTAGGACCTTGCCTACACATTTGAGGTCTACATCCTTCCTAAAATTTATGGTGCTATATATCATCCTCTTATTCCAGATCACAAGATTTTGATTTCTCCATTCATCTTTTCCCCACCCCAATACAAAAATATAATACAAATATCTGCAAAAGCTTGAGAGCAGATCCGTTCAGGCCACCACTAAACCAGCTCAGGGTGAGTTGGTCCAAATTTGTACAGCCAACATTTCTATGCAAATTGGATTGGACAGTATTCATACACCCCAATTGAAAATCATCATAGGTAGACGCCAGGACACATACATGTACGTTCTAATTTTCATATAAATTTGCTACTCAATTAGGCCAGGGCCATTTAAAAAACCATGACCTTTGCATTTATCAATTAAAATTCCATGCTAATTTCACACTCACCAATGCCTGATGTTAAGGATTTCATTATTAAATCTGATTGAATATGATTAAATATGGCCCATGCATTCCAAAATGGGTTGTGTGTTAGATTTAAATGAACTCATTAGCAGTTAATGCAGCAAAGCTCTTTCTAAATGCTAATGTTTGGCTGCCGTTGGCTTGTTAATTAATTTGAAGATTGTGTAATTATCAGAGCTGTCGATTAGCATATGTCTGGCCCTTTTTATTGCCTGGCTATATTATTTGGCATGTAAGTGTAAGAAATTAAATTATATTCATAATAGAAAGAGGGTATCAAATTGACCCATGAGGTCTTGAGGTGGATAAACTTATTGCCCCATCTACTTCATGATCATTCTTATTTTGTTAGACGTGGTCAACCAAGCTGGCTGAATATAGTTGTTCTCAGATCGCCTTTTAAGTTTGGATGTGTCATGAATCACTTCCCCTCAGCTTCACTTTATTTTCTAACACAGGCTCACCTGAAGGTACTTTGAGTTTCCATAACTGTACCCTTCCAAAACTCCCTGATTGAGAGAGAGGGAGGGAGAGACAGAGATTCTGCAATAAGCCTTCAGGCCATTTCAGATGCAATCAATAACAAAAACAATAGCACTCATTTCTCAAAACATGACTCTATCATTAAAACAAAGCATACAATTTATGCAGTATTAAAAAAGTATATACATTTTAGTGAGCCAATTGATTCTACTGAACGATTATACTTCCAATAAAACCCCAATAAGGATATAGACGATGTCTCTTCCAAACAGACAAATTTTCTTCTTCTTTTCCTTGAGAGTAGCTGCTTCAACTGTAAAGAAGGCAATCCTTTGTTTCACAAATTGGTTAGTCCCTTGTAGAAAGCAGTTCAATTTATTCTCAACCTCTCGTCTCTCATGCAGGTCTATCCCAAAATGGAAGAAAATGGTCAAAGGGCAGCCACCACTGACTTGGGCAACACCCTCACTTTGTTAAACGGAAAGGTCGGCCAACCTGGAAAGGAATTTTTGGTGGAAGGTGGGAAAAAGTTAAAGGTAAATGTTCCCCTTGACAATTTGTCCAGTCGTGTCCAACTCTACGGTGCTCATCTCCATTTCCAATCCATAGAGCTAGCATTTGTCCGAAGACAATCCTCCGTGGTCACGTGGCCAGCGTGACTAGACACGGAACGCCGTTTACCTTCCCACCGTGGTGGTACCTATTTATCTACTCGCATTTTTGCATTTCACCTGCTTTCGAACTGCTAGGTTGACGGGAGCTGGGACAAGTGACGGGGGCTCACTCCATCGAGTGGATTCGATTTTATGACTGCAGGTCTTCTGACCTTGCAGTATAGAGGATTTAGCGGTTTAACCCGCAGTGCCACCACGTCCCCAGGAGGGTGGGAAAGGCGGCCCCAAAGAATGTGGTTGCTAGGAGAGGATTCAGTGACCTTGCCAGCTCATCCACCTTAGTCTTTAAAATCAAGTCCTCACTTTACTGAGACACAATCACATTTAATGAGGTGTGTTTGACAGTGTCATCTCTACTTTGGGCTTCATGCATAGGTAAACTGTCAAAATAAGATTTTGGAGTCCACGTGTGCTGATATACAAAATTAACAAAGAGCAGGGATGTTGGCAAGTCTTTGGGTTTGAGTACCAAGCCCAAAATCACAAGCCTCAAGTCTGAGTCCTTATTAAAAACAAGCTTGTATTTTTCTCAGAAAAAAAGTTGCAAGTTGAGCCCAAGTCATTGAAAAGAAAAAAAAAGTCAAGTCACCAATGGGACTTAAGTCCAACTTGACCATGAGGCCTGTGACTTGAGTCCTCATCCCCGATAAAGAGCAAATTATTATTTTGTGTTTAATGAGATATAAACTGAATTTAGATGATTAAAAAGATGAGCAGAAGCATCATCTTGGGGGGGGCAGAATTATCACATGATCAGTGTTTTTGATGGGAGAGGAATAGTTTGCTAATAATCTGAGATTTGTTCCCTCCACAAAAGATACTAATTGCTGCAAGATGAAGAGTTCATCTTGCAAAGAGGTTACCCTCTTTGTAACCTTCTCACTAACATGGAAGTCCGGAATGTACAGTATGTGACGGTAAAGGCCTGCCTAGGATGTTGGCAAGCAGCCGGAGAGAACTGATCTTTTAAATGATTTGTAACAAGTTTGATTAGCATCTTTGAAATGGCAAATGAAAAGAGAAAGGCCCTGGGTGATTCCAAGAGTGTATTAAATTCACTAAAATTAGCAGTTCTTATGCTGTGTTTAATAATTATCTGAGCTTGCTTCTGCCCATTTGTGGGCTCTTTCTCACACCCTAGTCTAACAGCACCCAAAGTGCAATTTTGGGCTACTGGTTGACCACAACTGGATGGAACTTACAACAGGAGGAGATTGAAAGAAAAAATAATAATTAAGCAAAAATAAGTTAAGAACACACATACTAAAACACAGCATCACTCATTTCATTAACTGGTTATTGGTTCGAATGATTCTAGGAGCATATATATTTCCACTGAGGAGAGTTCATTTAATATATATAAATAACCCTAAATATCACACAACAATCTGAAGTTCTTAAAAAAGAAAATATCCTCTCCAGTTCTTGCAATGGTGCATTTTTTTTAAGTTTTGACATAATGGGCATTTTAAAAGAAACGGAACCAGGTCTTCCACCAACTAGTAACACAGTGGGCACCATCTGTTCATCTCATATTGACAATTATATTCTCCCCTGATCCCCATCAATTGCATGGTATTTAATCTGCATTTAATCAAAAGCCTCTCAAGGCCATCTGAGAAGATGAGATCCAAACATGGAAGCAAATTGCCTGGACAGGTAATAAGATTATTACATTAGATTAACCACTTGGGTGGAGGTAACCGGATAATCAAGATTAAGCATTTAGCTCAGTGAGTTAGGTATCTGGCTACGGAGGTTGAGAGTTTGATTCCCTCCTGTCCTCCTGTGAGAAGAGCCAGCCTGTGTGGCTTTGGGCAAGCTGCACAGTCCCAGGGTGCCCCCAGGAGGAGGGAATGGGAAACCACTTCTGAGCAGTCTCTATCTGGAAAACCTGGGAAGGGTTGCCATAAGTCAGAATTGACTTGATAGTACAGTGGTGCCTCACATAACGTTTTTAATTGGTTCCAAAAAAAAAAAAACCTTATGCGAAAAAAACTTTATGCGAAACACCATTTCCCATAGGAATGCATTGGAAACCGGTTAATCCGTTCCAATAGGCACGGATTGGCGTCCTTAAGCGAAAAAACCCATAGGAAACATTGTTAAACAATACAATGTTTCCTCCATTGGAATGTATTGAAGCCGACTCAATACATTTCAATGGCTTTGCGAAGTCAATTTTTGCAAATTTAAGTGTGTCATGAAAGGGTCAAAAATGGTTTTGAATGCTTGGATTAGCTTCTGCACCCTCTAAAACGGATGCAAAAGTTAATTTGGCTTTGATCTGACTTTTCGTTAATTTATGCTGAATTTTCCCCCCCAACTTTTGACAGCTGTCAAAATCTGACAGCTCCATTGTTTCCTATGGGGGAGAAAATAATTCACAAAAAATTAACGAAAAGTCAGATCAACGCCAAATTAAGTATGCACACATTTTAGAAGGTGCACTAACGATTCCAAGCATTTAAAACCGTTTTTCAACATGTTAAGACACTTTTGTAATTGAAAAAATGAACATCGTTAAGTGAAGCAGGGGACCTAAAACCAAAAATGTTAAGCGAAGCATGGTCCCAAAATCGCTATGTGAAAATCGCCCATAGGGAAAAACGTTATACGAAGCACAATCTGACTCTGAAAAAATAAACGTTAAGCGAAAAAAATGTTAAACGAAGCAAACGTTATGCGAGGCACCACTGTACATGATTATTATTAGACAAGTTGAGTTTAGAAACCGATCGACAATACAGGTATTTGGCCGCCCATGAGTTTACCAAATTGGAATCTGTCCTATTGTTGCATCTCTTTAGGGGAATCTTCTCGGGGGGGGTGGGAATTAGGCTGATGGTAAACGGCCTTTCTCTCAACTAAAGTTCTAAAGTTCTCCAAAGACCTTTTGGCTCATCCTGAGTGAAAACTAGCATGACAGATAGTAGTTGGACTGTAAGGAACCACTATTTTCCATTATTTTCTAGAATCAAGGTAAGAAAAGCTTGCACTTTGCTTTTCTCAATATTAAGGCTTAAAACAATATTCAACCAGGTTGGCAATATAGCTTAGTGGTTTAGGTATCTGGTTGAGGAGCCAGAAGTTGAGAGTTCAATTCCTTACCGTGCTTTCTGGGAGCAGCCTGTTTGATCTTGGGCCAGCTGTAAAGTCCCAGGCCACCCCCATAAGAAGGGAATGGTAAGCCACTTTTGAGTACTCTCTCTCTCTCTCTCTCTCTCTTGAAAGCCCCATAAGTCAGAATTGACTTGACAGCACACAATACATATGCAACGATACTCATATTAAAATTCTTAGAGAGGAAAAAAAAAATACTGTAGTCTGCAGAATGGATTCACTAATAATATGGACAGAGTTTACTTTTCTTGCCCCATACATGGAAGCAGCTTTGCATTGGTTGCCTCCAATGTTAGGAAAATGTTAGGACAAAGTCAATTCCTCGCTAATTCTGACTGTCATGGCAGATGGACACAAAACGTTTTCCCTACCAGCTTCTCTCCTTCCTTCCCACTTAACCATTTGGTGGCAGCAACAGCTCCAACCCTTCCAAGGCTACTTCGAATTCAGGATGTGCGGAAGCCCCTGATCTTGTCCATGCCTGAATAAAGGGTGTGCAGATCAGGAACAAGATGTTCTGTATCCTATTAAAGATCCCCCTGGCCTGATTTTTGTCTATGATTGTTAGAGTATTTGTTCACTGTTCGTTCTCCGTGAAGATATCATTCTCATCAATGGAGAAACAGAAATGGCAAGGCAGCCATGACAGAAGGGTGGAGCAGTGAAACTTTGCCCCTTCTTTTTCCAGGCTACAGCCCAAAATGGGTTTTTAAGGCAGCCACTGGGAAGGGAATCAGTGTGTGACTTTAAAAGGGCAGTGAACATACTTCTCTTTGATTGCTTCTTCAAACAGCAATGCAAAGTCTGCAGTTCTGCACTTCCCATCCTTTCTCTCTCCCTCTCCCTTCCCTTCCTGTTTCCTGGATCTGAAATTAGTGGAACTGAGGCCACAAGACATTAAAACAGAAAAGTGAAGATCTATTTTGGAAGTAACAAGCATATTCTCTTTTTTGTGGGGCTGGAGAGACCCCTACGGATGGGTCACCTGCTGGTGGTAGCAGACAAGACATTCCCCAGACTCCAAAGGAGGAAATCCTGAACTGCAATTCACAGGTAGTCAGGAGAGATAAGACAGAGACTTGTCCATCAAGAAACCATAGACGGAGGACAGCTGAGGGGAAGGAAGGGACTCTTTAGCAGAGGGGATAAAGGAGAAGAACAAGAGGAGGAAGTCAGCCTACTAGAGGAGACCGCACATGAGCATGGATTGGGAGACCTGTCAGGCAAAGGCTGTGGAAGTACCTGAGAGGGCAAACCTGAACTGGGACCCTCTGCCAACTGGCAGCTGGTGGAGAGGAAGGATCTCTGTACTGGTGAGTGGGTTCTACTCCACATACCACCTGAGGAGGCCAAATGGGTGAGATATTCCGAGTCCTCGGAAGCCCTCCTATTGGGAAGAACGTAAGTGGTGTGAGAGACAAAGGTAGAGGAAGGGGACAGAGAACCAGAGACATTGACCTGACCCCATTGACCTCCACAATGCCACACCGCATCCAAACCTAGTTCCCCAGGGAGAACCCCCCAAAAAATCAAAAACTGAAACCACAGTGATGGGTGGCTCACCGGCAAACTACTGCCCTTGTTCTGGGACACCCTGCCTCACCTGCCTCCAAGGGCTTCTGTGCCTTCTGGAGCAGGAAGGCTCTTCCATGTTCTGTAGAGAAGAAAGGCTAAGTTCCTCCCTCGTAAGGTATTGCGTTATGCCATTCGTACTGCCGCTGTTTATCCCGTGTTCTTTCAAGGCAATAAGTCCCTTGTTTAACTGCACCAGTATATCCATATCATGAAGGGGACTCCTGAGGGGACTTGCAGCTCATTTCTTTCTCTCCGTCTAATCCTGTGTTTTAACAGAATAGATCTAGGAGTGTGCCCCCCACACTCCATTAACAACCCTGGGTCCTTTGCGCCATCCTTTGGAAACACAAATGCTACCAATTGTTTGTTTTGACACGTTTGTCTAAAGATAGTGCACATCCAGACACTGGACATCACTATAGCACCACTTGAGCAGTAGAGTAGACACAGCCGGGGACAAGAATATATTCCCCACACAGCCAAGAAACCTGCTGCGTGATCTTGGAGGAGTTGCCTTCTTCACCTGACCTACTTCAAAGTATTGCATGAACAGAGGTGGGATCCAGGTATGCCACCTGGAGGCCACCGGAGAAAAGATGGGGTATAAATATATGGCCAATAAAGAAAAACTGAAGAATTTGAGCCTCTAGGGAGAAATAGTTTCTTTGGGTCCCAGCTTCAGTGGATGGACATCGATTGTCATAGAAATTATGTTGCTATAGCAGCAGCCTGCCAAATGCTCAGTGATAAATGGGTAGGTCTTGATTTTTTTTTTGGCAGTGCTGCTGAATAGTAGTGATGGATGAAACTCTTCCCACAACCTGGCCATGAAACAAGATGCAATTTTCCTTTGAATAAAAACTCCTCAGTGTGCCAAACTCTGCTCTAAATTAATTTGTTTGGAGCAGGCTCAGCAGTAAAGTTTTCTTTGGGGGTTTATCTTGGAAATGTTGTGGCAATGGGGTGGGATAGGGAATACATTCTGATGTATTTGTTTCTTTTCTAGTCTGCCTGCTCCAAATTGTGGTGGTGGTGGTGGGCGGGCAGGTAAGGCAGCTCACAATGTTTAAAAACAATCCCAACATTGGTTATTTTCCACCACCCCATAAAGGAATGTGACCAGAATTTGGAAAAGTAATTTTTAGGTAACTAATTGCAAAGCTGTTTGAGCTTGATACTTACTTACTTACTTACTTACTTACTTACTTACTTACTTACTTACTTACTTACTTACTTACTTACTTACTTACTTACTGAATTTGTACGCTGCACCATCTGGCAACCAGGCCACTCTGGGCAGCTAAGAAAAGTAAAAACAACAATATCAAAACACCATAAAAATAAAAAAGTACAAGCCAAATAGGGTAAATTAAAATAGATGGCAATAAAGGTGGTAAAAAGGGTGATGGAGAGGATGACAAAAGGGATGGTAAAGGGGAGGCCGAGGTCTTAACGCTCCAGAAGGAAGTCTTCAATGCTCGTTTGAACCCATCCAGCGAGGCTGCCGGGCAGATCTCAATGGGCAGGTTGTTCCATAGGCGGCAGCAGGGGGCGGGGACCGCTGAGAAGGTCCAGTTTCTTGTTCTTTCCCTCTGGGCCTCCTTTGGGGTCAAGGTCCTCAACCACCCTGCCTGTGATGAATGGGTATTACAGACAGATCTGGCTGGGAGCAGGCGTTCTGATAGGTACCGAGATCCTAAACCAGTGATGGTGAACCTATGGCATGCGTGCCACAGCTGGCATGCAGGGTCCTTTCTGTGGGCACATGAGCCATAAGTTGCTAGATCGCTACCCCCAGCAGCCAAACCTGAGGAGATGGCTGCAGCCATGGTGATAGTGCCCCAACAGGGGCAGGATCTGGAGCAGCTGGCACTGGCAGTGGTGAACCGGCCGAGCTATAGGGAGTGGCAGGGTTGAGTACAACTGGAGGTGCATCCAGAGTGGGGTATGGAGGCAGCGCCATGGCTGGGATTCCCCCTTCTGCTGCCACCTCCGCTTCCACTGCTGCCCACTGGGTTGTCTCCCCCCCCTAGTTTGGGCACTCAGACTCCAAAAGGTTCGCCATCACTGTCCTAAACCATTTAGGGCTTCGAATGTTATCGTCATAACCTTTAAGTCGATGTGGAAATGAACAGTTAGCCAATGAACTGTGGCCAGAGTGGGGGAGATATGCTGGAATTTCTTCACCCCAGTTATCAATCTGGCCGTCGAATTTTGGACCAGTTGAAGTCTGCACATCAGCCTCAAGGGTAGCCCCACCTAGAGAGTACTGCAGTAGTCTATTCTTGAGATTACAAGATGAATCATGATACATTAAACTGCAGTCAAGCCTCTGCTCACAACCTGAGTTCAATCATGACAGGTTCATGTAACTGGCTCATGGTTGCCTCAGCCTTCCACCCTGCAGAGGTTGGTAAAATGAGTACCCAGCTCACTGAGGGGCACATTGTTGTTTGCGTAACTATGCTGTTAAGCATCCAGAGTGCTCTAGTGCTATGGAGTGGTATAGAAGTAAAAAAAAGTAATAATTTGTTACTTTTCTGTTAACCTTATAAGAAACCTGCACACCTTACCATAAGCATGTGCTACAACAGTCCTTTCATATGCTATCACCTGATGCTCTTCTAAGTCACGAGTATGACCTCTTTCGCTCCTCTAAGAACTCGGGGAGATGAATTACATGGAGACGTGTCACTCCAGCAATTTGGGTCCAAAGGTATTTGGAGGTATGTGTATCAGCACTAGCATTTGACTTCAGACCCAAAACAGGCAACTGATGCAGGATCAACCAATATATTCTTCCGAACAGCTGACCCTGTCAGCATCACAGAGCTCTATATAGTACTGACTGCAGTTTCTGGGTCAATTTGAAAGAGAATCAATTAAAAATAAATAAATAAATAACCCTAAAAAATGCAGACAAGAAAAAGTCTTTTTACTGCTACTGCAGTTTCAGACTTCTTTCCCCTCTGTGTTGTTTCTAATGGTATTTCACACTTCATTTTACTGTTTTGTTGTAAACAAACAAACTTCATGTCAAACTGCCGTGAACAAAATAAAGCTGAATTTTAAAAGATCATACAGCCAGCGTCGTATCAAAATATATTTTATTCTGGACCTCTTTCAGATCTGATTCAAATTACACTTGTCAGAGCAATACAATGCAAAGGGAAAACCGCAACAGAAAAAAAATGTGCCTAGAAAGGGATTAAGAAAAGGCTTTTTTTGGGGGGGGGGGGGGACAAAATCATTGTGATGTGTAACCAAAGTACATCATAAAAGGTGTCATTAACATGGGTCCAGGACAGTATAGAACATCTATAGCAGTCTTTCTTCAGACAATAAATCATGAAAACTGAACAATAAAAAGTATTCTTGAACAAGTAAAAAAAGAAAAAAACCTGTCACATGGGCTGGTTTTACACTTGTACAACATTTGTAATTTAACTGGATATATAACTGAAGAAATGATGTAGACATTTTTATCCAGTGCTAAAGGTAGGCTCACAGAAGTAGACCCTAAAGATTTGCAACTCCCAGTTGGAAACTTTTTTTTTACAACTCACAATTTCAACATCAGGAGAGAGGAGAGAGAGGAGGGAAGAGATTCTTTTTGTATTATCAGTAACCAGGGAACTGACTTGCTTACTGCAGCTTGTCCAGAAACAAGATTGCAAAAGCGCACAGGAGAAGCAACAACGGAACAGACTGATTTCCAGAACTTGTCCATAGATGTTAAAAGAAAAGGGGGGAGGAAGGAGGAAAATGCTTTTGTTGGTTAACCAAGACATTGGGAACTCAAGAATTCAGGCTTTGTTACAATTTTTAATTGCCTTTTACTGATACCTGCACCTTGTAAAAGAATTTGCACCAGTGTGTATAATAAGAAAAGCACAGAAGAGCTTCACATTTATTCCTTATCGCAGTATCTTCTGATATTGAAAGTTTTGCTGCTGCCCAAAGCTAGAGGCCATTCTAAACATCTTTCTGCTCTCTCAGTTCAGCATGTGTTCAAGATGAACTAAAATGAACAAAGATTCCAGCTAAAGTTGGATTTAGGTCCTCGGGCTGGAAGAACCTCCTCCTCAGCAGGCAGCTAACAAAGCAGGTGCTCTCTTGCTCTGCTTTTTAAAGACATACAATTTTGTTTGTTTACCGTATTCATTCATACATGTGCAATGCAGTTCTTGCCACTAATGTGGCAGGAGAAAAACCTGCCATCTTCAGCCGCTTGCTGGAGAAAAGACGCCAAAGTTTAGCACGAAATAAAACCAAGCACCTCTGAGGCCAGCGCACTGCACCTATGGTTTCCTTGACATCTATGGCATAAACTTTCCTTATGACTCAGTGTCTGTGAGCCACAATGCTGCCCTCTTCAGCAAAAGCACGTGAAATCCATTTCTATCAATTCTGGGAGCAGGATCAGAATCACCGGCAACTTTCCGCCTCCCAAAGTTTCAAGGTTTCATTGCTCAGCAAAGGAAATTTACACTCCCCACACTCTCTTTACAACATTTTTAAAAACAGGCAAAGACTTCTTGCAATTATTGAGTGGTGGTGATGCAAATATTGAATCTATTTTGTTATCTCTGTAATTTTTTTAAATCTCCCATCACAGTGTAAATTATGCCACATAAGGCTGATAATATCCTCAGCCATTGCAGGGTTTTTCAGCATTAAACATTTCTAATCCCCTTCCCCCCACCCCGAGGTCCCAAAGTTCCCATGGAATCCCTTTGGTCTTGAGGAAGCTGTTGGTGTGTTGTCTGTGTGTTTGTCATGGGATGGGAGGAAGTCTTTGTTTTTGAAAAGTTGCTCCCACAGCAGTTTTGGGATGACTTTACCAGTGGCTGCAATTTTCTGAACTTCGTTGTGATTTTCTAAAAACCCTGGCAACAATTAAAAGAAATTAAAGCTTTCTCCCCATCCCACAGCCCCCACAATGCCTACCCCACCATGAAGGGGATTCCACTGGAGCCTTGGAACCTTCCGAGGGGAAGGATTAGAAATTTTTAATTTCCAACCCCCCCCCCCCAAAAGACCCATAGGATCTGGTGATGTCTTCAGCAATCTGTTGCATAAACTACACTGTTGTATTATAGGCAATGTGAATCAAGTGTTCTCCTTCTACCTCATTTCTCAATACCATCCTTTTATCTTTTCGGCATTTAAGAAAATGTTTAAAAGAAAACATACACCTGGATCACCCTAAATCTACTGGGCCTTTACGTATTTTTGCTCCAAAACTTTAAAGCAAGTTTTAAAATGTCCCACAAGTATAGAAAAGCAATAAAGGTAACTAAAAATCTTTGGTCTTTTTCTGTCACATGTAACTACAAGAATCAACAAGAAGTTTTTAATTTGTTTCATTTTCATGCTAAGTGCTTTAATCTGCCACCTTCCAACTCACAAAACATCTAAAGAAAGGCAATCATCTTGTAAAAAGAAGCAAAGTGATTTAAAAAAGGAGCTCTAGGAAATGGGATTTCAGGTACTATGCCTGAATTTTTAAAAATTCAATAGCTAGTTAACATTTATTCTTATTGGAATACCTGAACATCCTGAAGATTGTTATCTCAGGGTCCTTGCAGTCAAAGGGAAATGGAGAATTTTTGAAGTCACATCCTCATTGCTGTGCAAAGATGTGAAACGCTAGTGTTATAGACTAAACATCCCAGAATACTAGATGCTGGGGTCTTCTGGGAGCTGTAGTCCAACCCTCAACTCCCTTTTACCACCTGTTTCTGTGTACCTACACTAATGCCATCAGAGCTCATCTTCAAAAACGGGACTGCAGAACAGCACCACCCCTTTTCATAAGCTTCACCCAACTGATGGAGATGCACTTTTCTTTTTTTCCCATTTCGCACACACTGCAAAGCTTTTATTTTTATATCAACAGTTTGCAAACCACAATTAAGATGTGGCAGAAAATGAGAAAAAAGCCCATGCATTTTGTAATCCTAAATACTACAATGAATTGTCCTGACATGTCTCCTCTTCTCCCCATAATCTGTTTCATTGACTTTTCTCCAAGTAATGTTAAGGACCTAGGTCCATGTTAGGGCAGAACTACATGTGATCCCAGCAAATGCATTATTCATTCCCAAACCTGTGCTTCACAGATGATGGAAATGAGAGAGCAGCTACAAACTGGATTTAGAACAAGGAAGGGGTTGCTTTCACATCCGCCCTTGTGTTGGCTCACTCACCCCCTACAAATGTTGAAGCCGTTCGTCCCCAAGCTGCGTTTACTCCTGCTTTTGGAACCTAGCTGGGAGAAATGATTAACAGAAGTAGTTGCAGGGCAGTATCAGTGGATGGGGGGAAGGATTATGCACCCCATTCCATCTCACATACTTTCCCTTACACATCCCCACTACACATGAGTGTTACAAGCAAAGCACATGGTTGAGTACCACTAAGGCGTAGCTTCACCCTGAGAGGACCAGACAGCAATGGAAGAAGATACTTGCTACCCTCTCTCTGCAGTAGATGACAAATGACACTTGAGAATTTTCCTCTGATTATACCAGCTTTTGGTAATTAACATTGCATTTTGCACACATTTCACATTGATGCTAAGAAGGAAGTCACATTTAGAGGTGGAGCAGCACTGTGGCACACCAACAAAGGACAGCAGCAAAAAAAGAAAAAAGAAAAAAAAGAAATGAAAAAAAATCCTGACAGTTTGGGGCTTGCCATTCAAGCCTGCATCTGTACGAATATGCAACATGATATGGGTCTTTCTCCGTCCCAATGCCTTGTCACTAAAGCTGAGCCCAGATCCTGATTATTGTTTTGCCTTTTGAAAGTGGCTCACACAATGGGATGAAGCAGGACAGAGAGGCTGGAGTACAGTGGGGGGGGGGGAGAAACTACTTCCTCAGGGCAAGCATCTCTGATGTGTGTAATTTTATGTGGTTTAGGCTATACTGTGCACCCTATCTCATATTCTTTCAAGAGCACTGCAATGCACATGGGCTTAAACCCAACAGCTAATTCCAATGAGAGGAGACTTACTGAATCAATTGCTGAACATTATTAATCCACATGTAAATCCTACCACATTCAACTGGTCCTCCCTAGCTGGAATTAGCCATTGGATTTAAGACCACATCTGGCCCCCCAGATGTTTGGCTCAAGCAAAGCATGTTTCCTTCTGGCCTAGTTAATGGCTTGGGAGTTCCAGGATCCACTGCATGTTTTTCAAGAAGACTGACTGAGCCTCTGGCCCACTCAATCAATCATGATTCTGAATCATATTAAAGGCAAAAACAGGAGAAGTGAGGAAAATCAGCCCAGCATTTGGTGATGATGAAGCTCAATAACGTCTACATGCTATATCATACTTAAATGGCTAGAATCAAATTTTTAAAAGAACAACCCAAAACAAACAAACAAACAAAGAAAAACACAGCTAAACATTTGCAAAACCAGAAAGGTGAACGTTGCCGTGGAATCTTGCAGCTGTGTCAAAAAAAGAGTTCAACACCATCTCTTCTTTTGTTTTTTTGTTTTTTACATTTTAAAGTCCGCTGAAACATCCGTTCAATAGCTTGTATGAAAAATGAACAGACCGTCCATATCAAAATACAAAAGTACTATCAAGAATCACCTCTGACTTTTTTTTTAAAGATTTAAGTTCAGTGCAATTGACATTTGTGTTGCTAAAGGAAAAAGGAAATGCTGTTTAAATATACTCAAAATAAAAATCCCCCTCAAAACACATTTTTGTGTCTATTCCTGGGAGCACAGTTTAAAATTATTGCACAGATTATTTATTTATTTTTACATTTTTAAAACTTTTTTATTATTATTTTAATAACGACAGAGGTCAGCCACAGTCCTGGACCTCTAACAATAAAAAGCAAGATTTTTCAAGTGCCAGATACTCAACAGGTTAAATTTCTTACATACGTACTGTAATTCACAGGGAAATTGTCCTGACCTCCTTGAGTCTATTTCCAAAACTCTACTAACAGCTAGTACACAGCTGTATTGGACAACTGATTGCCTTTACGGGTATAAATTTTCCACTTCTTTTCTTACAACGCCATGTATACGAGTATAATATCCCATTAATAACTAGGTGTGTGTGTCTGTCTCTGTGTGTGTATTGATGTGGATTAAAATGGGTGTTGTGACTTAAATGTCTGAACTCTAGGCTCCTCCAGGGCATGGTTTCATGTGTGCACACAGAGACGCAGCAGAAACCAAGGCTAAAAAAAGAAGTTATTTGAATTTTTTAGAAGTTTAATTACCTGTGCTAGCTTAATCTACAAGGAAATATAAAAGGACAGAGCTACATGTTCCATAGAAAACAGATCTGCTGCTGTAATTGGCAGTAGTGTTGGGTTCCCCAACTCTCTCCATGTCACCCTCAATCCAAATGCCAGTCCGGACTAGAGTTGCCGTCATGAACAAGTAGACACTCTGCGAGCCAGCATTTATCTGTTTTCCAGTGGCTCAAATAGTGTACACCCAGTTTGGACTAACAATTAGATTGAGATCATGGCATCTACCCAGGGGTCCAGCAGGGAAATGTCTTGTTATGATGACAGTCCTCATGTTAAGTTGTAGTAGATAGAACAAAGGAAACAGAATTCAGCATGTGGGTTGCCAATTTCAAAGGCCTTTCTTCTTTTGGGGGATTTATATGCATTTTCAAAGGCAGTCCCATTCATACGAGATGTCATTTTGCCCACAGAAAAGGAAGGAAAACAAGGAGATGTCCTGTTGCTATGGTGACAAAAGTACAGTGACCTTTGCAAAGCAACTGGGTCTAAATCACTCGTCTAAGTAAAAAACGGAGGGGAATGTAAAATACCACCAAATCCTTCTTTTTAAGGAAAAAGGAAAAGCCGGGAGCTGCTTGAAACATAATGCATCAGCAGAATTGGCAGGTAGCTTCCCTCATGCTGTATGTTTACTGAGAGGATACTACTAACGGTATGACTTCTAATCAAATGTGGGCAGGCGAACTCTTGTGAGAGACACCTCTCACCATGAAGAAAGGAAAGGCTGTAATTGATACTTAAAACAAAGATCTACTCTAAAGTTGTGATCATATTCCTCCCATGAAAACAAATAGCAGCTTATGTTTATCCTCAAATTTGTGTTCATTTGGGAGAGAAGAAATGTCACAAGCTCATACAAAAATTAGGAGGCCAGAGCAGCAGGGTGAAATTAGTGCAAGACGTATTTTCTTTTACGGAAGCTCAGTCGCTAGTTAT
Source organism: Pogona vitticeps (assembly GCF_051106095.1). Classification (NCBI taxonomy): domain Eukaryota; kingdom Metazoa; phylum Chordata; class Lepidosauria; order Squamata; family Agamidae; genus Pogona; species Pogona vitticeps. The sequence continues at coordinate 13,164,612 of NC_135785.1, read as the reverse complement.
TAAAATAAAACTTGAAGCAAGTCCTCGGTTGTAAGACATCATCTTTTCATTTCAAATCTAAGGGGCAAGAATTCATTGGGAGCTTCACCAGCACATGTTTTGCTGAGCATGCCACGATGCTGCTCTCCCCCCCCCATTTCAACAGATTTTATATCGACAACATTTCCAGTGGATCAGTACCATTACAGATTAAACTTTTTCCCTCATTCCAGAAGCAATAGAAAAGAGATGTCAAAGGGTTGTGTCTTTTCTTTTTTTGTATGAAAGAAAATTAAAAAAAAACCCAACAAAACAAAACACACACCTCCCCAAATTTTTAATTTGGCTGCACTCGACATCTGAGTAAGAAGGGCAAAACTATCACAGAAGTTGTAGCAGAAAACCATTGGCCTGGATGATTTTAAAGATGTCACTATTCCTTATCTCCACCATTTCATTCCTTCTCATAACAGAATGCAGTTGGACCATAATGATGCTTTCAAAGAAAAAAAAAAAAAGGACCCAGATTTTCCTCTTTTTTTTTTTAAGTCCAGTGGCAGCATTTGGAATGTACACATGCATCTGAAATAGGGACATGTCAATTAGGACTTACTCCTTGGATCAAGGAGTGTAGGTTGGCATGCAGAGCGAAGCCCTACCTGCCGATCACAAAAAGGGCTGAAATGCGCATGTGAGGAGGGGAGTGTGCTCGTCCTACCTCCTCGGTGGTCTATCAGGCAGTCTGAAGAGGCATCCCTTGCAGAAGGTGTTGTCCTCTCCAGAGTTGCTCCGCAGATGGGTTCAGAGACAGAGGAACAGGAATAGCATGTATCCTCTTTATATGCTTATTTCAACCATTTCTTGTTAATGCCTGGATTGAGCCACACAGGGCTCTGCAAGCACACAGTCCTATAAAAGTGTAACCTTTAACTAGTGATCCTCCAGTGGGCCAAATGGCACCAGCCGGGTCGCCTGCTGCGCATGTTCCAAACACCGATCTATCTCCTGCATGCTTATTCTTTCATTCATTTTTGTACCCTTCAACGTTTGGCAGAAATGTGTCAAGTAAAGAACGTCTTTCTCAAATGGTCAGTATCAAAAGGACGCTGCTTCCACCCCATAAGCTCATGACCACTAGCTCTTAGAAGGTAAAGGAATGTTCGAACTTCCCATTTCTACAGGTTCTGCTTTGTTTCTCCTTCTGGATGAAACTGTGAGCAGATACTAACAGCATGGCCCTGATGTGTACAGTGTTAGAGATCATGCATTCAAAAGGCCTGTAGGAGAAAGACTTCCCCTGCAGGTATGAATCAACAGGCGGCTGGCCCACCACCATCACTACGAAACAGATGCACACCTTGCTTTCTGCAGCAATAAAAACTAAACGGGGGGGGGGTGTCTGTGTGGAGGAAGGAACAACAATGAACACATTACTGTTGAGAACGTATGCAAACCCATTTCTCCTGTACATAAAAACTGCTCATCACCTACCAAGAAAGAAAGCCAAAAAGAAGAAAAAGAAGAAGAAAATCAATATTTGAAAGCTTTAAGGAAGGGTGAAGGTATTGTGGGGAAATTTTGTATGAGGGGGGAAGCAGCCATATGTAGCTTTCCCCAATTTTGGTGCACTCAATGGGCTGCTCATATACAGTTAGGTATTTTTCTCTTGTCCTGGTTTTTTCCCCATTTCCAAAATGCTTACATGTTATTTGTCTGAGTGGGGGCACAGCAGATTCCAGCATTTGGTGAGCAGGCTTCATAAGCTGTAACAAAACTCTGTCATCTTCTTCGGGGGTGTAATCGTTTGCTTTGCTTTTTTTCCTTTTAATATTCAGTATATGTATATAATTCTTTCAGGTTTGGCTGTAGTGGACTGGCCATGGTTCAATTGGGACTATAGCAGTACATGGGTTAAGGGGACAGTCATTTTGGCTATGTACACATTCATAGTCGGTCCATGGCTTCCACCTAGTAGCGCTATTTCCGTAGGTCTAATACACAAACCTGCAAAAGGGAGGAAGGGGAAGAGTTGGTATATTCAGAAATACAAGAGACTAATGCAAAAAAACATGCACATGATTCTGCAAAAAAATGGGCCAAATTCTACTGAAAGCTATGTTGGCGTAACTCCATCAGCGTACACGTGAGTTGTGAATTGCCACAGGTTCAGAAGTCAGCCCTGGCATCTCCTGCTGCGCACTGAGTCACATACCTCGTGTTCGATATGCCTGCACTGACTTCTTAACTTGTGGCAACTCCTAGCAGAGTTTCGTGACCCTGGAATTATGCTGGTGGGAGTAACTGATAGGATTCTGGCCAATCAGATAAATGCAACAGAAGAGATGCTCATCAGTGCTTTCTAACCATTTTAGCATCCAAGGCAACATCTATGTAGAGTATGTAACTGGCTGGCACCCTGAACTTCAACCATTTTATACTGCAACAATTTTAAGAGGCTTTACTTGCTATGCAGAATACTGAACAGAATGGACCTTGAACTTGCATCCTTGCTTTTTATAGGGAAACCTCACCAAGAACTTAGAAATCCCTGTGGCTCATCTATGCTTGTGAATCCTCTATCATGTGTGAAAGCAAATACATATTCACTTTTTCTTCTGTTGAAAAATGAAAATGACTCTCCTAGGCCATATTTCTACTTTGCAGCACTGGGATATAATTATAGCCCTTTTGGGGTGTCCAGATAAGGTTGGGGAGGTGCCTGATGTAACCTTCTCCATGGGTTTTTATAAACAAGAAACTGAATGCTGAAAAAAGGCTAATGAGAATCCATTTTTCAACTGGATTCTGGCAGAAGGCTTGTAGGTCCACAGATTTTTTAAAATCCTTTTGTTTCCAATATTTGTTTGTGAAGCCCTTCCAGACAAACAACTCAACATTATTAACCAAGAATTATTATTAAGTTTTGAGTGATAATTTCTAGCTGGAGGTCCTAGCTAACAGATGCCAATGAATTATGTCCCATATTTTTTCATTTATAAGACACCCCCTTTCTAAGCCCCAAAGTAAGAAAACATAGCTTTGAGTATTCAAGCCTCTGGGCTCAGAATGCTCTGACATTATGACTCCCTGATGAATCTGAGCACTGCCTACAGGCTCCACCTCCAATGAGGTGTGTTCCAATTGGTTTGTTCAGCATCAGCTGAACAAGTTCCTCAATTCCATAAGGCTCGTGATTGATGAAGCTATGTCTCCTGACTGTAGGAAGCTACATGATTGAAGGAAGCCTTTTTACAGAGGCAAGGTACGAGTCATTTTGTTCTCTTTGTGTTCTCAGCTTACTTCCGTGTAAAAGATGCCCCTCAAGTTTTAGGGTAGTGTTATCCCTTTTTGTAACTCCTGTCTTATTTGTTAATTTATTCAATTGGCACTTATTTTTTAAATAAGTGCTTTGTAAGTTGTAGTATGCTGCGTTTGTCAGGCATTAGCTGTTTTCCTTGGTCATATAGTCAGTTCCTAGCCTGCAAGTACACTCTATACAGTTCAGTACCTTGAGTGGAAGATTACAAGAGAGACAAGCAGGCAATGCCAGTTCTTATGTACTTACTGAACCATCTGAAGCACTTGCTCCAACTTTGTCTCCTGCTGCATTCCAGCAAACTTCAAAAATTCCTCCTGTTCCCCGGTAACTATGCACTAGAGCACCCGTCTGGAAGGAAGGAAGGAAGGGGTGGGGATAGAATGCAATGAGAATTAGAATTATTTATTACTATTTACTAATTATAAACATGCATGTGCCAGGCAATTTCCTTTAATTTTACATTCATAGCACAACACAAGCTAAAAAATAATGCGTAAACGTGTTCCTTCTATGAGAGCCAGACTTCAAATGTCTTTCATACCATAGAAGGAAAGGAAATGCTTGTTTACTTATTTTAAGGAAGATTTTACCTTGATTTTCAACCATGAAAGTCGTGTAGAGCAGTGGTTCTTAACCTTTTTGAAAGAAACGCCCCCTTGAGCCATTGAGGAAGTTATCATCGCCCCCCTCCACATGGTGATGATATCTTATTTATTTATTTATTTATTTATTTATTTATTTATTTATTTATTTATTTATTTATTTATTTATTTATTTATTTATTTATTTATTTATTTAAGACACCTAAATCCAATGACCCCTGAAAACAAAATTCAATTGCAAGAAAATGAAATGCCCCCAAAAAGTAACATTTAATGATTTAGTTGCAAGGGAATTTTAAGATGCAAAAAGAAATATTAAAAGGGTATAAAAACAAACCGCAATGCAGGAATTAAAAATTTCAAGACGAAAACTCTGAAACTAAATTAAGATTGGAGGAAAATATATATTCATGCACACTGTAAAAAGGCTACAGCCATCTTCACAGGTGTGGCTTGCTCCAGTGCCCCCCTTCTGCTCCAGCGCCCCCATGCCGCCCCATTTCGTTCTACCGCCCCCCTGAAAAATGAAATCGCCCCCTGGGGGGCATTATCACCCACGTTAAGAACCACTGGTGTAGAGTATCTTACTTAAAACACACAAATATGCAAAACACCCCATAATGCTATGAGACAAGCCCCCCAACCCTTCTGAAAGAAGAAAAGAATAGTTTTCTTCAGCAAAGAAGGTGAATTCCCAGTATTTGAAGTTCTAGGACCAGTTGTTTACTTTTCATAGAACTTGCTGTGTTTATGGCCAAAAAAACTTTCAAAAATTGTTTTCTGCAATTCTGGGTTTTTTGTAGCCCCTGGAGGATCTCGGGGGGAGAACACGGCCCTTGGTCAAGTTGCTTATGAAAGAAGTCTAGGAAGTGAATCAGGAAAAGCTCAGCACCTAAGGAGTCATACCTGTGTATTCCAGATGTGTACACATTTGTCAAAAGAGCCACTGGCCAGGTATCTGCCATCAGGACTGAAAGCTACACTGTACACAGGTTCTTGATGCTTTGTCAGAGTGTGGATGCAGATTCCTCTGTCTACATCCCATAACCTAACCGTAGAGTCAAAGGACGCACTGCCAGGGAAACAAAGAGTGGAATTCTAGGTAGTCATTTTATATATTTATACAAATCACACACATGCGCGCGCACACACACACACAAACTCTCTCTCTTTGTTAGATGCTGTATTGTTTTCAATATCCCCACCTTCAACACAAAAGAAATTGATGTATTTGAAAATTCTATAAAATGTACTGAGGGAGAGAATCTAGAGTGGAAGAAGGAAGGCTGAAAATAAAATAATAAAAAAAGGGGAGGTGAAGTAGAAAATATTGCCATTTCACATCTCAGAGACAGAACCTGGAAAAGTTACTTTTTGCATGGTCGTAGCCATGCTAGCTAGAGACTTCTGGAAGTTTTAGTACAAAGATAAAACTTTTTCCAACTTTTCCTACTTTGAGAGATGCTGCAAATCAGAGCAGGAGTTACTAAGATGAAAGACCTAATGCCCTGACACGAAATACCTCCTAGTGGGAACCTGACACAGCGTACTTCCTGTTCAAAGTATCCACAACTCTGTGGGAAAGTATCAGGATCTCATGAACTAGATTTAATCCCAGTGACTTTCAGTTTAAACAGACACACAGAGATCATGGATCTTGGCATAATTTCTTTTGGGCTGAGGAAAAACGTCGACCTAAGAAACGGGAAGAAAAAAAATCTGCAAGTATGAGCAGCAAAGACCAGTCTAATGGTTGTTCTGGGTTTTTCGGGCTCTTTGGCCATGTTCTCAAGGTTGTTCTTCCTGACGTTTCGCCAGTCTCTGTGGTCGGCATCTTCAGAGGACAGCAACCTGTACTCTGGTGTACTCTGGTGACTAGAGTAGACTAGTAGACTAGAGTAGACTCGTCTACTCAGTATAAGGAGGTTACTGTGGGAAGTGGCCATATTTGAGCATTAGAGCACTAGTTGTAGGTTTAATTCTGAGCTCAGACTACAGGGTTGGGAAGGTTTCCTGTATGAGACAAAGGAGAGATGCTGGGGTCCCTTACAGATTAAATGGAGCAAGGTTCTGAAGCTAAATTAGGAACGTTCTTATGCTCAAAACTGAATTTTAATATTATTGTGAAAAAAAACCTGAAAGTGCACCCACGCTTGTCTTATACATGCATTTTGTTTTTGAGGGTATCAGCAAATATAAGAATTGGGGCCATCCGATATACATTGTTTGTTTGGACTTTAAAAGGATTTCTGATACCGTCTTTCACCCAAAAGTTCTGAGCAAAGTTAGAAAACATGACTTGGAGAGGTTTGTTTTATGGACTGGAAAGGGGATTAAGAAGGGATAATAGCCAGTTCACATGCTGAATGGTTCCTTAGGGAATAGTCCTGGGACTGGAGCTTTTCAATTTGTTCATAAATGTGGTCAAGAGTAGGTAGTAAGGTGGCGAAGCTTGCTGATGACCTCAAACTATTTAGAATAAAATAAAATAGAGGCCCAAAGAATCTCTCCAAATAAGGGTAAACGAGCCTTAAAGTAGAAAATGAGATCCCATGAGATCACACTAGAAATCTTCAGATAGGCCACCACGGAAGGAGAGAAAGCCCTCCATTCTTCCCCTACTCCCTGCAAGATCCCTATAAATATCCTATTTTGATCTCTGGGGAAGGGAACTGAGAACCTATTCTTCATACTCTCTGCCTGGTAGACTGCACCTTTCTTACTTGATGGAGGCGGTAGAGTACACAAAAAGTCTTGGTTCCTTCCACTGAGGAATGAGGATTATTCAGATGTCTGTGCCTACCTAAGTCTATGAAACCCTTCTTAGCCATCATGACATGTGGTTCTCTGGGCCAAAATGCTCGTGCACTCCTGGCATCATCTGAAATGCTGGGGTTGTGTGCCACCTGGCCCTATCTTTCTTACTTATTAGTTACATTTACATCCCGCTCCCCCCCCCCCCCAGGAGCTCAAGGTTTCTCCTCCAATCTACATTATCTCACAACAGCCTTGTGAGGTTGTTTTGGGTGAAAGAGGGTGATTAGTCCACAGTCACTCAGCTGGTTTCTTGGGTCCATGGAGACAAGGATCTGGAGATCCCAAGTCTCAGCTCCTCACCATAATAATTACACTAATTAGGCTCAATATATTTGATGTTCCTTCCGATTCTTGGCATTTGTGTGATCTGTGAGCATCATAGCATAAAAGAGGGTAAATATCTGCAATATCCTGGGGGAAGGCTTGGCCTATCTCATCCTGAACTATCCCTCTGTTCAGAGCAGGAAGAGGGGATTATACCCTTCAAAGCTTCTCTCTCTAAAGAAGAACTTCAAGAAGATGCTGAGAGACCCTTTAACTGGCTTGCCTACTTCTTATTCACATGAAGAAAACCAAGCTCAATGTTACCTTGCTAACATAAGATTGGCGTTTGGGTTGTTTGTTCCTGGCCCTGTCGGACTCCATTTGATAGTGTAAATTTCCTTGTTGTGTGCTTGTAGATCGTGGACACAACTATCTTGTTTCATACTCCAGATCTAGGCAGGGCCAATAAAGAAAACAAAACATCAATAACAATACAGATTTTATTAACTCTAAATGAAAGGTTACCTCACAAATATTGCAGTCCTCCAAAAAACAAAAGCAGCAGGGTTTTTTAAAAGGAAAATTTCATATTCTGGATACAAGACACCAATTCTAAATTGATGGTGTGCTTATATGGATGGACGGATGGATGAATCACTAGTTGGTCGTACAGTTCTGAAATGTGAAAATAACTCTATACCAGATTCATTCCTGAGAGACAGAAAATGTCTCTGATCAAGAGGGAATTATGGCAATTTTGTTTCTAAACACCTGCCCAATAAGCTAATCAAGAATCCCACAAAGTTAAATGCACAGAATATTCTCCAGGTGAAAGAGAAGGCTGGTGAAAGAGGGACATATTTGTCAGAATCCCACTAAAGTTCACATACCAGTAAAATTTATGTAACTCATCATGGTTAATTGTGGCTAGCTGATGAAGTGCCAGGATGCATCTTTGTTCTACAAAGGCACATTTTTAAGATGTGTCCCAGCACCTCATCAATCAGTCACAGCAAATTATGCAAACCTTACATAAACAGGAACAGGATCCTTCCTTCACCAGCCTTCCAGTGAGCTAAGATCCAAGGTCACCCACTGGGTTTCTTGGTTCCTTCAGGACAAGAACCTGCATCTCCCAAATCTCCACACAACACTGTACCCACCATGAAGGAAAGGTTTAACTTCCTCTGTAGCCAGGACAAAAATGAAGACAGCACCAGTCTGCTCTGCTTCTAGCCTACAACATTTTTTACAAGCCTATCTTTCACTCCAACCAGGAAAAAACAGGCCAGTAAATCTTTTGCCTGACTAGTAATGCCTGGGATTTAAGGAGTGACATACTTTGCTGCAACAATTCTAGCCTAATTCACAATGTAAACATAGCTTGGCAGATCCTGAAGCTTAGGTTGATATACGGAGGCAGTCTGCTCTGTGTGTGAGCCTGGTGATTTTCACGGAGCAAGCTGCTGAGGCAAAAGGGTCATAGAGACATGGGTAAAATAGGCAAAATGCTGCTTTGCATCGAGGTCCACCATTTGCAACAGACACTTCTATTCTGGGGTTTGAGTCAGTTACCCTGCTACATAAGCAAATAGGTTGCAACCTACATGGTAACGTTCAAGTCCTGTGGGCAGTATTAATACTTCAGAGTACCCCTGCCTGAAACTGTGGAGAGCCATTCAGTGCAGACAGTAGTGAGCTAAATGATCTGTCCCTCTGACTCTGTACAAGGCAGTTTCCTACATTTCTCTCATTTACTTCACGTAGACGCTACTGTTCCAAGTCTCTCTCTCCCCAATGTCATCTGCTCAACCCTCCAGATCCTCCCAGGCTATGCTCCTCTGTGTTCCCACTCCAAGAGAGGCCTGGAAGTCTTGTACAAGGAGGAGCTGAGCCTTCTTTGCGGTGGCACCAACTTAATGGAACCAGCTGTCAATGGAGTTATTCCCTGGCCCCTAACCTGCTAAGGTTCAAAATACAGCTTAAAACACTGGTCTCCATGGAGTACTTCCATAACGACCCTCTGCCTCTGCTTTCACTTTCATAGAGAAAGTGCCTTTTTATCCTTATTCTGATTTTTAAAAAATAGTTTCACATGTTTTTGTTATCCATCTGTTATTTCACTTGTTGTGAATTGCCCAGAATAGTGCTCAGATGGTATATATAGCCAATGAAACAAACTACAGAACTTCTGCGCAAGAGAAAAGCAGCCAGAATCCAACTGTAGTCACGCGACGTAATCCAGAAACAGTTCAACATGATCATTCTGGCGGGCTGGTATGCAACATGGGTGTGCAACACGGACGTAACCATGCTGTGCATTTATTTGTGTGTTTAGGCATGTGACAGATGGCCAAACACACAAACAAATGTGAACCATATGAACACCCATTTGAGAAATTCCCTTTAAGTGCAATATGATTTTTGGGCAATGACCAGCCACTATCGGCACTAAGTCAGGGCTAGACAGGAGGATAGGTGCGTGTCTTGGCAAAGTTCCATGCAGGCTTGGCATAATTCAGCTCAGAAAAGTGAAGCAAGTCAATTAAATTGGTTGGCAGTAAAAGCACCACTAAGAAAAGAATGCAGATCTCCAAGCAACATTTTGCTCAAGTCACTGAAACATTCCATGAAGTCCTGACATACAGTATTCTGAGGGCCACAAGCTACTGGCTATCTTTCAATTCCTAATGCTGGGGTATAGTAACACGAAACATGGTGGTGGGAGTGGAGAGTAATCAATATGGGAGACAGACATGATGGGTTTGATACAACAAGGTAGTTCTTATAGTTTTCTAGGACATCAACTCCCATTTTGCCACAGATTACTGGAAATGCCCATCAGGACCGACAGCTGGCATTTCAAAGTTCTGCATAAGATTTCATTAGCTGTGCTCTCAATAGCAAGGCCAGGAAAGTATAGCATAAAAAAGCTAGTTCACTTTTACCTTTAAAGTCATGTCATCAGAACACGATGCCAGTAGATTACCAGTGGGGTCCCATTTGATTGCATTAACTTCATTCTGAAATTGAACAGGGAAAATACCTTTGGTATCTGTAGGCTTTACACAGAGGACAGCAAAAGGAAAGGAAAGAAGACTCTCTCTCAACTCAGCAGTCACACGGCACGAAACTTAAAACTGGGCACGGGCTGGAAATAAAGTAGAATGGTGGGATGCTGGAAATGTAGTAGAACATTTCTACCTAGAAGTTTCTCTGAGTCAAGGAGGTCTGTGGGGTTTTCTATTGTATCCTTATAACAGAAGGACCTAATGAAAGTGCGAATCCCAAGGGTACCTATGAACAGTTTATGCCTGTCCCATTCAGTTCAGAGGGAAATCCTTCTAGCTGGAGAGCAGATGTTTTATTGTCTCTTTATTTACAGGATCCCTTGGCATCTCTGGAAATGGCCAAAAGCACCCTCTTAATAATAACACCAGAGCACCGTATCAGCAAAACAAGGTTATATCGCTACAACAGGCAAGAGGCATGCTGTTTCTACCTCTCCTAAGAATTTGAAAAGCTTAGCTGCTTTTCAAAGCACTCATGATTGCCAAAGAATCCCGCAAGGATGCTGCAGCTGGGTTTTAGAACAGTGGTATGTATCTCATAAATTTCCCCTGTAATGTCATGACATTTCTGGAGCCATAGCTTTATAAGCAGTGTCCCACAGTCTCGGTAGGGATAAGTGCCACACCCTGCTACTTTGGGTTCAGGCATTCCCCTTGGTTGTGGACATTCTAAGCTCCTCCCCACCCTTTTAACTTTGTGCCATGAGTGGCTCTAGCATGGAGTAAATGAAATGTAACTTTCAAACGCTGTGAAACAAAAAAAGGCTACTTACTGTATGGCCCTGGAAGGTTTTGATGGGCTTATCTTGGCCTAATTTACAGACATGAATACACATATCTGTGCTACAGGAGGCGAATGTGTTGTTGCTCTGCCAGTCAACGTCTAGCGCTGGTGCTATTGACAGAAAGGGAGAAAAAGTATAAGAACTATCACATCCATCTTATGATCATGAGGGAAATTGTATCAAAGACATCGGTGCGCAACTCAGAGGGCAGTGCATTGAGGGAAATCCAGAATAGGTTCTATAGTTCACTCCAGCAAAAAGGCCTTGGAGTAAATCCAATGTTTAACTTCAACTCAAGTAGACCCATTGAATGAATGGGACTTGATAAGACCACACTTATGGGAGTTTTGTTGATTCAATGGGGCGTACTAATTGGATTCATACCTTATTGCAGGGATGGGCTTGGCCATCACGAGCCTTCCTGCACCTGGCCCAGAAATGGCTGAAATCAGATGGGTACTTTCTGTTTTTTTGGGGGGGGGGGAGTAAGGAGGCTAGTGACGGGTCTTAGGGTCCCCCAAGGTCTGAAGGGTAAAACAGTTGAATATCAGGAAAAACTTCCTAACTGTTAGAGCAGTACAGCAATGGAATCAATTACCTCGAGAGGTGGCGAATGCTCCAACACTGGAGGCATTCAAGAGAAATTTAGACAACCACCTGACACGTATATCCTTTGATCTGCATTCCTGCACTGAGCAGGGGGTTGGATTCAATGGCCTTATAGGCCCCTTCCAACTTCATGATTCTATGAAGGCAAAATTGAGCAGACAGTGACAACGCTGACTTCTTATTGTGCTGAGACCCAAGGCCAACGTTCCCTCTAATTTTCCAGAGAGCTGCATAGGGGCTTCACCCCATGAGCATGGAATTCCAGCCACAACTGGAAGCAAATGGGCAGAAACACTGGGTCGGCTGTGCGCACCCAATGCAGCGCTATCTGTCTGCGTGTCTTAGAGGGAATGTTGCCCAAGGCTATTTCTGGAATTGGCCAAACCAGCTGTTGCCCTGTGGAGGGGGTGTGGTCCCCTCCCTAAAAGGCTTTTATACTAGCCAAGCCCTATGGTTTCAACCAAAGAGCCAGCTGGGTTAGAATCTGGAGGGATCTCTGATGTAGCTATGGACAACCCAGGTTCATTTGCATGGCTGCTTTGCCATGAAACACTGGGGATGGCCTAAAAAATCATTATTGGTTTGCCTTACCAATTTAACCTAATATGTAATAATGGACTCAAGCTGCAGGAAGCCAGATTTAGACTGAATATCAAGAAAACCTACTGAACAGTTAGAGCAGTACAACAATGGAAACAATTATCTTGGAAGGTGGTGAGTGTTCGAATGGTGGAGGCATTCAAGAGAAAACTGGACAACTATCTGTCAGGTCTGCTCTGATTTGAATTCCTGCACTGAGCAGGGGGTTGGATTCAATGGTCTTATAGCCCCCTTCCAACTCAATTATTTTATGATTCTATGCTACTACCTCTTAGGCTTGCTGGAATAGTACAATCAAAATAAGCATATTTCAAGTGTAATCAAATACAAAAAAAAGTTGGAAACATTATTTCTCAAGTGATCCCCTAAGACCAAGAATGAAGGCAAGATCTATTAAAACAAGGCTCAGAAAACCACACAAATTAAGAGATTTGACTGATAAAGAACAAAGGTAAGGGTGGTTTTGTGAAAGGACTGGTTTATAAAAGAAGATACAAATTAACTTGGAAATGATTCAGATGTCAACATTGCTGTTGTTTTCCAAAACTGAACCAACTGAAATGCAAAGTGAAAAGGAATGATGTTGCCTAGCAGAGGTATTTTGTGAACAATTAAAAAAACAAAACAAAAATGCCCAAGCCACACATATCCCATCACAACCACTGTGAAGGAAATTGGCTTTCACTGAGAATTGTTCCTTCTTTCCTTCAGAAAAGCAATGGCTTCTTTCAAAAGAAATACATACCAGAATGGAAAGGAAACTGCTGTTTGGCTTCTCCAGTATGTGCATCCCAGATAATTGTGGTCTGAATGCAAAGAACAAAGGCAAGATAACAACAAATACTGCAAATGTTGCTGGGCCATTCTTATGCAACATCATATTTTTACAGGTCAACCACTATAAAAGTACTACAGTACTTACAATTTTCTACTAAGAGAAATTCCTAACAGTTTTCTTATTATCATTATTCTGACCATTATATCACTCCTTAGAATGCTCCTATTAAATGTACTTCCCTTCCAATATTTGCAGGCCTGCCATGTTTTCCCTTAGTTACTACTTAGATGTTATTCTCAAGGATATGTATACTGTTCACCATAGGTTTCCCTGCCAATGGGCCACGCAAAGGAGCCAAGAATAGATGATGTTGTGGAAAGGGTCCTAACCTCCTTCTTGACTTCCAATTACATGCCATCTCCTGTTCTTGTGAAAGTTTCATAACGTATGTTTTTTCTTACCTTTTGCATGTAATGTGAGATATGGATACTAAAGCTACTTCAGATTAGGCTATCTGAAAGACCAGATCTCCCCATATGAATCTACCTGGATCTTAAATCTTTGAGGTAAGCCTTTCTCCTGCCCTTCTCTCTGTGTCCCATTGTCCTCAAATGCCTGCTTGGTGAGAACAAGATAGCTTTTTTAGTGGCTGTTTTGAGGTTCTGGAACTCCCTTTTACAGAAGGCTAGGCTGGCTCACACTGCTCTCTCCTTCCAACAGCAGACAAAGACTTCATTCAGATAGGTTTCTGGCCATTAACTGAAGGGTATTTTAATGGTGGGTGTCATATATTTTAATGTTCTCTTATGTGGCTTTAAATGGCTTTTAATTCAGCGCTTTTTGAAATCTTGTTTTAATTCAGTGCTTGCGGTGATTCATCTAATTATTTTAAATTGTTGGTTAATATAACTAATTGTGGGAGGTTTTAGTAGTTTTTGTTTTGGCTCATGATGTGATGTGGCTTGGGTCCTGTACTTGGAGAAAGGGTGGTTATGCTATGCTATGCTATGCTATGCTATGCTATGCTATGCTATGCTATACACTGCTGCAAGCAGAAGCTTTTTCTTATGTCGCTGAGGAGACCATCCTGAACTGAGAGTCACATTCAAAACAAGTTAAGCAGTACAACCTGATGTTCAAGATCTCTTCTTTCATTACATAAAATGAACGTAACATGGTAAGTACCAACATGACTTTCTGGCTCTTCTAAGTACTTACAATACAGCCTGTTTGATAGGTAGGGGGTCAGAGCAGTGGGATGGCTCTCATCATCAATCGAGAGACACCCCCTCTCTGCTGGGGGCTGTGAGCTGCCCCTCCTATGTGGACACTATTTATGTCTCTCTCTCACTCCCACAAACATAGAGTTCTACCCAAGAAGAAGCAACCTTTTAAAGTTCATATACTCCTTTTTCCTATCTTCTCTTACTCTGATTGTGACTGACTTTCCTAAGAAAAAGCCCTTTTTGAAACTATTTAAGGAGCAAAGTTTGACAATGTTATGTCAGAATCATAAAATCATGAAGTTGGAAGGGGCCTATATCTGCCAGGTGATTGTCTACATTTCTCTTGAACACCTCCAGCATTGAAGCACTCGTCATCTCTCGAGGTAACTGGTTCCACTGCCATACTGCTCTAACAGTCAGGAAGCTTTTTAGTCATGTTAACACTTCCCAGGACAGCCTTGAATACAAAGTAAGTTAACATACTAAGGCCGGTATCCCATAAGATCGCCCACATGTACAACAGAAACCAAAGACGTAGCTGTGGCTATTTGTCTAGCCATATGTATAATCACAGGGAGAAATAGCCATGGTAGTTTCTGTGATTTCCCTTCCATTTGTAGGCAACCCAGTGGGATACGTGCCTAAATCATCATCATCATCCACAGTAGGTTAGACTGGGCACTTTCATACTGTCTTTCAACTGGCAGGCATTTTTTTAATTCCAGCAGGTTTTTCTGTAAGGTTAGGGCTTCTAACTGACATGTTCCACCGCTTGTATTTCCTTTTTTTTTAACAGATCATCTTTTAAATTACTTTTATTCATTCATGTTTTAATATTATCATTAATCTAACTGTCCCTAAAAATGCTAATCTTTCATATCTTTTTATCTATATTTGTTTTAAACACGTGATCTATAATACAAAAGAAAATATATATTGTGACATGTTTAAAGCTAACAGATTAACATGAGCTTCTGGGGATTCATTTTTGTGGATTTTGCATAATCCATGAAATAAATCTGTTAATCTTAAAGGTTCCGGAAACCTTTTTTCCCATGCTTGAACAGATCTAACACATCTTTGAAAACTGATCTGGTGAACCACTCTGTGTTTTAGGTTTGGGAAGAAGACAGAATATAACCCAATAAAATAAACAATCCACTAATCCATTGTTCTCTTCCTCTCTTGAGCAATTGAGGACACTGTTCTGATTAATCAAAAGTTTTTTCTTAAACTAATTTCATGGATTAAAGGTTGCATCTTTCTATTTAGGTGGGATACTTTCAAGAAAAATGGGACAAAGCCAGGGGAGTGTGCTGGGTGCTGTGTGTGTTGTGTTTAGTCGTTTAGTCGTGTCCGACTCTTCGTGACCCCATGGACCAGAGCACGCCAGGCCCTCCTGTCTTCTACTGCCTCCCGGAGTTGTGTCAGGTTCATGTTGGTTGCTTCGCAGACACTGTCCAGCCATCTCATCCTCGGCCGTCCCCTTCTCCTCTTGCCATCAAACCTTCCTAACATCAAGGTTTTTTCCAAGGACTCTTTTCTTCTCATGAGATGGCCAAAGTACTGGAGCCTCAGCTTCAGGATCTGTCCTTCAAGTGAGCATTCAGGGTTGATTTCCTTTAGAACTGATAGGTTTGTTCTCCTTGCAGTCCAGGGGATACTCAAGAGCCTCCTCCAGCACCACAATTCAAAGGCATCAATTCTTCGGCGGTCTGCTTTCTTTATGGTCCAGCTCTCACTTCCATACATCACGACAGGAAAAACCATAGCTTTGACTATTTGGACTTTTGTTGGCAAGGTGATGTCTCTGCTTTTCAAGATGCTGTCAAGATTTGTCATCGCTTTCCTCCCAAGAAGAAGGCGCCTTTTAATTTCAGGGCTGCTGTCTCCATCTGCAGTGATCATGGAGCCCAGGAAGATAAAATCTGTCATTGCCTCCATATCTTCCCCTTCAATTTCCCAGGAGGTGATGGGACCAGTGGCCATGATCTTAGTTTTTTTTGATGTTGAGTTTCAGACCATTTTTTGCACTCTCCTCTTTCACTCTCATTACAAGGTTCTTTAATTCCTCCTCACTTTCTGCCATCAGAGTGGTATCATCTGCATATCGGAGGTTGTTGATATTTCTTCCGGCAATCTTAATTCCGGCTTGGGTTTCTTCCAGTCCAGCCTTCCGCATGATGTATTCTGCATATAAGTTAAATAAGCTGGGGGACAATATACAGCCTTGCCGTACTCCTTTCCCAATTTTGAACCACTCAGTTGTTCCATGACCAGTTCTAACTGTTGCTTCCTGTCCCACATATAGGTTTCTCAGGAGACAGATAAAGTGGTCAGGCACTCCCATTTCTTTAAGAACTTGCCATAGTTTGCTGTGGTCCACACAGTCAAAGGCTTTCGCATAGTCAATGAAGCAGAAGTAGATATTTTTCTGGAACTCTCTGGCTTTCTCCATAATCCAGCGCAAGTTAGCAATTTGGTCTCGAGTTCCTCTGCCTCTTCGGAATCCCGCTTGTACTTCTGGGAGTTCTCGGTCCACATACTGCTGAAGCCTACCTTGTAGGATTTTGAGCATAACCTTGCTAGCGTGTGAAATGAGTGCAATTGTACGGTAGTTGGAGCATTCTTTGGCACTGCCTTTCTTTGGGATTGGGATGTAGACTGATCTTTTCCAATCCTCTGGCCACTGTTGAGTTTTCCAAACTTGCTGGCATATTGAATGTAGCACCTTAACAGCATCATCTTTCAAGATTTTAAATAGTTCAACTGGGATGCCATCACCTCCACTGGCCTTGTTGTTAGCCAGGCTTTCTAAGGCCCACTTGACTTCGCTCTCCAGGATGTCTGACTCCAGGTCAGCAACTACATTGTCTGGGTTGTCCGGGATATCCAAATCTTTCTGATATAATTCCTCTGTGTATTCTTGCCACCTCTTCTTGACGTCTTCTGATTCTGTTAGGTCCCTCCCATTTTTGTCTTTTATCATGTTCATCTTTGCGCAAAATGTTCCTCTAATATGTCCAATTTTCCTGAACAGATCTCTAGTCTTTCCTTTTCTGTTATCTTCCTCTATTTCTTTGCATTGTTCATTTAAGAAGGCCCTCTTGTCTCTCCTTGCTATTCTTTGGAAGTCTGCATTCAAGTTTCTGTAACTTTCCCTATCTCCCTTGCATTTTGCTTCCCTTCTCCTCTCTGCTATTTCTAAGGCCTCGTTGGACAGCCACTTTGCTTTCTTGCATTTCCTTTTCTTTGGGATGGTTTTCGTTGCTGCCTCCTGGACAATGTTACGAGCCTCTATCCAAAGTTCTTCAGGCACTCTGTCCACCAAATCTAGTTCCTTAAATCTGTTCTTTACTTCCACTGTGTATTCATAAGGGATTTGGTTTAGATTATACCTGAGTGGCCCAGTGGTTTTTCCTAATCTCTTCAGTCTAAGCTTGAATTTTGCTATGAGAAGCTGATGATCAGAACCGCAGTCAGCTCCAGGTCTTGTTTTCGCTGACTGTATAGAGCTTCTCCATCTTTGGCTGCAGAGAATATAATCAATCTGATTTCGATATTGCCCATCTGGTGATTTCCATGTATAGAGTCGCCTCTTGTGTTGTTGGAAAAGAGTGTTTGTGATGACCAGCTTATTCTCTTGACAAAACTCTATTAGCCTTTGTCCTGCTTCGTTCTGAACTCCAAGGCCAAACTTC
Organism: Pogona vitticeps; assembly: GCF_051106095.1. Lineage (NCBI taxonomy): Eukaryota > Metazoa > Chordata > Lepidosauria > Squamata > Agamidae > Pogona > Pogona vitticeps. The sequence continues at coordinate 13,146,861 of NC_135785.1, read as the reverse complement.
CCTGTTGTTCCTTTTATCTCTTGGCTCCCTACTTTAGCATTCCAGTCCCCTAGAATGAGAAGAACATCTTTCTTTGGTGTCAGTTCTAGAAGGTGTTGTAAATCTTCATAGAATTGTTCAATTTCAGTCTCCTCAGCAATGCTGGTTGGTGCATAAACTTGGATTATTGTGATGTTGAATGGTCTGCCTTGGATTCGTATTGACATCATTCTATCATTCTATCATTCATGGATTGCTGCCTTGTCGTGGCGAAGGGGCTTGAGTAACTCAGAGAAGCTATGGGCTATGCCGTGCAGGGACACCCAAGACGGACAGGACATAGTGGAGAGTTCCGACTAAACGCAATCCACCTGGAGTAGGAAATGGCAAGCCACTCCAGTATCTTTGCCAAGAATGCCCCATGATCAGAAACAAAAGTGCTGGGTGCTACTCCTAGCACAATATATGTAGTTTTCCTGCTCTGTGATAGACAAGATAGCTCTTTGGGGGAATGAGAGGAAATTCATGGGGACATCATATGTAAATAAGATTTTTTTTATTTTTTATTTTTTTGCAATTCTCCATGTACTTGCCAGTTCCTAGTTTTAAACTGCTTCAGCCACAGGAGTTCTCATCTGCTTTTATGAGTTCGTTTATTTGATAGCTCTCCTCCCTGTCACAACAGTGGACTGTATTGTGATTTCTTCTTGCATTAAGAGATCATGTCTGCTCTCTGTACTGCCTATAAATCATCTGCTATATTACCAGCCTGATCAATTCAGAGCAAGATTGCTATTCCAAAAGGCAGGCAACCTTCCATAATTTAACTGTCTTTTACCTGCTAATATAAACCCATCACTACTGATACTTTGAAACTTAATCTTGCAACAATGAATTTTAAATAAGTCTTCTCACCTTGTCCACACCTGCACTTAAAATGAAGTTGCCTTTCTTATTCCATTTTAATGCAAATATGGGACCTTTATGTTGCCCTAACGTGCTGGCAAGATTACCTAAAAATTAAAGAGAGTATTCATTAGAATATGTGTCTGGTGCTTTTGTTTTAAAGAACAATTAATCTGGAACCCGCTGCATAAGAACGGGGAAAAGGTCTGGAAAATGGTGTGCTTACCATCTTTAGTCCATATCCTTGCAAATCCATCATAGGAGCCCGTTGCTAGAAGTGTCCCTTCACTCTGTGAGACAAAACATTTAAGATTTTTAGGTGATTACCTCAAGAGACCACATCTGAGAAAGCTAGCATCTTCATAAAGTTGGCAGTGCTCTCTTTGATGGGAACAGATATAGAGGCCATGGAGTTCTGCATATGTATGGGGGAGTAAACCCCACTGAACACTGTACCCAGTTCTGACTAAAGCCACTCAGGACATGCTCCATGCCAACCCAAACACTCAAGGTGACCCCCCGTCCTGCACCAAGAAGATCATTTGCAAGGACTACTTTCCGCTTATTTCATCCCATTCTATTTCCGCCATGCAGGTGCAACAGTTTGAGGAAATGGGACTAATCTTCTCAGACAACTCTTTGGAGAAATGCCACGTGCAATGATTCTTTCCCTTGAAATTTCTTTGGTGGTTTGCCTATCAAAGTGGGCAAAACTTCCATGTAGAGACTTCTAAGCTCAACCATGAATTTCACTTGTATACAATTTTAACAGCAGCCCTACTCCTGCTCATAATATGGGGTTGTGTTTCAGAGGCAGGGCACACCCTTTGTGTTCAAGAGTTTGCAGGTTCAGTCCCCTACATCTCCAGGATGTGCTGGAAAAACTCTTGGTGAACTCTGGAAAACAACTGTCTATACACATAAGAAATACTGGCTAGATGGGTTAAATCCTTCAGAAAGCTTCTTGGGTCCCTAATGATTCCTAATGAGGCCTTGACAACGGATTAACACAAATATGCTGTTTAACAAGTTCTTGATACTGGGCTTGCATAACTAGATATACAAAATATACCCAGATATACAAAATGGCAACATTTCTGCAACAAAAAGAATATCCGACTCACAGTTCAAAGTAGAAATTAAGAAACCCCTCCCTTGTAAACAACCAGTAGACCTCAAGTCTGAAAACACTGGAATTTCATGAAGAATGATATAAAACCTTAACATTTCTGCTTACATTCCAATCAAGAGAAGTCACGTCTTTGTTGCTCGGTACATCCTGGCCTCCTTCTCGTATACAATGCCGAAGGACCAGCTGCGTGGATCCACTGGTACTGTTTTCACTAAGGTTCCATATTCTTGCCGTTGAATCTCCTGAACTGCAAAATAAGCAGATCAACATTTTAAGAATATTTTTAAATATTTTAATGATGTAAGCCACCTTTCGTCCTTTTTAAAGAGAAAGGTGGGGTAAAAATATGTTAAATAAAAATAAATAAAAATAGAAGCAGTGGTGTCGGGGGAAGGCATGTGTCCTCTTCCCACGGCCCAATTAGGGCCTTGGAAAGAGGACTGTGCTGCTACAAAGCATACCCAAAGACAGGACAACAATAACCTCTGGACAGCTCAGTGGTTTACGTTGCTGGCTGCAGTGCCAGAGGCTGGGAGTTCGATTCCCCACTGTGCATCCTTGACAGGGGCTGGATTCAATGATCCATAAGGGCCCCTTCCAACCTGCAGTTCTAAGATTATAAGATTATATATTATAACCACTCCCCTTGTAATATAATGCAAATTAGGGAAAACTGGCAAATAAACTAACATGTAAAAGAATGCAATTCCAAAATTGTTGGATTTCATAACACAGCCACAAGAACCAGTGATGGTCAAGCTTCAAGACTCAGTGGCCATTTTTGTGGCCTGAGCATCCCCCATGGGGTCAGAAGAGTCCCTCTGTATACAACGGGAAGGGAGCAGAACCCCTTTTTCAAAAGGTTTTTTTTTCCTGGTCACTGAAATAAAATAAAACTGGAATAGGGTAGGATGGAGTGGAGAAAACCATATTTCTTTGGAGGAGGCTCAGGAAGGCTTCTAAAAAGACTCTGGACTCCATCAATCACATTTCTGAGAGAAACCTGTGATAGCACTACATCATGTTGAGGACATAAATAAGCCTGCTGCCACCATTGTGTTTTGGAATAATTTTATGAGCCACAACAATCACATGGGTGCAGTCCCCCACCAGAAAAGAACACTGGATAATGATATGGCCCTGTAATAAGTGGCCAGCCCAGACACTTTCCAGTTGGCTCACAGTGTATTGATGACTTAACTTTCCTCTAGGTCCACCTTCTGTCAAGGCAGTCCTTGCATGTTGAACAAATTCTCTAGCAACTTATGCTTTTGCAATGAGACACAGAAAGGACTCATGGTGCCCTTGCAAAAGGACACCTCCTTAAAAAGTGGATGGTTGCCAAGAAAAGCAGCAATGTCGTGGCAAATTTTGACGTGCAGGAGCTCATTGTGAACACACACAATGAAACACACAGACACTGAAGAACAGCAGCAGCACATGATATACTGCCCAATTTATTAGGATCATTTTACCTGGGAATGAGCTCAGCGGTGTTTATTTCCGACTACAGTAACAGTTTAAAGGGTACCACTGATAGCGTTTCCACTCAAAAGCTAAAAGACACACACTGAAGTTTAACACATTATCTCTAGCTGACTGACATGCATCCTTTTATTTTAAGGAAAACAATCCATCTTATAAATAAGAAAATCATTAGGGGCATATCCGCTTCTTAGTTCCAAATAGAGCAGACTCACTGAATCCCACTGGGCCTTAATTAAGTGCTGATGTAACGAGTTTTGTTCATTCAGTGGACACAATTTAGCTGGGACTAACAACCAAATTTTATCCTAGTGTCAAACCGGAACTCTATCAAAGAAAAGTACTATCCCACTTCTTGATTATTGTTAATTTCTTGTTCTCTTGGCTTCATCTACACATTTCTATCATAAACAGTAGTAGAACTGGAAAACCTTCTTAGTATCTCATTCACTTGCCCAGAGAAGCCATCAATCACCATGGCACTCAGGTAAAAAATATCGCTGCTATTATTTTTGAAAATGGTCCCCAATTTTACATATTTCTGCTTCACTACACTTCAGAAAAACAAAATGTCTGGGAGATCATATTCTTATTAGAAGTTGCTCCGTCCTGCATTCCTTTTTCCCATTATGCATATGCACAGGCGGGGGAAAAAGAAGAGCCCAGAGAACTTGAGTAAAGAACTGAAATGAGTGACTCCCTTAAGGGAAAACCTACCCAGAGGCCAGAAGGTCACTAACAGGATTCCAGGCGCAGATGAATACCTCAGATTCATGACCGCGTAGCACCACTGCTTTGTTTGGAGGGATTTCAACATCGCCATCCACTTCCATCATATCTGTATGGTTATCTGAGGAAGAAGAAAAACAAGGAGGAAGATTACTGAAAGGAGACAAATTATTTCATCCAGAAAACACCCAGTGAAATTTATTAATTTGTACATTCCCCTCCACACCATCTCCCAAACATACACCGCTGGTGGACCAGCTGCAGATCCACTGGTGTTCCACTCTATGCACTAATTCATTCTCTCTCTGTCTCTTATATCTTATCCTTTTGTATTCCTCTGACATATTTCTTCAAAGCTACCAAGCCTGCACCATCAAAAGAAGACCTTGTTTACATCCCAGTAACCAAGAACCAAGCAAAGCAAAACTATTTTGCAACTCACAGGACAGGGAAAACCTTCTATGGGGATAATCAAAAGTTATTCAGAGAATAATAAAAGTTATTCAGAGAATCTCTACTTCCAGTTGCAAAGTGTTTCCAATTGCAAAGTTGCTACCTGGTATAGTGGTGCTGGAGGAGACTCTTGAGAGCTCCCTGGGCTGCAAGGAGAACAAACCTATCCATTCTAAAGGAAATCAACCCTGAGTGCTCACTGGAAGGACAGATCCTGAAGCTGAGGCTTCAATTCTTTGGCCATCTCATGAGAAGAGAAGACTCCCTGGAAAAGACCCTGAAGTTGGGAAAGTGCGAAGGAAAGAGGAGAAGGGGATGTCAGAGGACGAGATGGCTGGACAGTGTCATTGAAGCGACCAACATGACTTTGACCAAACTCTGGGAGGCAGTGGAAGACAGGAGGGCCTGGTGTACTCTGGTCCATGGGGTCATGAAGAGTCGGACACAACTTAATGACTAAACAACAACAACAAATTTATTTATTTATTTATTTGATTTTTACCCTGCCCCTCTAGACTATGTCTACAGTTTAGCTCTCTTTTTCAGCTTAACCTACTTTGGAGGGTTGTTATGAAGATGCAAGATGGAGAAACTAGATACATTATCCAGAGATATTTGTAGAAAAGGTGGAATGAACATGTAATAGTAAAATAAATAATAGTAACACTGGCTTATTACAAAGTCAAATGATTCTCATATGCACAGGGATTTTTGTCTTACAATGTGACTTACATTTCTGTAAGCACAGAGAGGTGGATTCCAAGACCTACTCAGAAAACTAGTCAAAGTGAAGTTTTTTCAGATTTAATAACAATGAAATACAGTATTTTTATTTATCCTTTCTAACTGCAATAAATCCTTGGATTCCTACAAAGATAGACTAGCAATTTTAGATACCCAGGTAACTTCACCCAAAAGTTGCAGTTATATGGCAAAGTAGGGGCTAATCGTAACAGTAATTCTTTTATTAGGCACAGAAGTCATATTAAACCTATAGCGCCCCTATAAGGTAGTAAAGGATGGTCTTGTTTTAAACTAGCCAAAAATCTCTTCTGAAGTGGAAGGAAGGAAGGAAAAGGAAAGACAAAAAATAGACAATAAGACAGCATGGAAAGTTCATGATGGATTAAACTGGGCGAGCAGCAGAAGGCAGATCAATTAATTTTTGCTAATCACTCTATTGTATACTTCATGGTGAACGATGTTAAGAACGTTAAGCACACCAGCAAATGTATTTACACACACATTTAATATAGTCCCGAGGTAGAAAGGAAGAGAGCTTAAAGACCCTTCCAGTTTCACTGGCATCAAACAGAGCAGGTATAAAAAGACAGCAAGTAGCATTTGCCTCTTTAGCCAGTAGGGGTGGCTGACACATCACTATATCACTACATCAGTCGCTTGGATTTCCACCATAGGCTGCAATTCACAGTTAACAGGGGAGAAAGAGTGTTTTCTAAATCCAAACAAGGGAAGGAATGAAGAGTTTGGGTCTGGAAAAGAATGTGCACTTCTGCAGGTTTCCATGCTCACAACAGCCTATTAAAACTAACTCCAGCAACAGCCATATATGTGGAGAAACACACTGGGAGAAGGTAGTCCGGACCACCCACTGGATTGCAACCAATTTCCATCAGGTTGCTTCTCACCTACTTGTTGCTAAGATGAGATTTTTTGGGGGGAGGGGGCTGAATTTGGAAGGCCCTTTGTTCCCAAGCTAGAACAAACAATGACAGACACAAGCGATCGTAAGAGAAGGAGGGGAGCTGGCCTTTGCTCAGTGGCCTCAGGAACATTCAATCTGAGGCCAGAATTTCATTTTAATCATGGAGCTTCCAAGCAGAAAACTTGAAAAGTGCCCAGAATGCAAACCCCTGAAACTACCTGTCTGAAATATGGCATGTTTATTCCTCTATTTATGTCTTGTCTCCAAAGAGCACGTGCATCACTGAAGAAAAAAGTCACAGCTGTTTTGTCAGACAAGAAAGAATGAAAGAAAGAAAAAGAAAGGAGAAACAAAATGTTCTGATGAAGACTAACTGCTATATTTTAAAGTCTAGTTCGTTAGAGATAAGAGACATTCATATATATGATTGCTATATACATGATTGGTTAGGATAGTAGACACAAACTACAAATTGGGTGAGTCAATTTGGCATTTCACACTTGGTAAGGAGTTTAGACCCCAGGCTGAATTGAAATGAATTGAACTGAATTTACTTTATTCTGTACAATGAAATTAAATGCCATGATAAAACACACAAGAACATCGCATTCACAATGTGTAAACATAGCATGTTACACTATGAGATTCAGTCCTTTTAAGTGTGTTTCTTTCCTTTTCAAATCCTGTACAAAATGATAATGGTTTGTTGGTAAACAACATCAGTTTGAACACAATCACTGTATCATTTCACACCTGGAAATGATTTAAGATGGACTGGTTATAGCTCATGGTTTAAGTATATCTGGGAGTTCAGTTACCCACTGGGCCTCAAGAGAGAAGAGTCAGCCTGTGTGGCCTTGAGCAAGCTGTACAATCCCAAGGTGTCTCTCCAGAACTAGACATGGTCTAGAGGGGCGGGGTATAAATTTAATAAATAAATAAATTATTCAAAAATATTGAGCACAGTCAATCAACATTATAAAAACATTGACTAGTACTGTATAACAAATTTTTAACCAAAACGTAAGTATCTATTAAATATGTTGTTCCTACTATTGAGGTTTTTGAAAAGGACCCAAGGGTGCTTACATTGTTAAAACACAATATTAAGGCAATTTCTATGCATTTCTATCTAGAAATAAGTTTGAATCAATTTGATGTCACACAATTATTTTTATAATGATTTAAGAACGGTTGACTGATATTTCATCCTTTAACCAGCGGTTTTCGTTTTCCAGTGGTAGTCAGTGGAAAGGCTGACAATCTGAATTTACTAATAAATTTGGATCTGGGACACAAATGAAGTCAGAAAAGACCTAGATCACCCTAGACCTAGATCAGGATTCACTCCCAAATGCTGCATTTGCCTTCAAAATAAATTGGAGGACATGCACACAGATCTAGTACAACCTCCCCTTCACTGACAACAGAAAATGGAGAACTGGGTATCCTCCTTCAAGAAAAGGAGATTGCTTTTGGGATACAAATTTGGGATCTTCCTTTTACAGTGGTGCCTCGCAAGACGATGTTAATTCGTTCCGCAAAAAACATCATCTTGTGAAAACACCATCTTGCGAAACGCGGTTCCCCATTGGAATGCATTGAAATCTAAATAATGCGTTCCAATGGGGGGGGGAATCATCTTGCGAAAATCGTCCATAGAAAACATTGTCTTGCGAAACGCCACAGTGATCACAAAAACCAATCGTCTTGCGGATTAATCGTCTTGTGAGGCAATAGTCTTGCAAGGCACCACTGTACCTTTTGGTGGGGAGGGCTCTCACTTTGATGCTGAAGGGATGCGGGGGAGATTTGTGGCTTCTGACTTCTAACATGGAAATAAGAAGGGGTGACAAAGTGCATCGATGGGAATAGTTCTGAACTGGATTTCAAACTTTTATTTAACATAACCTCCAGGGCTGTGTATGTGCTTAAGGCAGTAACTCAATTTGGTTCATTTCATGGCAAGGCAATGGTATTACACCCATTTTCTTCATCCATGTTTGGCTGCAACCATGCCACAAACGAACTTCTGAGGAATAATGAAGAAACAGTTGTAATAGGGAAGGCAAAGTACCTGTAAAATGTTCTCAATAAAAATACAAGATGCAGAAGAGAACACTACAAATAGTCCGTCTACCAGTTTTGGTTTCCCAAATACTGCTTATCAAGATATTACAAGCAGGCTGTTTTCTACAAATGACGCCACCTCTTAAAAAGAGCATAACCATCTTACTTGCTATAGTGTGGGCTCCGTTTTCTTCTCCATTTGCGGTATTTTCCCCATTCTTTGCAGACCCCTGTTGGTTCGTGGGAGCTGCAGCCACTGCAGCTGCGGCTTGTTGCTGGGCAAGCTTGTCCCGGTAAGCCTGCTGTCTTGTCTGTACTACATCTGGCATTACGGCGTCTATCAGCGAGAGAGACTCTATCGGCCTACCGTCGAACAAAGTACCATCCTAGTTTGAAGATGGGGGTGGAGGGAAGGATCAGAGGAAAGACAAACATTTAATGACAGGCGCACGATGATACACAACTTTCCTTTAAACCAAGGTGTATGGCTCCTGTACACCGGCCTGCTGGGATGTTATGTAAACATAAGAGGAATCAAGAGGATTCTGTGGATTGCAGGTTTGTTCAAATTTTTGTCCTGCTCATCTAGTGGCCAGGCCACTACTCCAGGAAGCTTATATAACATAATATAAACATATAATAAAATCACAGTAGCATAGGCATCCTTCAGTCTCGAGAGACTATGGTAACATGCTCTGAATCGAGGAGTGTCCTCTCCAGAGCATGAAGCCCAGGTAAGGTAATATGGAGGATAAGCTGTTACCCAAGCAGCAGATCCCCCCCCTCCACATTGCTGAAATGGTCCAATGGAAAGGCAAGAGCCAATGCAACTGGTTCCAGCAATGTCGCAGGAGTTGGCAGAAGGACACAATGTCGCAGGAGTTGGCAGAAGGACTCCAGCTCTGGATTTTGCCTCAAGGTTAACTCCTGAAGCCTTTTCCATGAGTGGATATAGCCACAAGGCAGTGGAGGTTTGAAATCGGAGTTTTCCTTCTCCTAGATGGGCTGCCTTCCATGGCTGACGAGCCCTACCTACCTGGCCTGCTCTTTAATAGTGCAAAAGTATGATCTGATCCTTAAAACTTTCCTGACTCCCCGGCTTATGCAAATCTAATTGGCTTTCCTATTTACCATATTAAGGCCAGATACAAAATTTGAGAATTTCGTGCACAGTTAGACGCGCGGTCCTGGGACACGCTCTTTTAAAGCAGGAAGTCCCACCCCTAGGCCCCACCCCCAGGCCATGTGGTCAGGAGACAAAAAGAAAGCCCAGGAAACTCAGCAAGGCCTCACAGTAATAAACTTACAAAACATCACACAAAACCAAATCTCTAAGAATCAAATCACTAAACTGATAATTGATTAGTTACTGGGAATAAGATAGCTATGCGCCTTGTGGAGCTCTGAATCGCATGCCCAGCACCTCATCCCTTAGCTGCAATTAGCTGTGACAACTTATGTGATTCCTCTTATGCAACTGTAAAATGAACAGTAGAATCTCGGCCAAAGTATTTGTTGCCGTGAACCAACTCTGACAGTATTCTGATTTAAAAGCGGGGGCATGACGTATGAGGAATATGGCTACCAGACTCTCAGAACTTTCCCAATTTGGTAAAACATTTGGATTTTGGCACAGTAGTAGACTTACCCACTCCAAAACCAAGAATCACTGCGAGTCAGAGAGTTATTGTTATACTTCCAGAAAGAAGGGACAGAAATGGAAAGATGGCTTGAAAGGAGATCAAAGTCTAGGCAACTGTGTTTTTAATGTACAGAAAGGAAAAGTGGAAGCGGCCACAGCTAAGTGACAAGGTATTGGTTGCACAATTAAGTATACAACTAATGTGTCATGGTTATCTTGCCAACCAGTTGTGGTGGCTTCCATGTTTTCTGTTCTGTGCATATAAAAACAATAGAATACTGTCATGACTCTCTAATATTTGGCCATGAACAGATAAAACCGACTTATAGTGAACTTGACCATTGCTACTTCTAGCTCTGTACTGTGTGCAATGAACGGCAGACAAGACAGAGCTTCAAAGCTTCCAAAAGGAGTCTTTTCTTCAGCTTACTTGGAAATGCCAGGGATATAAGCTTGGAAGCTTCCATGTAGGTACTATGGTTCCTCCCACTTGAGCTATGCAGCCCATCTCTATCCTTATTTAGCATAATCAAAGAAATGACTTGATTTTTGTTGTGTTGTTGCTTATGTTATTTCATTTCATTTAGCAAATGAGGGAACTTGGGAGTCTTCTGACAGAAACCAAGATATAGGAACACTTACACAAATTGTTCTTTTTTTACAGGAATCTCGTCTATAACTCACAGAAATTATTTCATAACAACAGTTAAATTAATTCCATTTTGTCATTAGCATGAGTCACATATCTTTTGGAAAACAGTGACTGAATCCTAGTCTTATTTACAAAGGGATAAGCCTGCTTGAGCTCTGTAGGATTTAGATCTGAGTAAAGATGCTTAGGACTACATTATAATGTGTCATCTTCATTGTTGTTATTCTAATAATGTACGTTCATTATATTTGACTATAATATGAGCAGTATTTCACTAGCCATTCAGCCAAACCTTTTTGACCTATTATAACCTTGTTTCTGGAGGGGGATGTTAAGAGGGGGCTTGTCACCCCTCAAGACAATTCATGGTTGAAGGCAGTGTCTGAGGTGAGAACCACTGTATTCAAATGTCTATATGTCAGATATGGGCTCTCTTTGGTCCCCCTTTCTTATATTATATATGTACAAAAGGAGGAATAGGTGTTTAAGAACAGAATGCATGTATAGACTGCCTACTTTCAAAGAGGTATGTGAGCTGAAATCCCATTTTTTCCTTTCTCATAAGCTTGAGAAATCCATGAAAGTTAATAATTCAAAACTGTTTTCTCTAGGAGCAACTTAATGCTAGAATAGGCATCGTAAGAACAAAGGGATCACATTCACTTCAATCAAGTCTTTTCGTTTTCCACACACACACACACACACACACACACAGAGAGAGAGAGAGAGAGAGAGAGAGAGAGAGAGAGAGAGAGAGAGAGAGAGAGAGAGAGAGAGAGCTGGCCAAACAAAGGAAACAGCTCCCAGGAATATCAGATAGCAATAAGACATCCAAGGCCTTAAAGCAGAAGCAATCACAACCATCCATTCAAAGGGACTAAAACTATTTTTATAAACAAGATCTTGACGTGTGCTCAAGGGGATGCATTTATATTAGCAAATCTAATTGTTTGATTACTAATGGGAGGGAAATCTTAACCTTTTTTGGGGGGGTGACAGGCAAAATGTGGCCTCATAAAGCTATGTATATACATCCTCTGGCTTATTTTTAGCTGTTCCGGAAACTCCTTGTGAGAAGCAGAACTCCCTCATTTATCTTCACTACTCGCTTTGGCTTTATGTCACCTCCAGAATAAATGGATTTCTTCTCAGTGAAAGTGGTAAATACTCTCTTTATTCCAATTCAAAAGAAAAAGCAGAGGAGTATCAAAGGCGATGGAAATGTTTTGCTTGCCCATCATACCTCACCTAAAGCAGTGAGAGATTTCTTTATGCGAGACACGAGCAACTTAGACTACCGTACAGAATTAAGGACTTGAGAGTGAACACCTGCACAGTTTGTAATTGCTCAAAGTGACAACCTCAGGGTCTCAAACTGAAATTCAGGAAAATAATTTGGCTAGGAAATAGTTCTCCACTTATTTATCTGTTTTAATTTATGTACAAAAAGGGTTAACACAAAAGAGGAGATGAAGCCTCTCTTCTTGATGGTAAAAATACCCCAAGGGAACGTTATTCCTACAGAATACAGCATACATTTAGAATTAATACAAATCTGATAGGGCAGAATAAGTCCAAGGCAAAAATAGCATGCCTTCAAATATGATAAACCACTTCTGTTTAATTTACTCCACCATCTTATTAAGATTACTGAGCATTGTAACTGAATTAATAAAATGAGAGACAGCAACGTATACATGCTGCATGTTTTTAATCATTTAGCATTTGCACATCATGCTTGCACAAGTGGAGTGCGTCCTGCTGAAAAATCTCTCTTTCTTAGGGTTGCCCAGAACTTCACCTGATGATGAATATTAGGAAAGGCTGGGAAAAATACTCACTAAAGTCTTCATTCTCATAGATACAAGCTGTCTTGATTTGACAAGATACCTCAATGAAACACTTTCAAGATTCCTACTCTCCAAAGGAGAACGAAACAAGAATGCTATTTTTTTTCCTTGCCAATGTACTTGTAAACTGCACAAAATGTCTCTGTGCAAAACTAGTGTCCATTCACTTTGATAAGGAAAGGGCACACACACAATAATCACAGAATGACTGGCTGACTGTTTTAAGAAAGGATGAAGACAGCCCTTCTGATGCAGTGACTCCTTTAAGGCTATAAAACAAAACAGCAGCCATTGTCACCTTGTGCCATTTGTGTTAAGGCATGGTATGATTTTGCAAATTTTGTGCAAAAACTTTCTCTTGTTGATAAAATATTTTGCTCTGCCATAGGGCTAGGAGAATAATTATGGTAGTTTCTCATTCATATTTTCAAGGATGGGACAAGAGGAGATTAACATCTTTATCAACACCATTTCAACATCTGATCATTGATCAACCAACATTTTGGTGCAAGGAAAATAGTTACTGCTATCCAGAAATAGTCCGGGTAGTGTCTTTATCTCTGTAATTAATTACTGCTCTGATTGAACTCCGTTATCTTTCCATGCAACAATTTAATTTAGGAAGAAAACAACTGAGAAAGGCGAGCAGTGGTTACCTAGCATGACCGTAAAGATACAGAGCAGGAATATCAAGAGTGTTAACAAAGGGCAAGTGATAATCCAGCATATTGCCGAGAAAGTATTCTGTCAATGAAAAGAGATTTTCTTACCTCATTAATACTGACTTCTGCCTCTACATACTGCAAGCCTTTCTGAATGATGGAAATCAAAGCAGCTGGGGGCACCAGAGCACCGTTGATGTTAGACTGGCTGATATGGCTCTCGATACCAAAGGTAAATGCTGAATGAGAAAACCCTAAAGACAAGGGGGAGGTTATAAGGACGAGGAGTTCAACCACATAAAAAACATTACAATGTCTGCCTGTGGTGGGCAAGTGTCTCCAGCAGTGCCACACAGAAAAAGATTTTTACGAATTAATATATGGTGTGCACACAAGCCATCAATTCTCTCCTACTGTTTAACACATGATAGTATTATTACTATTATTGCTGTTGCTGCTGTTATTATTTCTTGCTGACTCAAGGTAGCTGAGAACGTGAAAAAACAAAGAAAAAAACAAGTACAGCAAAAAAACAAAGTAAGTGATAATATTAAAATACAATTAAGTAATCACAACAAAACACTAAATTAGAGCCATTAGAAAACACAATAGTTTAGAGTACTATGTGAACAACCAAACTTAAGAAATTAGGAACTGTTTCTCCATAATATTCTCCGATGAAGTTATGGTATAATATACACCACAACTGCCCAGGGTGGCCTTCGTAGCTAAATGGGTGGTATACAAATTGAGGACCATTCCCAGATAATGGCATCATCTCTACAAGAAGTAATCCACTAGAAAGGGAAGACCCATACACATGCTTTTTCTTATGCCTGTGCAATGTGAAGAGAAATTCTCTCTAATAATAATAATAATAATAATAATAATACAGTAATTAATAACAACAGCAGCAACAACAAGAGAATAAATAGGTAACTTAAAAGAGAAATACACAGTGAGATAAAAATTACATATACATTACCACTTGAAAACTTAATTTTAAAAAATCATAACTACACAGAACAAAAGAATAAAGTTACCTTTATATATATATATATATATAAAGGAAATCTAAATTCTTTATCTTATTCAAATTTGTTTTCTAATGTCTCAGGATAGTGCTCACTCACTAAAATCAAATTATGCCTATGTAAGAAGGTCTTAATACGTCCAAGGAACATCACCAGATCCAGTTTTTGGACAGATCTAGCTAACACTGTTGTTGGATTCCTCAAAATGGTGGAAGCACTCTCAAGAAGGTGTTGCAGATATTGTTAAACAGGACAATAATATATGCCATATGCTATGAAGATGCCATGCGATAAGCTTGGGAAAAATGTGAAGATGCCCGTTACCATCTCTTTCAAAATATGAAGGAAAAAAATGGAGGGAAAGGGGAGAGGGCAGAGAACCAGATTTTTCTCCCATATGACTCTTCAATTTTTCTGGTGGAAAATTTAGAAATTTTGAGGAATCTAGAAAAACACACTAATAAAATATTTTCTCTTTCAAAATGAGATAAATGCTTATAAACCAAGATTTTATTTGCACAAAATGCCAGAAACTTCATAGTGTGAAAACTTATATGAAATACAATTTACAAAACTATAGAATAACAATTTCTATATGGACTGTAGACATAGGCAGCAATAAATATTCCTGCATCTAGTGGGTGCTACCATCATCAATAGAGTAGCATAAGAACAGTCTGCAGTAGAGTATATCCAAAATTCTGGCTTGTACATAAGGGCTTAGAGATATAAATTAAGGCATTATATCTCTAAATGTCATAAATGTGCCAAAATGCATGATTTCATATGCTAACTTACAGTATGATAACCTGTACACTAACATTTTATGTTGCTACAGGTATAAAATAAGTTTATGTTGGCTATGAAAAAAAATACTGCACATATTTCAATTCTTCCCCCAAACTGCATCCCCTCCAAACCCCGTTTTTCCTCCCACAGCTTCAACATTTCTGAAAAATTTACACCTTGCACCTCAACTCTCTCTATTTGGCATGGATATCAGGCAACAATTCTCTCTATTGATGCTGAAAGTGGTGTGGAGACTATCAAATGCAACAGTCCTTTTATTTTGCTGCGTATTTTCTACGATGACATCCTTCCACCAATAAAAGAGGCAGTCACAGAAGTAGAGAGGGGCTGGTTGCAATTCAGAGCACAGTGGCACAGCACCATGTACTGTGTAGTACCAGAAGAGAGAAGGAAAAGCAAGCTGAGACACACAGCCACTGTTTTCTCAGGTATCTACAAACTCTAGCTTTAAATTAATTTGATCTCCCTGGACACTTGGGTGCAGAGATGTGCACCATGTTTACTTTGTTTCAGGTTTCATTTTGTCTGCATTTTCTGTTGAAAAGCTTTCAAATGCTTTGGCACAAATAGCTTTTTGTCCTTCCTCTATAGTTTATTCTTAGCCACGTTCTTTCAGTGTTGTGTGCATGCACTTCTTTGGTTTCTGTGCTTTTCCTGCACTGGTCCTTTCGCTAAACATAAGAAGGACCAATTCATTCAGGTTCTTTTATTTAATTCTCCCCACACCCAATTTCTCTTGCACTCACCCAAAAGAGCTCTTAAAAAATTTAAAAGTACTGGATAAAAAAGTGATATAATTTTAAGAATGCTGGAGAAGAAAAAGACAGCATGGTAACAGAAGGAAAGAGTACAAAGACAGAGAACACTCCTACAGTGGACCCTTGACGTATGCAAGGCTCAACGTGCATACTTTTTGAGGTACGGACTTCTCTGGCCGCAAGATTTCCAACTGACTGGAGAATCGACCTACAGACCAGAAGGGGGAGGCGGGGAAAGCGGCAAATTCAAATTTGGCGCTTTCCCCGCCTCCCCCTTCCAGTCCGTAGGCTGCCGTGCCTCCGAATGCCTTCCAGGGCTTCTCCACCACCATGGGAGGAATCTTGGAGGTCCCCTCGTCACCGATCGAGCCTCTGAAGCACGATCGAGAGGCCTCCCATGGTGGCGGAAAAAGCCTGCGGAGGTGCCCTTCGCCGCCGATCGTGCTTCAGAGGCTCGATCGGTGGCAAGGGAGACCTTCCCCAAGAGGCCTCTTGGTTGGCGGCAGCGGGGACCTCCCAGAGGCCTCCCATGGTGGTGGGGAAGGCCTCCGGAGGTCACCCGCTGGCTTTCCCAGGGTGGACCGGGCCTACCAGGGGAAGCCCTCCCTTGGTAGGCCCGGTCCACCCTGGGAAAGTTTGCATCAGCGGAGGCAGGGGACCTCCGAGAGGCCTCCAGCAGCAGCAATGGTGGCAGCGAGGGACCTCCGAGAGGCCTCTGGCAGTGGAGGGGGACCCCTCAGAGGCCTCAGGCAGTGGTGATGGCGGTGGCAGGGGACCCCTGGAATGCAATGGAAAGGCAAGTTCCATTTATTTTCAATTTTTTGTGTGTGGGGGTTTCTTGGGCTGGTTACAGATTAAATGGTTTTCAATGCATTTCTATGGGAAATGCATATTCGACCTACAGACTTTTCGATCTACAGACAGCGTTCCAATACAGATTAATTCCATAGGTCGAGGGTCCACTGTATCTTTGTCTCTCTTCTTTCTTGCACAACCGCAAAAGGATAAAAGAGAATTAAATCAAGAAAATGCAGATTGTTCCACTCCTACCACCTTCCCTCTTGGCTCACAGGTTTTTTCACTGAACACATGCCTAGCCCACTGCACGAATTGGTGACTGCGGTGATGAAACAACAAAAGAGCAGCATGACTCCTCACAGGTTTCCAACCAAGCCAAGCCAACCTTGAGGGAGCATTCAAAATCCCTTCTCTCACTCAAGACACTCTGATTGGCTGCTGATGGCAATCCTTGCAATGCTATTGCTTGAAGAATATCCCGGGCATTTTGACATGGAGGGGATGAAGGAAAGGTTAGGAATGAGATTGATGGAAATGCTTCCCAAAACACGGAATGTTCATGCACCCTGCTTTCGTTTAAACACATCTTTTGTGTTTAACAGGCTCTCGTTTGGGAAGCTACAAAACAACCCAAAAGTGAACATAAGAACTTCCTTAGTGTCCCCTCACTCTTTGTTTTTAAGTGGGTGAGGGACTCCATACAGGTGAGGGACTGCATATTGAAATCTCTCCATTTAATGGATGAATACCTCCCAGCCCCATCCCACTCCAACACAAAAAAGATGGAACTTGCTTTTTAAACAAATACATTTAATGCCTGTGAAAGAGATAAGACAGTGAGATGTCTTGAGTTCTTCTCCCTTTGATGCTGGGTTTTCAACATACTGGGGCAGGGGGTGGTGGTGTTTGATGTGAAAGTATTCAAGTATGCAATCCCTAACTGCATTCTTAAATAGCAGAGTTTCTAGAATAAACATACTATTGGCTTTTACTGAATGGTGGGATCTGCTAGCAGTCAGGAGGCTGTATTTATTTCTGGCTTCACTGTCACCGATGGAACAATACTTGTTTCTTTCGTCAACACCGGTCAACTCTAGCAACCCAAAGCCTTCGGTGAAACATCAAGCTCCAACTGCTTATAATTTATTTTCCTGCCTTCATTTCTCTATACAGGATAAGGGAGAATAACATCTAACACAGAGCAAAATTAACTTTATAATGAAAAATTATAATTGAGTGAACACACCAAAGCAAAGCCTGGGTTATTTCCGTATTCCATTTCAAAAGCAGCATAATTATCATTTGCAAACAGGGAAATTAGGATTATTGAATGGCAATGTGTTATTTGTTTCTGTGCCTTGAAAAAAGTTAAGGACAGGTTCATCTTGAGCCATCATATTTTCCATTCATAGGTAATTAGAACTTCAGATAGAGACTATAAACAATTGTACACAGTGGTGCCTCGCAAGACGAACGCCTCGCGCCACGAAAAACCCGCTAGATGAATGGGTCCGGCTAGAGTTTTGGTGCCTTGCAAGACAAATGTTCCTATGGTCCCCCTGCCCCCCCCAGCGCTGCTTTCAGAGGTCCCACTTTCATAGGTTCCCCGCCAGTCTTCCCAGCACCATTGGAGCCCAGACCCAGCAGGGAGGCAGCAGCCATGTTGTGCTCTTCTCCGCTCCTGCCCCCCTCCCCAGCTCATAGCTGATCGGCACTGGGTCTTAGAATCTTTCCCGGGCTTGCCCAGCACCGAAAAAAAGCTGGAAATTAAAAAAAATGTGCTTTCTCCCTCCTCCCGGGGAAACCTCTGAAAGTGGTGCTTTGCCGTGGGGGGTGGGCCTGCCCTCGCCCCCAGCATCACTTTCAGATGTCCCCCACTAGTCTTCCCAGCATCATCGGAGG